>NW_022196903.1:113550225-113577524 GCF_008632895.1 Mastomys coucha | reverse complement strand
GAAAAAAAGAAAGAACCAAACAAAAAAAAAAAACTTTTAAACTAAATTAACTTTAAAATTTAGAGATAAAATAATTCTTAAAGATTTCTCTGTAGCTCTGAAGCATTGTTTATGACAGTCTCAGTATGCAGCTCAAGCTGAACCACTCCTAAATTTCATATCTTAGTTTCCAAAGCATTAGGATTATACGCATGCACACCCATGGTCAGTTCAAAATCATTGTTTATAAAATGAAAGTTTTTTTGTTTTGTCTTGTTTTGTTTTAGTTTTTCGAGTCAGGGTTTCTCTGTGTAGCCCCGGTTGTCCTGGAGCTCACTCTCTAGACCAGGCTAGCCTCAAACTCAGAAATCCACCTGTCTCTGCCTCCCAAGTGCTGGGATTAAAGGCGTGCACCTGCACCGCCTAGCTAACGTGTTTTTATACTGTCTAATTCTACATATTTCATATTTGACATTGGCAAGGTCCCTTAGGATTAGAGAAAGAAAAGTTTTCTATAAAAATGCAAGATCAGCTTCAGAGTAAAAAGTTTACATAACAGTATCCATACCTCTTCTTCTGGCAACATCTTTCTCTGACCATCCTTTATAGGAAATCCACTTCCAAAATCTTTTGAAGAGATATCAGCTCCATACTCTACAATAACATCTTCTTCAATACTACTTACTAGCCGCCAGAATTCTTTTTCTACTAGCTCTGTAGGAACCATCTAAAATAAAGCCAAAGATGATAATTAACTCATTATAATTATAATCTCCTAACAATCAGACCAATTGAACAAAATAAACAAATTACCCATTTCCCAGAGCAGAATTAACTACTACTATCTCTCCACTGAGAATAGGGAAAAGCTAAAGATAACTAAAATTTAAACATCAAAATGCTTTTCATTGAGTTGTAGTGGTATGTACCTTTGATCCCAGCATCACGAGGCAGAGGATCTCTATGAGTTCCAGCCCAATGCTACACAGTGAGACCTCATTTCATTTTTTTTTTTTTCTTTTCTTTTTCTGAGACCGGGTTTCTCTGTGTAGCCCTGACTGTCCTGGAACTCACCCTGTAGACCAGGCTAACCTTGAACTCAGAAATTCGCCTGCCTCTGCCTCCCAAGTGCTGGGATTAAAGGCGTATGCCACCACTGCCTCATTTCATAAACAACAAAAAAGTGAAATTAACAAAACAGATTATTAGGTCCCAAATTTTACAATTTGGTAGTCTCTAACCTTTTTTATATTGTTCCCGATTTCTATAAAACTTGACAGGAAAAATATCTTTGTTTCTCTCTAAGCCAACTAAATTGATAGCTACTCACATGGACTGGCATATTGAAATAATCAGACTTAAAATTATCTGCCATCTCTCCAAAGCTTTGAAGTGTATATTCTCTTATAGCTTGCTCAAATCCAAAGGCTTCTCGAGGTTTGTTACATTCCTGTGGGGGAAAAAGATGCCTGAGATAAATTCACTTGAAAGTGAAAAAGAAAGCATTAAAACCCACTAATGCTAAGAGATATGGATGGTAACTCAGTGGAATAAGCTCTCGGGCCCTAAGTTTGATATCCAGACATACAGCAAATAAATGTATCAAATATAGCATTTCTTGATCCTTCCTAAAGCTGAAACAAATCTCTTCACCCTTACACAACAAAACAAGTATCAGTTATTTGCAACAGATTAGTTACTTGAAACTATAATCTCAACTGAATGTTCAGCTTCTAAGGTAATATTCTGCTACCAAAATAAGACTTAAAAGGAAGAAAACTAGGAATCAAACACAAGGATGCTAACATTCTTAGCATCCATGAAGTAAATAAATACTCACAGAGGAAAGAAAGGCTTGTGTTACAGGACATCCACTGGATGGACTGTTAGGCTAACATAGTTTCTTCACACTACCAGTCCCCATAAACTCAAATATCTCTAAGTCTTTTAAGAAGTAATTAAAAGGCCATAAAAGCATCTGATTGCATTTAGATATCCCAAACATTCCTTTTCTTCAGAGATCTATCATGACATTTTGTTAAAATAAATACAAAGTTTCATTCAGCAAAAACAATAAAATTATCTAACTAATAGAGAAGAAAAAAGTTAAAAGACAAGCTGCTGAAAATACAATTGTTACATATCCATTCAAAATAGCTCTCTTTAAAGTCCTGGAGATTTTTCAAAAACTATAAACAAGAGGTTGAGACAAGATTTTGGAAACATGTTTATATTACACACATTGATTACTGTCATTAGTTTTAAATGGATCCACAAAATTAAGTTTGTACCTCAGCAACACATTTAGGACACCTCCAGTCTCCTTTGGGCACATCTGGTAGTGGTGGAAGTAGACAGAATGTATGATAGCTGTCATCGCATCCATCACACAAAAGCAGTTTATCCTCATTGTTTCCTCGACCACAAAACATGCAAACATAGAGATCAACCTATGAAGATAAATAAAAATTCTAGTATATTGTATTTTTCTCATGAAATATCCATAAAACAAATAAAACAATGTACACTAAAAGTTAAGCATAGCTTAATCCTAAAGAAATCTATTTTAAACAATTCTCCCTAGAACTTCTATAGGCAAATTAACAAAAATATAAGGTGTCAGAATAAAGAAACAGTATAATCTAGGGAAATAAAGTAAACTTATACTTCAAAAACATCACTCATTCCACATACAAATACTATACTACAGAATGAATTCTGAAAAACTGCTATTGAGTACCCCACACCTCAATGATTTTTAAGAATCCTTGGGGTCTAGAGAGATGGCCCAGTGGCTCTTCACACTGGTTTCTCTTCCGAAGGACCCAGTTTCAATTCTTAGCACCCACGTGACAGCTCACAACTTCTATCTCCAGTTCCAGGGGATCTAACACCTCACACAGACATACATGCAGGCAAAATACCAATGTATATGAAATAAAAATAAATTTAAAATTTTAGTCCTTGGAATTTTGCCCAGGATCCAACCATGCATAGCCATCCCAGTAGATACCAAAACCTACAGACGATTAAATCCCTTACGAAATATAAAATGGCTTAATATTTGTCTATCTTCTATACATATCATCCCTCAGAATAAGTCACCTCTAGATTATTTATACTAACATTATGTAAATGTTTTAGAAATTGCCACACTACATTGTCTTATATATATAATAAATAATGAAAATAAAAGGGATTATTTTATGATGGGCTTGCTGATGTACACCTGTAATCCCAGCACAAGAGGTAAGGCAGAATCATCTCATATCTGAGGCCACTTAGGCTTCACCCTAAGTTCTAGAGTTCTAGGCCAGCATGGCCTATGTGGCCAAAAACCTCTCTCATGTTTAAAAAAAAAAAAAAAAAGACAAAAGAAGGAAAGAAAAGAGCTCTGCATTGCTTCATATAGAAGCAATTTATTATTATAATTTTAAAAATACATATAGATTTTTCTGTTGTTGTTGCTGGTTTTGTTTGATGTTTGCTGTACCATGTACATGCTTACTATTCTCAGAAGCCAGAGGCCAGAAGAGGGAAGGCATCAGATTCCCTGCAACTGAAATTACAGATAGTTGTCAGTTGCCAGGTAACTTGCTTGGTGTCGAACCCAGGTCTTCTGGAGGAGTGTCCAGTGCGTTTAAATATTGAATACCTCTCCAGCTCCAAAAACAAGTTTTAAGAAGTCTTTAATCTATATTTAGTTAAACCAATGCAGAGAGAAGCTGAAGACACAAAGGGCTAACTATGCATAGATTCATATTCCCTTCTCTAACTCAGTTACCCACAGGTATATGATTTAGGGGAATGTACATAAGACAAAGCAAAGTTAATATTATATAAACGGAAGCTGTAATTTCCCACCATGTCTTTTAATCAAATAAGCCAACTGAACATTATAGATCATCATACAGCAAGACAAAGAAAAATGCTTCCCTGCTTGACACATCCCAAAGCACTTACAAAGTTAACAGACAGAGTTCCTTTCCGTTGCCTCATTTGCATGTTAAATGCGTCTGACCTGTTGGTAACTTTTCTTCTTCTGGTGACCTCATCTTGAAAAAAAAATTATATAACAAAAGTAAACTGATATTGAGCACTTATTACAGACCACATATTATCAAAAGTTATTTAAACTTTTAGATAAAGTCTCACAAGACTATGAGATAGACTTAGGTACTGTTAGCAGCTGAAGATAAAGAACCTAAGGTATAGCAAAATTGAATAACTTCTTTAAGCTCATATAGCCAGTATATAGCAGATTTGGGATTCTAATGTAGACAAATCCAGAGAAGTTAAAACTTCCAGTGACTGCCTGCATGCCATTTTTATTGCATACTGTGTGTATGTGTGCTTTAGAGTGGGGTCTCAAGTTAGCCATAGCTTTTTCTTTAAGATTATTGTCAGGCAACACAATAATTACAAGAATGGCATCAGGAATGGCTGTGCACAGCTTTAATCCCAGTACCCAGGAGGCAAAGACAGGCAGATTTATGTAAATTTAAGGACAGACTAGTCTACATAGCAAAACAAATTCTAGGACAGGCACAGATACACAGTGAGACCATGTCACAAAAAAACAAAAGAACAGATCCAGAAATGATGGCTCATATCTGTAACCCCAGGCTTGTGGGGCTAAATAGGAGAATTAAAAATAATAAAAGAAACCAACAAAAACAAAACAAAAAGATGAAGGGTTTTCTTTTTAAACTAGGTCTTATAATGTCTGAACTACTGGTAATTATTCTACTGACTGATGCTGTTCCTTTTTTTTTTCTTTTCTTTCTTTTCTTTTTTTTTTTTTTTTTTTTTTTTTTTTTTTTTTTTTTTTTTTTTTTTTTTTGGTTTTTCGAGACAGGGTTTCTCTGTGTAGCCCTGGCTGGCCTTGAACTCAGAAATCCACCTGCCTCTGCATCCCAAGTGCTGGGATTAAAGGCATGCGCCACCACTGCCCAGCTTTCCTTAATCTATCTTTAATGCTATTCTGTCTCTCCAAATGGCCCAGATTGACCATAAACTCACTGTGTAGTCCAGGCATATCTCAACCTATATTCTGTCTCAGGCTACTGAGTAGCTGGAACTACAATAAACCTTCATTAGCAGGCCTGGACATTCCCGAAGTCTTGAGAATGGAGTAATAGTATCTGATCCCTTGCAGTTCAGGCCATAATTTACACTGTGTTAGTTATAACTCTCATAAAGGCAGAGCAATGTGTGACTTGAAACAGTCCATTCAATTATTACGCTCAAATGGTCCAGCTTATTCTTGACTAAAATACATGTTAAATTAACATGTTATATAAAAATAGTGCAACATAATTTTGCATCAGGAACTCTACTCACAGAAGTTTCTAATATAATGCTAAACTAGGCACTTTAAAGAAAATTTATTTCAATGGTACAACATATAGAGGACAAATATTTAAAAAATTAAAATGATGGTCAGAGTATAAAGTTCCAGCCTCTGCTCTGTGTACTTCCTGACTGAAAATCTGGGAATCTCTTTAATTTAAAAGTAGTAACTTACTTGGGAGGCAGAGGCAGGCGGATTTTTGAGTTCAAGGCCAGCCTGGTCTACAGAATGAGTTCCAGGACAGCCAGAGTTATACAGAGAAACCCTGTCTCAAAAAAACCAAAAAAAAAATGAATAAATAAAATAAAAGTAGACTACACGGCAACCAATAACTTAACCATTAGAGAAACTAAAGTAGCCTTTAGACTATTAAATGAAGTTTCCATGTTGTATATTAAGACATGGAGGACAGACAATTCTTTTTTAAGATTTATTTATTATATGTAAGTGCACTGTAGCTGTCTTCAAATACTCCCAAAGAGGGCATCAGATCTCTTATGGATTGTTGTGAGTTACTAGATTTGAACCCTGTGGTTACTAGATTTGAACTCAGGACCTTCAGAAGAGCAGTTGGTGCTCTTAACCGTTGAGTCATCTCTCTCCAGCCCAGACAATTCTTCTAAAAATCAAAAAATACAGTATACTATTTTTTCTTTACACATTACATTTCTTATCTCTACCATTTAAAAGCCAGTCTATCTATGAACCAGGTAGCAAGTTTATAAATGTTAACAATTTCCAGCACAGAGTAAAATTCAAATATCACTTGAGCCTTATAACAACCATGTCATTACACTTTGTTTTGTAAGAGTAACAGATTTTACCTTCTTTATCTTTTGCTCCTACTGTCAGGCCTACAACTTTGGGTCCAGCCCCAAAAATCTGAAGTTTCTTCAATTCTGTGTTTCTATTCACTTCTCCAGAGTCTGACTAAAAATAAATAAATAAAATTAATATTAGCATTATTACTCAGGATCATACAATTAGTTTTAAGATGGAGGGTATTAGCTGGGCAGTGGTGATCTCAGTACTGGAGAGGCACAAGCAGGCAGATCTCTTAGTCTGAGGTCAGTCAGGTCTATAAAGCTAGTTCCAGGACAGTCAGTGTTATGTAAACAAACAAACAAACAAGTACTACTCCCCAAAATGATTAAGTTCAGGAGATCCAGTTTCTAAAAAAGCCAAACCCCGGAGAAATGCAGCTAGGGGGTGGCAGAAAACACTTTTAATCCCAGCACTCAGGAGGCAAACGTAGGTGTATTTCTAAATTCAAGGCCAGCCTGGTCTACAGAGTGAGTTCCAGTACAGGCAGAGAAACCCTGTCTCAGGGGATTGGAGGGTTGTTTCCGCACAGGGCTACTGAAGATGACTCACCAAGTAAAGGCACTTCCCACCAAGCATAATAGCCAAAGTTGTGTCCTGGGACCCCATGGTAGGAGGAGAGAACTGACTTCCAAAAATTGACTTCTGACTTCTACATACATACTATGGTATGTACACAAATATACACTAAGATTTTAAATGGACCATAGACACTGACAGCTACCTGAGATTTAACTCGTCTTGTTCTCTTTGGTGGAATATTCATTCTTGTTGCCCGCTCTGGGGAAGGCTGGATGTCAGTGCTGAGAACCTCAGCCTCAACTTTTTCTTTAAGATCTAAATCAGGCATTTGTACACCCTAAAAGAAGGACACAAAGAGAGAAAATTCACTAATAAAACAAGTTTGAAAATGAGTGAGAGCCAGGCGACAGTAGCACCCGCCTTTAATCCCAGCACTTGAAAGGCAGAGGCAGGTGGGTTTCTGAGTTCAAGGCCTGCCTGGTCTTCTACAGAGTGAGTTCCAGGAGAGCCAAGGCTACACAGAGAAACCCTGTCTCAAAAAAAAAAAAAAAAAAGGAGTGAGAAATTAGCAAATTTCCAGATAAGTCCCTAACACCACAAGAATCCAGGTGGTGATCCTGACCTCAGTCATCTGAAAGCTCAAAGCAATCCCTGACATAGCAAATTTTCTGCTCGGTTCTTCAGAGTATCTTATGCAATCCATAAGATCGGAACTGGCCTGGAACTCTCCACACAACAGAGAATGATTCTGAAGTTCTGATCCTCTAGAATTACAGGCATGCTCCACCAAACCAAGCTCCTAATGGGATTTGTTTGTATATTTCAGCATGCCTAGAAGGATTTCTTTTCATGGAAATTGAAAGCAAACACTAAAATTTATGTAAAAATGCAAACTGTTTGAAAATACTGAAAAGGAACCAAATTAGAGAACTTCTGAAGTTTCAAATTTTACTATAAAACAATACTGAAGATTGTGCAGTAGGGGCTGGAGATGGCTTAGCAGTTAAATACTATCTATTGCTCTCACAGAGGACCCAAGTATGGTTCCCAGCACCCACATCAGACAGCCCTCAACTGCCTGTGACTCCAGCACCTGTAGGAGAAAACACCTCTGACCTGTTGGAGGTGCCTGCACTCGTGCGCACATTGTCACATACAGACATACACAACTGGGGACTGGAGAGACGGCTTAGCCATTAAAAGCTTGGCCAAACTAGACATGCACAAACATAAAAGACCTTTAACACAAAAAGACAATGGTAAAAGGGTAGAAATATAGAGTCTGATAAATATAAATGTCTGATAAAGATATTTTAAATTGTGCATAGTTCTGAATCCTACATACCTTTTCTGTATACTTATGGTTAGAATAAACTTTAACTTGCAACAATTTTTTTTTAATTCTGTGTTGAATGTTTTGCCTACATACATATGTGTCTAGTATCCTTAAAGTGAGAAAGGACATCTGATACCCAGAAACTGGAGTTTCAGATGGCTGTAAGTTGACATGTAGTTGGCTAAGAACTGAAGCTGGGTCCTTTGCAAAAGCACCAAGTCTTTCTGCTACTAAACCATCTATGTGACCCCAAAACTTCAACTTGTAAATTGTGCACAGTAAGATACTGACTATAGCTGGGTGGTGGTAGCAGAGACAGTCACATCTCTGAGTTAAAGGCTAGCCTGGTGCACAGAGGAAGTTCCAGGACAGCCAGGGCAAACAAACAAACAGACTATAAAAACAGAACTATAGTAATATGAAGTTATATTAATGTGGCCTATAGCACTAAAAGTTCCTTACTGTACTTTCATTTTTTTACCTAAATTTATCTATAAATTTGGAGTTTTTCTTTGGTGTAAACTGCCAACTTCACATTTTTTGGGCCCATTACCAACTAAAATAAAAATGGCTTATACACAAGTACTATAATTCCAACAGAAAATGTAACACATAAAATGTCTCCTAACTACTTAGATGGCAGAGATAAAGAGATGATCCATTACTAGGACAAGAAGGAACAAAATTTAACCACACTACTCAAAATAAAATTTAAAATGAAACATAGATTATGTACTTCTGGACTTAATCTGGACTTGTGTTAACTAAGTAAACTGGAATGAGAGAAAATGAAACCACATAAGAAAGGGACTACTGTGGAACAACAGAACAATTCAGAAAAATAAGCATATAGTTTTAAGGTCAACTATTGGTCAATAAAGATGACAACTGAACCAATCAGAAAAGCTGCCTTTTGAAAGGGGTAGAACCAGATATGATAGTGCACACACACCTATAATCACTGGTGTTCAAAGCTGGCTTGGTCTACATATGGAGTCCTGGCCTGCTGGAACTACATAGCGACACTCTGTCTCAATAGAAAATAAATTTAGACCGGGCAGTGGTGGCACACGAATTTAATCCCAGCACTTGGGAGGCAAAGGCAGGCAGATTTCTGAGTTTGAGGCCAGCCTGGTCCATAGAGTGAGTTCTAGGAGAGCCAGGACTACACAGAGAAACCCTGTCTTGAAAAAAACAAACAAACAAAAAAATGAAAATAAATTTAATAAAAAGAAAAAAAAGTAGAAAGAGAGAAAGGAAGAAAAGGAAAGAAAAGAAAAGGAGGAAGGAAGGGAGGAAAAGAGAGGGAGGAAAAAAGGCCTGTTAACTTTGGAAGAACAGAGCAGCACATAGATATCCAAGTTAGTGGTTAGAAGCCAGCCAGGGCTAAAAAGTAAAACCTGTTTCTCAAAAAGAAAAGAAAAATTCAGAAATTACAATAACTCTGTATTTCCTTGAGCTCCAGATCAAGACATAGTCTCAAAAACTAAAGCTACGTCAAGAACACTTTATAAAAGAACTCAATAGGGCAGTACATCTTAAAACAGACATCAGTATAAAAATGTCAAACAACATTCATCACAAAGTATTTACATAAAAAAAAAAAACCTGAAAAACGGCAAGTCCAGAATAAATATCAAACCCTTACAAGTATAAGGCAAACAGCTCTTTTTCAATGAAAAAAGATTTAAGAAGACACTTCATGAAGATAACAAAAATGGAGGAAAGCTAGAGATAGCTCAGTGGTTGAAGCACATGCTACTCTTTGCAGAGGACCTGCATTCAGTTCCCAGCACCTACATGGCAGCTCACAACTCTTTGGAACTCCAGTTCCAGAAAATGTGTGTGATGGTTTGTATATGCTTGGCACAGGAAGAGGCACTATTAGGAGGTGTGGCCTTGTTGAAGTAGGTGTGTCTCTGTGGGTAAGTCTTACAATTAACTGCCTGGAAGCATTCTGCTAGTGACCTTCAGATGAAGATACAGAACTCTCAGCTCCTCCTGCACCATGCCTTTCTGGATGTTGCCATGTTCCTGCCTTGATGATAATGGACTGAACCTCTAAACCTGTAAGTCAGCCCCAATTATATGTTGTCTATACAGAAGTTGCCTTGGTCATGGTGTCTGTTCACACAGTAACATTCTAAGAAAGAAGTTGGTACCAAGGACTAGGGTATTGTGATAGGCCTGACCATGTTTTTATCTGGAACAATGTGGATTTGGGGACTTTGGATTTGGACAGCAGTGGAATGCTTTGAGTGGGGCTTAACAGGCTATCCTAGTAGGAATTTGTTTTGTTGCTGAGAGTGATATGAACTGTGCAGACTTGGCCCAAGAGGTTTCAGTGGAAAAAAATTCCAGTATGTGGCACACAGACTATTTTTTGTGGTATTTTGGTGGCTGCTTTTTGCCCTTGTCTGAAGAGTCTACATGAGGCTAATGTAAAGAAATTTATATTAGCCGGGCAGTGGTGGCGCACGCCTTTAATCCCAGCACTTGGAAGGAACAGGCAGGCGGATTTCTGAGTTTGAGGCCAGCCTGGTCTACAGAGTGAGTTCCAGGACAGCCAGGGCTACACAGAGAAACCCTGTCTCGGAAAACCAAAAAGAAAAAAGAAAAAAGTAAGAAATTTGTATTAATTGAATTGACAAAGGAAGTCTCAAAATAGCCCAGCAGAGACTTTGTTCTCATGAAGAGCATCTTGAATAAGTTTAGCAAGCTTAGAAAGGAAAATATATGTTTGAGTATTAAAGGGGCACCAGGAAGTGAAATGGAGCTAAATCCTGTGTTCCAGTAGATAGCAAATAAGGGAGTAGGACTATGGGGCAAGATTCTACCCAGCTAAATTTAGATCCAGGCATGGTGGGACACACCTTTAATCCCAAGAGACAGGCACGCAGATCTCTTGAGTTCAAGGTCAATTACAGACCAAGATCTAGGACACCAAGCTTAGGCAATGAAGGAGTTAGAAAACCGAAAGCTAGTGATAATATAATAGAAGAAAGGCATCAAAAGTTCCAGCTCCAGCAAGGAGCAGAACTCAGCAGCTTCGGCCATGTGACTCTGGCTTTAGAGTGAAAAATAAACGAGACTACTGGGATAATTGATACTGGTTAGCTGGAGCTAAGAAATTAGCAGGGATTAAGACCAGTATCACTGAAGTGAAATCTTCTGGGAAGTATTTTCTGAGAGCACAAAGAAGCTGAATTTCCAAGATTTTCGCGATGCCAAAGCCATAGGATATCTGCTGAGGAATGCTGCTCACAGGGAGTGTAACCAGACCAGAAAAATAAGTTGGTCAACAAAGATGAAAAAGGAGTTGGAAATCTGAAGACTGCTTTGACATCAGATATGGAGATGTAGAATTTGGAGTTTGCCCAGCTGGATTCCTGTCTTGATTTGGGGATTATAGTTAAGTGATTGCATAGATCTCAGAAGAGGCTTTTGAACTTTTAACAGTGTTGAGACTGCTATAGACTATGAGGACTTTTGAAGTTGGACTAAATGTCCTTTTATAATGCCATTGCTAGATATGGTCCCCATAGGCCAGGGAGTGAAATATATTGGTTTGTATATGCTTGGCCCAGGGAATGGCACTATTAGGAGGTATAAATGGGTGTGTGTGTGTATGTGTGTGTGTGTGTGTGTGTGATGGCAGTGGCTCACGCCTTTAATCCCAGCACTTGGAAGGAACAGGCAGGCGGATTTCTGAGTTCGAGGCCGGCCTGGTCTACAGAATGAGTTCCAGGACAGCCAGAGCTACACAGAGAAACCCTGTCTCGAAAAAAAAAAAAAAAGAAAAAAAGAAAAAGAAAAAAAAAATAGGAAGTATGGCTTCGTTGGACTAGGTGTGGCCCTGTTGGAGTATGTCTGTCACTGTGGGCATGGGCTTTAAGACCCCTCATCCTAGGTGCCTGGAGGTCAGCATTCTGCTAGCAGCCTTCAGATGAAGATGTAGAACTCTCAGCTCCTCCTGCACCATGCCTGCCTGGATGCTGCCATGTTCCTGCCTAGACGAAAATGAACTGAACCTGTAAGCCAGCCCCAATTACATGTTGTCCTTATAAGATTTGCCTGAATCATGGTGTGTTTACAGCAGTAAACCCTAACTAAGACAGCCAGTGAGAAAAAAAGAACATTCGAGATTGAACCATTACACTCCTCACAAAAAAGTTTAAGTTAACCCTGAATGGTGCACATGCCAGACACAATGGGCCCACTAGTATAATAGTGGCACAACGGCCATAGCTAACCAGTCACTTCTTGGATTTGAGGTCTGTTTCACAGACGGGAAGTCACCTTTGATACTATACACATAATCAAAAGGTCAATGGCTGGAAAAGCGATAGTCCCTAGTTAGAAATTTATTGCTATTTTGCTAAATAGTCAAGATTTGCCAGTCAAATTGGATTTAAGTATTTATGATTGTATATTAGTGCTGCCATCCTCTTTGACCAGAAAAGCCTCTTTTTGCAGTGTGTGGTGGACAATACAAAGACTCAATAACTGGTTAAAGCTGTGAGAATAAGAGGCTCAGACTCAAAACAGAAATGTCATAGGTAAATCTAGTCTCAGAGTAGCTAAGGGTGTTGGTACAGACCCAGCCTGTAAATACTCTTGAAAAATCACTCCTACTGAGTTCTGCCAAAAAAACAAAACAAAACAAAACAAAACCCCAGAAACCTCTGAAATGCCCACTTTAAGGTTTAGCCAACATTAAGAAGTGGGGATGGGGCCGGGCAGAGGTGGCACATGCCTTTAATCCCAGCACTTAGGAGACAGAGGTAGGCAGATTTCTAAGTTCGAGGCCAGCCTGGTCTACACAGTGAGTCCCAGGACAGCCAGGGCTAAACAGAGAAACCCTGTCTCGAAAAAAGAAATAAAAACAAAACAAAACAAACAAAAACACTAAGTGGGGTTGGGGCTGGGTGTGGCAGCTCACATTTTTAATTATAGTACTCAGGAGGCAGGAGCAGATAGGTATCTATAAGCTGGAGGCCAATCTAGTTTACACAGTAAATTCCAGGCTACACAGTGATACCCTGTCTCAAAAATCCAAAATAGACCAAACAAAACCAAAACGTTTTTCAGAAATCATGAAGATTTATGAAAGATTAAATATGAAGACACCCCTCATTCCCATTATCCTTTACTCTGCAAACCACTAGAAACAGTTCTAATTTTTAAGCTTTAACACACTTTTTCTTCTTTTGGTGCCTAGAAACAGCCATCCCACTTTGCTTGCATAAGCATTATCCCTTATAGTGAACATCACTTGAAGTTTATACTTGGCAAATTAAATTTTCCACTCTAAGAACTATGGTGTATCTCACCATAAGGCTGACACCAGACTGGAAAAGCTCGTATGGGTAGAGAATTCTTTCATAGTGTGACTTCAAAAGAGACCCAGTTCCTTTTCCTGGCAGATATCCCAAGCGGCTACCCACTTTAGACCATTTCTTCTCTTTGGTGACTATTTCAAAACCTCCTTTGCTGGCAACAATCTGAAAAAAAAATTAGGAATTCATTAGGGAAAGAGATTAATGTCATGCATCCTAACTTGTATAATCTCAAGAGATAAAAGCTTTTTCCCCAGAGCAGCCAGTAGAGTGCTTGCCTAGTGTGCACAAAACCTAGTACCATAAAACCTAGGTGTGGTAATGCACACCTGTAACTTAAGCTCTCGGGGAAGGGGTTGAGGGGCAAAGACGGGAGGACTTGACATTCAAGGTCATTTTCCAATACACAGTAAGTTGGAGGCCAGACTGGGATATATGAGATCTAACTTTAAAAATAAAAACAGTAGGCCAGAAAGATGGTCCCTCAGGTAGGCTATTGTTCCCAAGGCTGATGATCTGAGTTTCATCCATAGATGATAGAGAACCAACAAGATAGGAGAACCAGTTGTCCTCTGACCTCCACAAACACCTTATGTTTTCGTGTATGCGCAATACACACAAAATTAATGTTTTAAAATAAAAGTTTCACCAGGTAAGTAAAATTCCAGCATCCTAATTCTGTATGTTGTCTGTAAATATAAACATTATTTTTGACTTAAGATATAAATTACCTTTAATTAAGCTGATACCATTAACAAAGGAGTGGAAATAATGATTTTTACAAACATCAAACCTTAAAATTTAATGTTACTGGGACCACTTTCAAGATATTAAAAATATTTAATAAATTTATACTTCATATGTTATGCAGTATGAAAATATGTAAATGAACAAAAAAACCCTAACCATTCCCACACAAAAAAAATTAAAAACAGCCTCCAACCAAAACCAAAAAAATATTTTTGAATCAAGCTGCAAGGCTGGACACATTTCTGTGGTTAAAAGAGCTCATTCCTCTAGCAAAGGACCTGAGTTTGGTTCCAAACACCCATACTGGGAAAGTCACAAACACCTGTTAATTCCAGGTATTCCAGGGATCCAATGCCTTCCTCCTTAGGACTCCACAGGCACCTGCATGCACATGGTGCATATACACACAGAACACAAACACACATAATGTATGTGTGTATACTTATGTAGATTTATATACAGACACACACTGGGTGTGGGGTGCCAGGTAGAGTATGCTCAAACCTTGAGGATACCAGTTATGTATATCCCACCACTCAGGTAAAAGGCTTAGAGTTAAGGCCAACCTCTGCAATACAGTGAGTTTTGAGTCACAATGGATTTGGTTTGGGTACAAATATATTTATGTAACAAACAAAAATCCTAAAATCAAGGGCTGGAAAGATGGTGTAATTATCAGTGGAGATAGTGAGATTAGAATTTCAAGATCAGCTCTGGCTAACTCATCAAGATGGAGACGAGTGCCTGTCCCTCAGAGAGAGAAAAAGTGCATAAAGTGTTCTAAATTTAAGATCTTTTTATGTTGTATATGGCTTTTAATCCCAGCAGCACTCAGGAGGCAGAGGCAGGTGGAGTTCCAGGATAGCCACAGGATAGCCAGGGCTACACAGAAACCTCATCTGAAAAAAACCATAAACCAACCAAACAAACAAAAAGATCTTTTTATGTATTGGGTGTTTATACTAAGGGGGTGCATGTGTACCACTGCACTCAAATAACGGTCAGAGGACGACTTTGTGGAGTTTATTGTTTCTTTCTCTCTTCCTTCCTTTACTCGGGTTCCAGGCATCAAAGTCAGGGCATGAAGTGGCACACTTTATTCAATGAGCCATCTCATTAGGCATAAGACCTATAACTCGAGTAAAAAACTCACATATAATACACAAAACCAAAAATGGAAAAGTCCCATAAACCCTTATTTGGAGACATAAAAGTTCAAAATCAGTAACAGCCAAAAGTACTGCAAAATGACTAGCATGAGAAACAGGGATGGATGGGGACAAAGAGAACCGTTTTCATTTTAAGTCTGATTTATTTTGTAAAAGCCCATTATTTCGGCCCAACCCAAAGATTTCAAAAATACCCAACAAAAGGAATTAGATTTCTCAAGATGTAGCTAAACAATATGGCCAACAAATGTGACCCTAGCATTCTGGTTAGGTTACCTCCAAACCGAAATGCACTCTAACCTCAAATTAAAACCAGTAACGGCTTTCTAACTAGGGAAAAAGAAAATTGCAGGAAGTTTAAATTTTTGATCAGTGTTTGGGAGTTTTGGGTTGTTTTGTGTGTTTGTGTGTGTGTTGTTGTTGTTGCTATTGTTCCTACAAGATTTTATTTTAGTGCTTTTTAGTCATTTATATATGTGTATCTGTGTAGGAGTATACGCATGCAAGTGCAGGTGCCTACAGAGTCCAGAAAAAGGTATCAGATCCCTTGGGGCGAGAGCTGTGGGTGCTGGGAACCAAACCCAGCACTCTTCACCTTAACCTTTGAGTCATCTCTGCAGCTCTTTGCTTCAGAAACAGTCTTTGACAATTTTATAGCCTGGGTTTTATAGCCAGTGTAACTCAGGCTGGCCTTGAATTTATAACAATACTCTTACCTAAGCCTCTTGAGTGCTGGGCTTATAAATGCAAGAAACTGTACCTCGTTAAAAGAATGTGTACATACGTTCCTGAATGTATGTGTGTGTGTGTGTGTGTGTGTGTGTGTGTGTGTGTTTTCAAATCCCAGCAATCACATGGTGGCTCACAACCATCCGTAATGAGATCTGTCATAATGAGATCTGGAATATCTGAAGATAACTACAGTGTACTTACATGCAATAAATAAATCAATCTTTAAAAAAAAAAAAAAAAGACCCGAATTTAAACCCTCAGAACCCATGCAAACCCTGAGCAAGGTACTGAGTCTGAGGCCAGCCATAAAGCAAGACCCCACCTTAAAAAGTTGATTAATCTATAAATAGACTGATTAATAGATAAATGAAGTAAGTATGGTGGCACACACCTGTAATTGAAACACTCAAGGAAGCAATAGCAGGAGGATCACATCATGGTCCAGGGCATCCAGGGACAAGCAAAATCTTGTCTCAAAAAACCCAAAAACATACAAAGAAGGGGGATGGTGGTGATGGTGGGACCTGGGGAGATGATTTCATTGTTAAAGTGGCTATCAAAAAACATAAGGGCCTGAGTTCAGTCCCTAGTACCCACTTTAAAAGCTGGATGCAGTGGCCAGTTTTTGTAGTCCCATGTCAGTGGATAACAGAAGATCCATGGAGACAGATGACCAGTGAACCCCAGGCCTTAGCCTCCATACACACATAAAAAATGAAGTATCAGTAGACATACCAAGATTGTTTAAAAAACAGCAACAATAAGCTAGAGAGATGGCTTAGCAGTTAAAAGCACTGGTTGTTCTTCCAGGTTACTCACATTTTTGTTTGTCTGTTTTGAGACAGGGTGTCTAACCATGTAGTCATAGGTTGGCCCAGAATCACAGAGACCCATCTCCTTCTGCCTCTTGAGTGCTAGGACTCAAAGTATGGACAGTACACTGAGCTACATGTTTCCTAACACAGTAAAAATCTGTGACTCCTGTGACTTTTGAGTTATGACACTTTTATTATTTTTGAATTTTAGTTTTATTATTGTCAAATGCCCAGCACTCACATGGTATAACTTGTTATATCTGTAACTATACAGCATCTGACACTTCCTTCTGATTTTCATGGACAGTACAATACAGTATCTAGACACACATGCAAACAAAACACCAATGCATATAAAATAAAGATAAATCTTCTTAAAAAATCAAATAAAAATAAATAAGAACCAGGGATATGGCTCAATAGCAAAGTGCTTGCAGAGCAGTATAAAAATTAAAATATTTTTTAGACTATATTGAAAACCCTGTTGGGCATAGTGGTTCACGCCTCTGATGCAAGCACTGAGAGGCAGAGGCTGGCAGATCGTTGCATTTGAGGCTAGTCTGCCTGGTCTATAAAGCAAGTACCAGGACACTAGGGGCTATTACACAGAAAAGAGTACTTAGAATTCTTAATTTCATGAATCACAAACCTCTGTTCAATCTCCTCATGGAAGGACCTAGTACAGACCAAGAACTACTAACCACCACTGAGCTATACTCAACATTCTGCTCAGTTTCTAGGACAAGTCTTGGCCTCACCTTGCTTAAAGCATACAAATCCAGGATTTTCCTCTCCACCACGGGGATCTTCAACGTCGATCCTTGAAGTTCCCAAAATTTTGCCAGTTGATCCAAGAAGTCCAATCTTACTCTAGTCATTGCCTAAAATTATTAAAATACAGAAATAAAAAACACAGAGCTGGGGGATAAAGCAAGGTGATGGATGTTTCTGAGTGCTGAACTCTGTTGGCTGAGTTGTTAGGCTGTTTGAAAAGACTTAATAAATTGAGTCTTAGCAGGCTTAGAAACAAAAAAACAGCAAAAGAAATGGAGTTTCAGAGACAGGCGGATTTCTGAGTTCTAGGACAGCCTGGTCTACAGAGTGAGTTCCAGGACAGCCAGGGCTACACAGAGAAACCCTTTCTCGAAAAACAAACAAACAAACAAACAAAAAAAGGAAATGGAGTTTCTACTATGTAGGCACAATCATAACTGTGAATAATGGTAGAGTATAACAAGTCGTAACACTTCAACACCTTACTGACCAACAAAAGCTCGAAAACATTTTGCTATCTTTGCTTCCAATCCAGAGAAAAGTCTCAGTGCCTAAACTGCTCTACCTCAACCCCACCTTCTTCCTATCATCCTGTCTATGACGGCTGTCTCTTTACTCTCACTTTAAGTTATCCTCTTTTTTTTTTTAGTTATCCTTTTTAATAAAGTTCTTTGCTAGATTTTAAAAGAAAGCCTCAGCTGGGAAGTGATAGCACACACTCTTAATCCCAGCACTCTGGAGGCAGAGGCAGGTGGATCTCTGGGATCAAGTCCAACCTGGTCTACAGAGTAAGTTCAGGATAGCCAGGGCTACACAGAGAAACCACATTTCAAATAAAAAGAAAAAAACAAAAAACAAAAAAACAAAGTTTCTCCTTTCATTTAAGGTCTGTTATGTTCCTCTTGGTTGTTTGCGGTTTTTGAATCTATATGGGTGTAGTATACCTACAGATACTACAAGAGGGCATCTGATCCCCCTAGAACTGGAGTTTCAGAGGGTGGGATTCCAACCCAGGGCCTCTGAAATAACTGTTGAGTCATCTTTCCAGCCACTGCTATGCTATCTTAAATGCAATTGTTTCTTTCCAAATGCTCTCCTACTGGAAGGCATAATCATGGTCTATGGGCCCTTTCTCCTAATAACCTTCATTTCCGAAGAGTAATTATTTGTCAGCTTCTCTACTGAACGAACCACTGTTGACTCCATTTTTTATCTAATATGAAAATATCATAATGAAATCCATTATTTTGTACATTATCTAATATACATATAACTAGGGAAAAAAAATTCCAAGTTTGGAGCTGGGCATCACAGCAAGAGCCTTTTGTAACCCCAGCACACCCAGGAGGCTGAGACGGAACTGCCATGAGTTCAAAGCTAGCCTAGGCTACATAGTAAACTCCAGACCAGACCACATATTAGCTATAAAGAAAGACTGGTTCAAGAAGGTGGGAGTATAGAAAAGCAGGCTGGGGAAGTAGCTCAACTGGTGGAGCACGTGCCTTGCTTCTTGAAGCCAAGAATTCTATTCCTAGCATCATATAAACCGGGTATAATGGTACACACCTGTGATCCCAACACACAGGAAGTAGAAGCAGGAAGATCAGGGGATCCAGGTAGTCATGGATTATACATCAAGCTAACTGACATCTTGGACCACATGAGACTCTTTTAAAAAAAAAAAGGAGAGAAGGAAGGAAGGAAAAAAGAGAGGAAGGGAGGGAAGGAGGCAAGGGATTTCCACTTTTTTAAAGGTAAGCACTAGCTAGAATTTCCACTAAGAAAATATGTTAAAAAAAAGTTTTCCTTTGAGTGAAAAAGCAAAGGAAAAAAAAAAGTAGTAACTACTTGAAATAGTCTTAAAAGATAGTTTCCTCAAATATCAATTAACTATTATTCATTAAATCCCAGGTAACACAAACTCTGGGTCCTGGTACAAACTTTTCAAAGTTCTCTGTCTAAAATCTTAAGGTAATTAATAAAAGTAAATTAAGTTTTGGCAAAAAATAAAATAATATCTTAAGGTAAGCCATCAGGAGGCTGGAGCTATATAAAGCCATGGTAGAGCATTTGCTGGTCTGTGTGAAGCCCTGAGTCCCAAACACCACCACCACTAAGGAAAAAAAAAATACTAATACTCACCTCAAGTTCATTCAGGCGCTGGACTCTAGGAGTGAAACGGAAGGTTTTTACTTCACAGGCAAATGGAGGTTGCCAATCCTAAATAGAAAGAATTATTCTGGTCATTTAGCATGGAGTTGCCACAAACCATAGCATATGTAAGTTTTCACTATAGAGACAAAAAAAAACCGTTCTTATATTTTACATTTTAATATTACTTGGAAAAACAATTCTCAAATCTTACCATCCCACAATATACAGTTATACTCTCCAAGGTTATCCAGGAAGAATACAATGAGCTTGTCAAATATAAAAGTGTCCAATAAACATACAAGTTTACCAAGTAAAACTTTAAAAAAAAAAATCCACTGAGTATGGCACATGACCATAATCCTAGTACTCCGAAGTGGAGGCAGGAGGCTTAAGAGTTCCAAATCAGCCCGGACTATCTTAACAAGGGCTGAAGTCATCTGGGTACCTGCTAGGAAAGAAAACCGTACTCATAACGTCTGCAGCCACACCTTGGTTCTACTTTAATAAGGCACAGGGATCTCATCTAAGCAACATGCAGTTGACCCTGGGGCTGATTTTTCAGCAACATCTGGACAAGGTTTTTCCGCCCATGTTAGTGAGGATGGAAGCCTTGGGCTTACAGCACTCTCCCACACCAGCAACATTATTTGGAAAGCACCTAATGAATTAAAAAAAATAAATAAACCTTTGACCTTGGGTATATCATTTGACCTTCTGGGAGTTAATTCCACTCATGGGGTATCGTCTGCTTTCCTAACCTTAAAAAGTGAGGGTAATTAACCAATTTATAGGCAAATTTGATTATTTATGGTACAGCTCGGGGTCCTTTGTCCCTTTCTTACATCTTGAGATTTCAACGTTTTCTTCCATCCTCACTTACTGACCAATTCTTTCTAAACCTCCACATTTGAGAAAAAAACAAACTAATTAATGCTCTTTATCTTCCTCAAGGATGCCTTTCTTGTTGCAGTAATAATTAGCGTGGGGGTTCTGGTCTAGTGACATCACCCTGCAGACAACCTGAGTTCGGATTACATTTTAAGAAACCCGAGTAGTGGCCTGAAAAGGTTTGATAAACTGGACATTAGCAGGCTTGGACACAGAAACAGTCGACAGAAGTGGGGTTTTTCAACACGCAAACAGAAAGATGGTGCAGGAGCAAACGACAAGACACTTCAAACGCCTTTCCCTAGGAGGGCCTGAAGCCTTTTGCTATCCTTACCTACAACCCACGCTACAATATCCGTGCCCCAATAAGTTCTGGAAGGAAAAGGTCCCAGAGACAGCTATTTCTTTCTTTGGATGGGGGCACCTAAGAGCTGATAAGAAGGCTCGGTCGTAAGTCCCAAGCCTGACAATCTGAGTTCGAGCCCTGAGACCCACAACCCACAACGCAGGAGAGAATCGACGCCTACAAAATGTCCTCTGAGCATACACATAACGCGATAAAAATCAAATGTAAAAGTGGACGTGAAACTGCGTTCAGAAACCAGGGCAAAACATCCTCAAAAGTAGCCGCGGGATACCGAGAGATGAGGGAGGGGGCCCATGAAAGCACGGAAGAACCAAAACAGGGAAACTACAGCAAGAATAACGACCCTCCTGGCGCCCCAACACGCCCCCACCCCGCCCTCAGGCTCGCTACCTTGGGCGGACGGATTTTGCAGATGCCAGTTTTCTCGGCCAGAGGCCGGATGCGACCGATAAAACTTAGCGGGTCTGTGAACTCCTCCCAACTGGGCTCGAAGACCGGGCACTCCGGCGGCGGCACGAACTCGGCCGCGTAGCCCCCCGGGCCCACGCCCGCCATGGTAAAAGCCAGGGGTCCTGAGGTGCACACGCGGGGGAAGGCCTGGCCGACGGCCACCAAACCCTCTCACGTCCCCTCACAGGGGCCGCAGTGCATCTTCTTCGGAGAGAACGATTCCTCACGGAAGCCGCAGCAGCTCTCCCTCCCGTCGTTTGTTATTGTTTCCTTCAGGGCTTTTCCTCACGGGGACCGGACGCTTCCGGAAGTTAACGTACTGCTAAATCAGTCCGCCGCTGCCGCAGGAAACAAAATCCCACCGCCGCCACGTCTAGTCGGGTCTTCTCTCCTTCCTCCCTTCCATGACAGCCGGCGTGCCTTTTCTTTTTTTTTTTTTTTTCTCTCCGCTTGCTGGTCAAAGTTCTGCGCCCTCCGTCCACTCTGGGTGCGTGGCCCCTGAAGGCTCCGCGACCTCTCCTCGAGGAGAGGCGAGGGAGAAGCTCTCCTGCAAGGGGGAACGCGCTCTTCCGGCGCGCGGAGGAATGTGTAAGGCGTCGGAGCGCCGAGGGACTGCTTCCGGCGAGGTGCTTCCTGTTCCTCTTTGTGGAGTGGGGACACGAAAGCCAGGTGGGCCCCGCTGTGGCGGGTCTACCCTGTTTGATCTCCGAGACCTGTTTTAACACAGTTGTCTACGTATGGACAAGTGACTAGGCACTTGGCAGAATTCCCGTGTCTCTGTTTCCTTCTTTCAGATGCTAGTCTCGTACGAATAGTTTCACACCGTCGCCTTCATACGGGTCTCTCGCTTCTCCGTGACCTATTATTGGCTTCAGCCCTATTCCGTCATCACGTGGGCCGGCCTTTAACCACCAGCTGCGAATTGCTTTTTCTCACTACCCCGGAACTGTATAGTTTCTGGCCTTGCTATTCTAGCTGTTGGCAGTCGTCCTGAAACCTTGTTTGAGAAGTAAGCAGGACCTGAAGACACCTGCTTTTGTTGACCCTTTTTCAGTTTGCTATGAAACTGGTCACCTTGTCAGAAACCTCTACGTGTAAGGCCGGGCATGGTTGCGCACGCCTAGAGTTCCGATCAGCCAAGGCTGTGTAGGGATGGGGGCGGGGGGTGGGGAAAGCCACGTTTCTGGTAGACGCTCCTACAATTCCTTTATGCGTTTAAGCCTGACTACAAGGTTGAAGGCAAGAACCGGCTCCAAAAGTTATCTTGTGCCCTCCACATCTCTATGTCCACAGTAAAGATAGATGGTTTAGGGGCAGTCCGAGCTGCATATGAATTTGAGGCCTGGTTAGGCTACAGGAGACCTTGTCTATAATAAGGAAAATCCCTATGTGGTGGCACAGGACTATCAACTCAATTCTGGGGATGTAGAAAGAGCACCATGAGGCCACATAGTACACATAACGAGTTCCAGATCGGTCAAGAATACAGGGTCAGGACCCGAACAGTAGCTCGCCTTGCGAAGGGCACTTGCCACCAAACCTGAAATCCTGAGTTTGACTTCTGGAATCCACATGGTTAAAGGACAGAACCGAAAGCTATCCTCAGACCTTCACACGAGTCCACACACATTCATATACATATTCACACGTTAAGTAAACTAAGGGCAGTGGGAAACTACATGGTAAAACCCTGTCTCAACACCCCCCACCCACACACACACACAAAACCCAAACCGGGCTGGAGAGATGGCTCAGCGGTTAAGAGCACTGACTGCTCTTCCGAAGGTCTTGAGTTCAAATCCCAGCAACCACATGGTGGCTCACAACCATCCTTAAAGAGATCTGACTCCTCTTCTGGTGTGTCTGGAGACAGCTACTTACACATACATATAATAATAAATAAATCTAAAAAAAAAAAAAAACCAAACAAACAAAAACAGATTCTATTCTGTTAGTCAAACAAAACAAAATAAACAAACAAAATGGCCAGATCAGGAATGTACGGAAATGGACTCAGGCTGGTTTGTTCATTCTCTTTCTGTATTAGAAATTGAAACCAAGGCAACTGTGTCCTGAGTTGTAACTCCAGTCTAGTCTCCATTTCTTGCTTAAAGAAAAGAGAAAAAGTGGTATACAAAGAAAAATGGACACAGGAAGGTATGATGAATTAAATGCAAATACTAAAATAATTTATAACAAGACTTAGGTCATTTAGTACTTAATCTGAAAAAAACAAAACTATTCACATAAAAAGAAATAGTAAAATTCAAAAGACTTTAAAATTTTTGTGTTTCTTTTTCGAGGCAGGATTTCTCTGTAGAACCTGGGCTATCCTGGAACTCTCTCTGTAGATCAGGCTGGCCTCAGACTCCCAAAGGTACACCTGCCTTTGCCTCCCAAGTGCTGGGATCAAAAGTGTACATGACTATTACCTGATATACTTAAATTTTTAAAACTCATCAAACCAGTTTTTTCATTACATGTGCAATCAAAATATATTGTTATTTGGCTGGGGATTGAAGCCCGAGAGGCCCTGTAATCCCAGCACTTAGGGGATGGAGACTGAAAGATCACAATTCCAAGATCGTCATCAGCTATCTGTGCCAAAGCTACCCTGGGATTAAAAAAAAAATGGCAACAAAAGAAGCAACTGTTGAGGAAAAATAAATTGCGGAAAATACATTCCAAGTAGCACATATTTATCTGTAACTTACCAGTGTTAGAGTAGAATGAAATTAATACCTAAGGCTGGTAATTATTTGGCAAGGCTATGGAATATGGCCTCTGACATATTTAATTTTACTTTGGAGCCAGGGTCTCTTTATTTCATACACGCTCTTATTGTACTGGATGCAAATGATCTTCCTGCCTCAGCCTCCCCAGTATCTGGAACTACAAGTAGATACCACTCCTAAATTTATTTTTTAATATCATAAAGCCTCACATCAAAGTAACAGGAGTGGACAAATCTCGATGAGTGAAAAAGGGTTACAAAATACTGAATTTCTAAAGAAATGTCTTTCAGTTTCAACAGTAGTGGGGTTGTTTGATTTTGCAGTGCTAGGGATTGAACCCCGGGCTTCACAGGTAAGTACTCTGCCAGTGAGCATTTAAAAAAATATTGTGTCTACACAACATATTTTTATTGTGTAGAGCTCCTTGGCACAGAGCACGTGTGGAAATCACAGGGCAACCTGCTGGAGTCAGTTCTCACCTTAACCATGTGGCTTCCAAGAGCTACTGAAGGCACCGGGCTTGTCAGCAAGTGCCTTCAGTGGCTAAACCATCTCAGCAGCTCTGCAGCCTCTGTTTGAAACTTTTTTAAAAAAGATTTATTTATTATTATTATTATAAATGAGTACACCTTAGCTGTCTTCAGATACACCAGAAGAGGGCATCAGATTTCATTATGGGTGGTTGTGAGCCACCATGTGGTTGCTGGATTTGAACTCATGACCTTTGGAAGAGCAGTCGGTGCTCTTACCCACTGAGCCATCTCACCAGCCCGAAACTTTATTTTTTGATATAGGGTCTCACTAAGTTGCCTGGCATGGTGCTATCCAATATATCTAATATACCAGCACTTAGGAGGCAGATGCAGGCAGATATCTGAGTACATTGACAGCCTCATCTACAGAGTGAGTTCCAGGACAGCAGGCTACCTAGAAAAACACTGGGGAAAAAAAAAGGCCCATTATAAGGGATAGAGAAATGGCTCTATCCCCTCACCAGCCAGTAGCATTTGCTGCTCTTTGAAGAAGACCTGCATTCAGATCACATCACCCAGGTGGTGTGGCTCACATCTGTCTATAACCACAGCTCCAGGAGATCTAATGCTCTCTAAACTTATGAGGGCACAACATGTGCAGCATACATGCATGTATACATTTTTAAAGATCTCACTGTAGGCTAGCCATAGCTGTAGTCTGCCCTCACTGTAGGATAGCCATAGCTGTAGCCTGCCCTCACTGTAGGATACATAGCCATAACTGTAGTCTGCCCTCACTGTAGGATAGCCATAGCTTTAGTCTGCCCTCACTGTAGGATACATAGCCATAACTGTAGTCTGCCCTCACTGTAGGATAGATAGCCATAGCTGTAGTCTGCTCTCACTGTAGGATACATAGCCATAACTGTAGTCTGCCCTCACTGTAGGATAGATAGCCGTAGCTGTAGTCTGCCCTCACTGTAGGATAGATAGCCGTAGCTGTAGTCTGCCCTCACTGTAGGATAGCCATAACTGTAGTCTGCCCTCACTGTAGGCTAGATAGCCATAGCTGTAGTCTGCCCTCACTGTAGGATACATAGCCATAGCTGTAGTCTGCCCTCACTGTAGGATACATAGCCGTAGCTGTAGTCTGCCCTCACTGTAGGATAGATAGCCATAGCTGTAGTCTGCCCTCACTGTAGGATAGATAGCCATAACTGTAGTCTGCCCTCACTGTAGGATACATAGCCGTAGCTGTAGTCTGCCCTCACTGTAGGATAGATAGCCGTAGCTGTAGTCTGCCCTCACTGTAGGATACATAGCCGTAACTGTAGTCTGCCCTCACTGTAGGATACATAGCCGTAGCTGTAGTCTGCTCTCACTGTAGGATAGCCATAGCTGTAGTCTGCTCTCACTGTAGGCTCCTCCTCCTCTTCCTTCTCTTCTTCCTCCTCCTTTTTAAAAACTAGAAATGTATAGGAATGATTGAATCATGCTTTTAAAATTAGTATTTATACTATAATTTATACCATAATATGAAATTTTTAGATTTATTTTATGTTTATGAGTGTTTTGTGTGCATATATGTATGTGCCTAGTGCCCAAGGAGACCAGAAGACTGGGACTTGTCTCCGGTCAAGGGATTATATATTCAAATGTTATGTTTAGCCAGTCTCATTTAAACATCAGAAGGATATATGAAGATCTGAGAGTGGTGGCTCATGTCTTTAAACCCAACACTAGTCTGGGAACCCTGTCTCAGTAACAAAAGAAGATATATAAAAGGATTAATTCTGCAATGCATAGAATCATTTCCTTAAAATTTGGAAAGCCTGAATATTGAAGTTTTCACACCTATGTCAACTTCAATGGCTCACTGATAAGTGTACACAAATTTTTCAATGTGATATTTCAAAAAACTGACTTTCCTATTCATGTCATAGGAAAGGACAAGGAGAAAGTTTATAGTTTTTCCTTCTTTGTTATTTTATTTTGGTTAGTCCCTGGGAAATTCTTGGAGTCAGACTTGGGTGGGGAGTACAGTTCAGTGGAAGAATCCTTGTTTACCATTAAGTAACTATGATTTCTGAATCCAGAGTCCAGTCTCAGGTTGTATCCTACAAATGAGCAAACAAGCAAATAGCCATTAAAATGTGTTTTGGGTCAGGGGTGATGGCCTATGCCTTTTCCTTAAGAGTTTCTCTGTGTAGCCCTTCCCTAGAACTTTCTGGGTAGACCAGGCTGGCTGCCCTTGTCTCCCATACACTGGGTTTATGCCTTGAGTCCCAGAACTTGAGAGGCAAATGCTGGAGGATCTCTGAGTTCCAGGATAGCTTGCTCTACATAGCAAGATCCAAGCTAACCTGGATACATAGACTCTTTCTCAAAAAATCAGAAACAAACAAAACAAAAGCATACATATATACATATGGTGGAAAGATGGTTCAAGAGTTAAAAGCATTCATTGCTCTTGCAGAGAGCCCTGATTTGGTTCCCAGCATCCATATGGTGGCTCACAACCATCCCTAACTTCCTAACTACATCTAAGC
This sequence comes from Mastomys coucha, assembly GCF_008632895.1. NCBI lineage: Eukaryota > Metazoa > Chordata > Mammalia > Rodentia > Muridae > Mastomys > Mastomys coucha. The sequence continues at coordinate 113,550,317 of NW_022196903.1, read as the reverse complement.
TAAGTCAAAGAAGTGTCTCTGTCTGTCTGTCTGTCTGTCTGTCTGTCTCTGTCTCTCTGTCTCTCTCTGTCTCTCTGTCTCTCTCTCTCTCT
>NW_022196903.1:113511094-113550215 GCF_008632895.1 Mastomys coucha | reverse complement strand
TTTTTTTTTTTTCTGTTTTGTCTTTTTGAGTCAGGGCCTCTAAACTGCAGTTTGGCCAAGGATGACCTTAAACTCCCGATCCTTTTTACTTCCTTTCCCATGTATTGGGATCACAGGCTAGTATAACTCCCTAGGATGTGTGGAACTTTTCTTAGGCTCACTTGAAACAAACTGAAGGCTCATTTGAAACAAATGACAAGGTGTAAAAGACACTTTGGGGAGGAGTTCCTGTTGTCTGCTTGTGATTGTATATATCATTTATGCAACAAATTTTATTAAAAGAAAATAGTTAAATAAGTTTAGACTGAGTTGTCAAAACGGATGAGTTCTAACAGCTAAGGGATACTTAGCTCCCCACCCCCTCCACCACTACTCTCCCACACATTGTCTTTGCGCAATGCTGTGTGCAGAAGAGAAACTACACTTCCCAGGAACCTCTGCCGGTGAGGCGCAAGGCAAGATGGGAAGTGCTGCTGGGTGAACAACCGTCCTATTGGTGTGCAACCTAAAAGACTGCCTGAGCTCGTGAGCGATTGGTAGGATTTTGTAGACGCTCGCTGATTTGAGTTGGCTTTCGGTTGCGTTGTTGGACGCCAGGAGTACTTGGTGAGTGTGGATTTCAGGGAAAGGGTGAAAGGGTTTTAGGACAGAGGTTGGGAAGTAAATCTAGTGGGATAAAAACCTTCGTAATCAGTGCGGAAGGGAGCTACAGGAGACCCATTCTGGGGCCCTCAGGAGAGTTAGGACCAGTCAAGGAAAGATTGTCTGCAAAAAGAGAAGTTTCCGGGACGCGGAGAGCTGTAAGAGTGACTGAGCTAAGATCTGATCAAGAACTGTGTGAACTTGCAAGAAAACAGGATCCAGACGCCGTGGAGATGGACGGAGTTCCGGCTCCCTCTTCCTCCCGCTTGCCTAGGCTTCGGTTTCCTCGTTTGTAAAATAAGGGATAATAAAAATACTTCAGAAAGTGGTTAGGCGAGTAAATACGACTTTTTAGGGACGGGGTTGTGGCCAATATGTAGAGTGTTTCATGCCAGTGCCCTTGAATTCGATCTCTTACACCTACAAAACAGAAACCCATTGCCTTTTTTTTTCTCGATATTTTCTTTATTTACATGTTAATTTCTCCTTTCCCAGTTTCCCCTCCAAAAAACAAACAAACAACAAGAATAAACTCCTGTTGCCTCCCCCCTCCCCATGCCTGCCACCCCACCCTCTCCCACTTATTGGCCCTAGCATTCCCCTACACTGGGGCACAGAACCTTCACAGGACCGAGGTCCTCTCCTATTGATGATCGAATTTGCAGTCCTCTACTATACACATACTGCCAGAACAATCAGTCGCACCATATATGGTCGTCCTTGGTTAGTGGTTGAGATCCTGGGAACTCTGAGGGTATTAGTTAGTTCATATTGTTGTTTGTCCTAAGGGGCTGCAAACCCCTCAGCTCCATAGGTCCTTTCTATAACTCCTTCATTGGGGACCGTGTACTCACTTCAATGGATGGCTGTGAGCCTCCCATTACCTTTTATAAGCATTAAGATGGCTTCTTTCTGCCAATCTGGAAGATAGATTATCATAGTAAAACTGCAAATACAGTCACTTTCCAGTATATATATGTGTGTGTGTGTGTGTGTGTGTGTGTGTGTGTGTGTATGTATATATGTATGTATGTATGAATTGGTTTTTTGAGACAGGGTTTCTCTATATAGTCCTGTCTATCCTGGATCTTACTCTGTAGACCAGGCTGGCCTCGAACTCAGAAATCCGCCTGCCTCTGCCTCCCAAGCGCTGGGATTAAAGGTGTGCGCCACCACTGCCTGGCTTCCAGTAAATTTTTAAAATGTTAATTACTCATTTTTGCTTTTTGAGATGGGAGTCTTACCCCGCAGCACAGCTAGGCTTCCAATTTACTCTGTACCAGTCTGTACCAGACTGGCCTCGAACTCTTGGCAGTTACTCCTGTCTCAGTCTTCCAAGTGCTGGAAGTACAAGTGCACATTTTGTGGTTTTTATTGTTGTTTATTTAAGACAAGACCTCACTCTGTTCCAGGCTTGCCTTGAACTTAACTCTGAACCCTAAGCTGCCCTCAGTCTTGGGTGATTTGCCCAGTGCTAGCTTTTACTGATAGAAGCCACTACAATTGGCTTTCTAGATCGTTTTGAATGGAAAAACTCAAGAAAGAGATGAAGGAAATAGTATTTAGGATGAATTTTACATAAAAATATACTTGATTAAGTGAATTTACTAGAGTTGTGGAAGGAGTCATAGTTAAACTGCCAGGAAGCTCATGAACGAAGGCCAAGAACCAAGAGCATTATGTGGGTCTGGCATGATGTATAAGCTTTTAATCCCAATGCTCAAGAGGCAGGGGCAGGTAATCTCTAAGTTCTAGACCAGCCTGGTTTACATAGTTCCAGGCCAGCCAAAACTGCATAGTGAGTGCATGTTTTTGTCTCAAAAACAAACAAAAAATATTTTATAGAAACAGCATGTGTTTGGGGAAAGATAAAAATAAGTCAGCAGAGAGAGGTTAGGCTCTAAAATAGAAAATTCTGAATCCTAGGCTTTATTTAATGTTCGTGCCCGTCAGTAGCCACTAGTCAGTTTATAATTTTTTTGTTTTGTTTTTTTGGAACAAGGTATCTATCACCATATAACTCTGGTTATCCTGGAAATCAGGCTGGATAGGAGACTCAAGAAAAGGAGTGGCCTAACCTCCCAAAAAATCATTAGACGTGCTGGAGAGATGGCTATGTGCAGCTATTCCAAGGGACCTGAGTTTGATTCCCAGCACCCACATGGCAGCTTATAATAGGCATACATCTAGTACACAGACACACATGCAGGGAAAACACCCATACACATACAATGATAATATTTTTAAAAATTATTAGAGCCAATTATAAAAACAGTATCAGATGGCTCAGCAGGTTGAAGTGTTGCCAAGCCTGATAATAACTTGAGGCTGACCTTCCTGGAGATACCAGGGAGTAGGGAGAAAAAGCTGACTCTTTTTTTTGTTTGTTTGTTTTTTTTGTTTTTTTTCAAGACAGTGTTTCACCGGGTGGTGGTGGCAGCGCATGCCTTTAATCCTAGGGCTTGGGAGGCAGAGGCAGGCGGATTTCTGAAAAACAAAAACAAAAACAAAAAAAAAATGAAAACAAAACAAAACAAAAAACAGGGTTTCTCTGTGTAGCCCTGGCTGTCCTGGAACTCACTCTGTAGACCAGGATGACCTCACACTCAGAAATCTGCCTGCCTCTGCCTCCCAAGTGCTGGGATTAAAGGCTTCAGGCCACCACTGCCTGGCACACACATTTGTTTAAAATAAAAAATCAAGATGATCTTTCCTCCTCAGATGTTGGTCAGTTGAGATAGAAATTATAAGCATATAGAATTTTTTCTTCTGTTATTTAAGTAAAGGATATTATTTTTAAATTTTTGTTTTGTTTTCTTGGTGCTAGAGGATTTGAACCCAGGGCCTCATATATCCTGGGTAATCTTTGTCAAAGATAAAAAGAATAGAAAAAGCAAGTCAAATAAAGTATTTTTGGCTCTCTGTTCATTCTAGATTTGGCATGACAGTCTACCATAATTTCCAAGGACTATGTTGCTTATTTATAAAAATGTTTTTAAATGTATTATTGGGTTTATGTGTGTGTGGAGGTCAGAGGACAACTTTGTGTGGGTTCCAGGGATTGCACTCAGGTTGCCATCTCTGCAGCCCCTGTTTCCCTGATTAGAAACTGGCTAGGTATAATGATAGAAGCCTGCAGTTCAGGTACAGGCAGGCTGAGACTGGCCAGTTCCAGGCAAGTCTAGATGACATAGCAAGGTCCTGTAATAGAAACAGTTTGAGTGAGCTTGAGTGGACTAGGCATGGTGCCTTAAAGTGGGAGGCAGAAAGATCAGAAGTTCAGTGCCAGCCTTGACTACATCCTGTTTATCGTAGTTTTTTGCTCAGTATACACAAAACAGTGAAGTTGATCCAGAGAACTATATAAATTATATATGGTGGCACATGTATTCTGGAGTTGGAGGCAGAAGGATCACAGGTTCAAGGATCACAGGTTCAAAGTCATTCTCAGATACATAGGGAGTTTAAGTCCATAAAGTTACATGAAACCTTGTCAAAAACAAACCAACAAACAAACAAACAACAACAAAAAAAAAAAACAGCTGGAATGCGGTGGTTCGAGCCAACCTTGTTTTACAGAGTTAGTTTTAGGACAGTCAAGGCTACACAAAGAAACCCTGTCTCAGAGAAACACAAAACCAAAAAACATTTAAGGCTGTAGCTCAGGGGTAAGTGTTTGCCTCATACACATAAAAATAAGATAAATTCCCACACACACCATTTTTTCTGTACCACAAGTTGGATAAGCAGTTATGAAAACACCGAGTGTTGGTCTGAATGCCACACTCTCTTCAGGAGTCAAATATGGTAATAGAGGGGGATTGTGCTGTACAGCCTATTTTTCCTTATTTTAACTCTTCCTGACCCTCATTGTCATTTTGTGTATTTGATAGGTGTGAGTAAGACAGAATGAACTTTACTCCGACACATACTCCCATCTGCAGAAAGTAAGATATTTGCTTATTTATGAGTTGTTAATTAATCAATACTTCTGTAGGTTTTATCCAGTTGGTATGGGAGATAAGGGGACAGCATACTTTCTAAATCACAATTCTCTCTGTTTTCACTTAGAATCTAGTTCTTTGTGAGAGTGGGGTATGTGTGTGTGTGTGTTTTGGTTTTGGTTTTTCAAGACATTTTCTTTGTGTAGCCTTGACATTTCTGGAATTCACTCTGTAGACCAGGCTGGCCTCAAGAGATCTATCTACCTACCTGCCTCTGCCCCTCCCCCCCCCACAGGGGGTGGGATCAAAGGTGTGTGCCACCACCGCTTCGAACTCAGAAATCCACCTGCCTCTGCCTCCCAAGTACTGGGATTAAAGGAGTGTGCCACCACCACCTGGCTCAGAATCTAGATTGATTTTTTTTTTTTTTTTTTTTTTTTTTTGGTTTTTCGAGACAAGGTTTCTCTGTATAGCTCTGGCTGTCCTGGAACTCACTCTGTAGACCAGGCTGGCCTCGAACTCAGAAATCCACCTGCCTCTGCCTCCCAAGTACTGGGATTAAAGGAGTGTGCCACCACCACCCGGCCAGAATCTAGATCTTAAAATAACTTACCAATCATGGTGGCAAACATCTTTAATCCCAGGAGGCAGAGACAGGTGGGTCAGACAGGTTTAGAGACTGTTTGAGGCCAGTCTGGTCAATATATTGAATTCTAGGACAGCAAGAGCTACATAGAGAGAACCTGTCTCAAACAAAACAAAAAATGGCCTCTCTTTGGAACTACCAGAACTCATTCAGTGTGAATGGAGGGGTCCCAGTGATGGTCTATCTTGGGTCATAGGGAATAACCAATATATAAATAAAGATGGCTTTGCCACATAGCCTTCATCCCTCACAGCCATAGCTCCCCTCCTGCAGAATGTAAGAGTTACTCTTACTTTTTAAATAACTTCTGTATTTTGTGTGCATTGATGTTTTACTTGCATGTATGTCTCTGTGAGGGTATTGGATCCTTTGAGACTGGAATTACAGTTGTGAGCTACCTACTATATGGTTGCTGGGAATGGAGCCCAGGTCCTCTGGAGGAGCAGAGTTCCCGACTGCTGAGCCAGCCCTCAAGTTCAAGTTGCTCTTATATTTATTGGCCTCCTTTTCATTCTTTGAAAATAAAATATTTTTTCTTTTTTTTTTTTTAAAGATTTATTTATTTTATTTGAGTACACTGTAGCTGTCTTCAGACACACAAGAAGAGGACATCAGCCCCCATTACAGATGGTTGTGAGCCATCATGTGGTTTCAGGGAATTGAACTCAGGACCTCTGGAAAAGCAGCCAGTGCTCTTAAACCACTGAGCCATCTCTCCAGCCCTACAATATTATTTCTGTCAGGGACTTTTGTGTAGGGTGCTAGGGATGTGTTGTGCTGGGGTGTTGGCCTTATGCATACCAAGCATGTGCTCTGCTCTCGAGCTACAGGTCCAGTCCCTAACAGCTGTCAATAACTGAGGAAGTGTGAGTTTTCTGCTCTACTGACGTGCTGCACCACCCCGGCTGGTCGTTTATTGTGCACACTTGGCTTACTTAGAAATGAACGTGTATATTATCAACATTTATTAGCTGTAACTCTGGCAATCTTGTACAAAGTTCTGCACTCTAATGTCTACTATATTATGGTATAATTTTTTTATGTACATAGAGAGTTTGCCTGCGTATGTGTTTGTGCACCTCTTGTACAATTGATTGGATCCTTCTGGAACTGAAGTTACAGATGATGGTCGTGTGGGTACTAGGAATTAAACCTGGGTCCTCTGGAAGAACAGCCAGTGCTCTTAACTGCTGAGCCATTTCTCTAGCCCCATATATTGTGAATTTTAGAACACCAAACTGGATTGGTTTTCATAGGAGGACTTCTGCCCCATTTCTTCTTTTACATTTTTTTTTTTTTGGTTGCTTCTTTTTTAAGGGGGGGGAGGGTTACTTGGTGTTTGGTTTTCCTTTAAGGCAGAGTCATATTATGTGTAGCCCTGGCTTGCCTAGAACTTACTACATAGACCAGGTTAGCCTTAAATTCAGATATACATGCCTCACTCTTTGTTTTCTGGCTCTTACTGTGTTAGCTTAAGTCTCTCCATTATTATTTTATTATTATTTTAATGGTGTACTATTGCAGTATGCCTTCATGCCAGAAGAGGGCATCAGATCCCACTATAGATGATTGTGAGCCACCATGTGGTTGGTGGGAATTGAACTCAGGACCTCTGGAAGAGCAGAGGTCTTACTGCTAAGCCATCTCTCCACCCCCCCAAGTCTTTTGATTATTAAGAACAAAGAAACTAAACTTTCCTTTCCAGTCATTCCTTTTTTTTCTTTTGTGTTCTGAGTTGGCCTGGAACTCAGTGTAGCCAAGAATGACCTTGGATTTCTGACCCTCCTTCCTCCACCTCCGGAGTACTGGGATACTTTTACCATTTATGCCATCTTGTCCTGTTATTTGCAGTTCAGTTTCAGAAGCTAGAGCTGGCTTCTGAAGAGATGTTGTTCCTGTTGCCAAGTGTCTATCTTGTACTATATCAGCTAATGGGTTCTGGGTTTTGTTTTTGTTCTTTTTTTAACAAAATCTCAATCATTTGATTTTACCAATGAAGGCTTGGGAACCAGATGCTGGGGTGAAAGCCTGCTAGCTCAAAGAGGCAGAAAAAGCACCCAACTGACGTCCCAGAAGCAATCCCCTCTCTCACTACATTTTTAAAAAGCTCCTTCAAACCTAATGTCCCTCCCTTCTACTTCCTGTGTGTCTCTCTATCCATCTTCCTGACTCCCTCTTAGTCTTTGGATTTTTCTTTTTTCTTTTTTCTTTTTTTTTTTTTTTTTTTTTTTTTTTTTTTTTTTTTTTTTTTTTTGGTTTTTCGGGACAGGGTTTCTCTGTTGTAGACCTGGCTGTCCTGGAACTCACTCTGTAGATGAGGCTGGCCTCCAACTCAGAAATCCACCTGCCTCTGCCTCCCAAGTGCTGGGATTAAAGGCGTGCGCCATCACCGCCTGGCTGGATTTTTCTTAACAGCCCTATGTTCACTTCCTGTTTACTGGTTGCTTGCTCTGCCTCTTGCCATATGGTTGACTTTATTTAATCCTGTTTATAATATTTTAAGCAAAAAGCTCTTGGATAAAAGGTATGCTAAGGCTGAGACACACCATTAAAAACAGGTTTTTCCAGTAAATAGCACATTCTCAGGGTTCACAGTGTGATCAAAGATACTGTAACAGTACTATGTAGTATCCATTTATATTGTTTTTTAAATATTCTTTTTAGTCTCTAATGTTTATTTTAGATATAGTTTTAAGTCATTGATACTTAGAAAACAATTCACAAAAATTTTCACTAACCATTTGAGTCAAACTTTCAATGCATATAAGCACTTAACGCCACTGGATGCGATGACTGATCACTGTAATCCCAGCACTTGGAAGATAGATACAACTCCATCTTTGTGAGTTCAAAGCCAACCTGGTCTACACAGCTGGGTCTAGACTAGCCAGGGCTACATAGAAAGACCCTGTATCAGAACAAAACACCCATATAACCCCTTTTATTTAAAAAGTTATGTTTTACAAGTGCTGAAAGGATTTCATATATGCTGTCTAATTTCACATAGAATATCAGTTGCCTCCAAACGTGGTGCCGGCTCTGGCTTTGGTGATACCAACAGGTGGAAGAAAATGGCAGACTCGGTGGAGTCAACTCCCCTGCCTTCAGTGGAGGACCGTCTGGCTGTCCTCTCCCCTTCCCAGGAGCTTCTAGAGTATTATCAGAAAAAAATGGCTAACTGTGAGGCAGAGAATGAAGACCTGCTGAAGAAGCTGGAGCTCTACAGAGAAGCTTGCGAAGAGCAGGTGAGAGAGAGAGAGTTCCCATGGATCCTGGAGCTCACCGACCAAGCCTTAATGAAGATGCTAAGCTCTCAGTTTAAGGAGATACCTGTCTCAAACAATAGGTTGGAGGAGCAATGGAGGAAGACACCCAGCATTAACTTCTGGGTCACACATGCACCTGTGGGCATGCACAGAGAGGTGGGGGGGAGGGAAGGAAGGGAGGGAGACAGGGAGACAGGGAGACAGGGAGGCGTGTGGCATTCTCAATGCTGATGCTATTGGCTATGAAAGGAAACTGAAGGCCTTGATCATTAATGTTTGAAATTCCCAATTACATGAATCCTGTAGCTTGTCTTTTCATTTTGCCCTCCTCCCCTTCCTTCCTTCCTTTTTTTTTTTTTTTTTTTTTTTTTTTTTTTTGAGACAGGGTTTTTCTGTATAGCCCTGGCTGTCCTGGACCTCACTCTGTAGACCAGGCTGGCCTCGAACTCAGAAATCCGCCTGCCTCTGCCTCCCAAGTGCTGGGATTAAAGGCGTGCGCCACCACTCCCGGCCTTCCTTCCTTTTTAGTGGTAAATAGTGAAGCCTGCTTCCCTGATGCTCTATCACCGAGCTACACCCCCATCTCATCCTTTTGCTTTTTAGCTCAAATGTGTCCCCAACCTAATACTGTCACTTGAATTCTCTGTTGGTGAGACTATCAGTTAGGTATATTCCTACACAAATCTGTAAAAGTATCTTTTATTCTCCTGTATTAATTGTTGTCTTGGAGGCTTACTGCTTCCTTCTGCTAACCTAGGCCTAGTTCCGGAAGCTTCCAGCCTCTGTACAATCTAATCTAGGCCTAGAATGTTTTCTGCCTCTGAGACATGTTGCTGAATAAGCTCACTTTTTCTAGTTTTTTCTAATCTCCGGCTGGCTGGTTGAACTATTTCAAACTCCTCTCCAAGCTGACTGGTTCAATCTGTTTTTTTCTCTCTTTCTCTCTCTTTCTCTCTTTCTCTGTCTCTCTATCTCTGTCTCTCTATCTGTCTCTGTCTCTGTCTCTCTCTGTGTCTGTGTCTGTCTGTCTCTCTATCTCTCTCTTTCTCTCTTTTTCTCTCTCCCTCTCTCCCTCTCCTTAATTGGTCTGCTTGGCCTCAAACTAACTCTGGCAATCTGTTCTAACTTTCTAGTTCCTTCACACTCACTGGCTCACTCTGTCTTACTGTCTCTGTAAGTCTCAGTAAAGCTGCTTCCCCTCCTTTGCTTCCCTAACCCTTAAACGGCTTCCCTTCCCCCCCTCCTCATGAGATTTGGGCACACTCTATCCTGTCTATTTCTCTGATTCGGTCTCTGATCTGTCACTCTGTCTGCCATTCAATCGGACATCACTTTCAAACATGGCTGCTTCCTTCTACAAACTAATTTTACCTTTATTGTTTGGGATTAAAGGTGTGTGCTAAGGGCTGAGCCACACTACAACTAGAAACAGTTTTGGTTTTATTTTTGTTTTTGTTATCAGTAAATAACACAGTCTTGGGGCTCACAGTCTGATCAAATATTCTGCCATGAACCGACTCCCGTGTCCACCAAGTGCTTTCCTTTGAGACCTAATAGTTTTTGATACTCTATTTCTTTCTTTCTTTTTTTTTTCCAGCATAAACTTGAGTGGAACTTGCAGCAGCGGGAGGAAGAGATTGCAGAATTGCAGAAAGCCCTAAGTGATATGCAAGTCTGCCTCTTCCAGGAAAGGGAACATGTCTTACGACTCTACTCAGAAAACGACCGACTAAGAATCAGGTACTGGCTCAGTGGTTAAGAGTGACTACTGCTTCTGTAAGGGACCAGAGTTCGGTTCCCAGCACCCATGTTGGGCAGTTAATACCCGCCTTTAACTCCAGCTCCAGGGGATCCAATGTCATGTTCTAGCCTCTGAGGACATTGTAAATAACGCACACAGAGAGAGGCACACATGTATATAAAGAATTAAAAAAATATTAATATGGAAATGTTAGAATGAAAACTCTTGAGTTTCACTTAAATGATGAAATGTATCTACAGTCATTCTCTTTGGTTGTGTCCTCAGAAAAACAAACTTTGATAGAGATTTACCTGTAGGGCAGTTCCTAGGGAGAGTCTTAGGAAAAAACACCTGAGTAGGTGTTTTTGGCAGCTGTGACCACCGAGAATGTTAGAACTATGATAGGGTGGTCAAAGGCCAGCCCCGCAGCAAGCTCTAGGATTAGCGTGGTCTTTCCGTTTGTGGTTTGTTTGTTTGTTTGTTTTCTGCTTCTTGGTTTTTTTGTTTGTTTTTTTTTTTTTTTCTTCAAAACAAGGTTTCACTATATAGCCTTGGCTATCCTGGAACTAGCTCTGTAGACCAGGATGACCTCAAACTCGAAGAGATCCTCCTGCCTCTGCCTCTGCTTCCAGAGTGCTGGGATTAAAGGTGTGTCACCCACCCAGTTAAGGTTGGTCTTTCACAGGCAGAGGGTTCTGACTTCTGTGTCTTGATATTGACCATTGTTGGGTGTAGGCTGTTCTCGTGAAGAAGTCAAACTTGGGAGAGTTTTTTTTCAAAAACCTTATTTTCTTTATTATTGCATATATATGATGCCTGTGGGGGTACACACTTGTAGCCCCATCGTGTGAAGGTCATGTGAAGGTCAGAGGACAGCTGTGCACTTGGTTTTCTCCCTCTTGGCACCTCACCAGCCCCTGGTGGTTCTTGACGAAGGGATTGGCTAGTGGGAGAGGAGTGTCATGAACAGAGAGATATTTGAGAGAGATTTGCTTCTAGAGGGGAGAGATACTTCACTATTTTAACCTTTTTGGTTTTTTGGTTTATTAGGTAGTTATTGTGTGTTTTGTTTTAATATTCAGAATTGAACCTAGGGCCTCATGCATACTAGACAAGTTCTCTACTATGGAGATGTATCTGTAGATTGTTTTTTAAATTTTGGGCCAAGACCTCACCAAGTTGTATAGAATGTCTTTGAACTCTTTATAGCTCAAACATTCAATGTGGGACCCTCCTACCTCATCCTTCAGAATTTATAGGCTTACCTCAATCAGCCTAGCCCATTTGAACTATTTATAAGTGTTTGGTAGAAGTAAGCACATTCACATTGTTGTACAACCTCTGCAACTTTTTCATATCCCTACACTGAAATGTTGACCATTAAACATACCTTCTGTGTTCCCACCCAGGTCTTAGCTTGTTTGTTTGTTTGTTGTTGTTGTTGTTTTGAGACAGGGTTTCTCTGTGTCCTGTGTCCTGTGCCCTGTGTTCTGGAACTGACTCTGTAGACCAGGCTGGAACTCAAAAGATCCACCTATCTCTGCCTCTGAGGTGCTGGGATTGAAGCCACGCGCCACCACCTGGCTTGAGCACCTTTTCATCTATTTTTTACCCATCTATATGATATTGGAAAATGTAAATTCAAGTTCTTTGCTATTTTTTTCTTTTGCTGTAGTTTTGGTAATTTTGTTTGCTTGCTGAAGCAAGGTCTCATTCTATAACCCAGGCTAGCCTACTGTGTTACCTAGGCTATCCTCTACCTTGTGCTCCTCATGCTTTGGCCTTCTGAATGCTAGGGTTACAGTCCTGAGCCTCCATGCTTGGCCCCTTTGTGGTTATTTTAGTTTTGTTTTATTTTTGGTGCTTTTAAATTTGTATTTCTTGCCAGGCCATGGCCATACACACTTTTATTCCCAGCACGAAGGAAGCAGATGCAGGAGGATTTTTTTTTTCCTTTCAGTCATGTACCTTTGACTGTTCTGCCAGTCCCTGTCTCCCAGTTGCTGGGACTAAAGGCATGTTCCACTGTATTCAGCATGTGTATGTGTGTATGTGCGAACAAACATGTATGGGGTAAAATGTATGAGTCTGCATGTCAGTGGCTGACATGAGGTGTCTTCCTCAGAGTTAACAATATATGCTTCTTCCATCATAGTTAAAGCTACATATTTATTTTAAAACCAAAATAAGCCAGGCAGTGGTGGTGAATGCCTTTAATCCCAGCACTTGAGAGGCAGAGGCAGGTGGATTTCTGAGTTCAAGGACAGCCTGGTCTACAGAGTGAGTTCCAGGACAGCCAGGGCTACACAGAGAAACCCTGTCTTGAAAAACCAAAACCAAAAAAAAAACAAAAAAAGAATCACACCCAGCAAAATATATATTTTATGTGAATGAATGTTTTGCCTGATTGCCTTCACATATGTATATATAGATACGCTCACACACACACACACACAAACATTAGATCCCTGGATCTAGAGTTACAGGTGGTTGTGAGCTGCTGAATGGGTGCTGAGAATCAAACCCGGGGGATCTGTGGGAACAGGCAGTGCTCTCAACCATTGAGCCATTTCTCCGGCCTCCCCTCTTGCTTCTGAGGCAGGGTTTCTTCTGAGTCTGGAGCACTCCAGTGTGGCTGAACAAGCTCTCCAGCATCCTCTGTTCTCGCCTCCTCAGCGCTGCCAAAGTCACTTTTTCTTTTCCTGCTGAGGCATTTTCTGGCTATTTTTTGTTTGTTTGTTTGTTTGTTGGAGGCAGGGTTTAGCCAAGGCTGCTCTCTTCGTTCTTCGTCCTCTTTCAGAGGTTCCCAAGTACAAGTGTGCCATTATGTCTGGCTGTCTTGTGCTTTGAAGAGAATGTCCTAGCATGCCCTAAAATCTTTCCTGTGTTCTGTCCACGTGAAACAATCACATATATTGTGGATAGCAAATTTATCATGTACTGCTCAAAAGTTAAAGAATTACCACTACCTAGGGAAGGACTTTTGAAGCATGCTCATGTCTACCTCGTGTGCTCATGAACTGCTTTCTTCTTTGGGGGGATGGAAACTAAAGCTTTTGCCTCATTAGTCCATGTACCTGAGACCCAATTAGTCTACTCTAGCAAAGACTCACCTGGCCATGAAACCTCCTTTGGAATTGTCCAGAATCCATCTGCTTTTGTATAGGTCGTGGTAATGAATAAAGGAAAGAATTTGTGTACACTCCAGAATCTTTTATCTTTTGTTTGTCTTCTGGACCAAGTAGGGAAGGCTAATTTGAGAAGTTTCCCATTGGCTTACCTCCAAGGAAAAACAAAACAAAAAACAAAACCAAAGAAACAAAAAAAAAACCCCAATTCCCTAATTTGGAAGTTGTGCCAACTACCAAGTGTATACCTCCTAATTAGACATTGGAAACTGGGGAAATGAGTGTGGAAATCTAGTAGACTCACTGTGAACTAGATCTGGGCCAAAATTTGATTACTAGGATGGTCCCTGTGCACCTGGTGCCATGATGGTGCTTCAGGTTACCAAGTAACAGCATCTCCTGAGGCCCTGTACTCAGCAGGCCTTGAAACACTTGTGGAAAAACAGGGTCTTGTCCTGGGAGATGAGGCTCTGCTTCAGCTTATTGTCTGGAAAATTGGATAGAGGGTATAGTTTGGTTTGTTTGTTTGTTTGTTTGTTTATGTAGCCTTGACTGGCCTAAAATTTGCAATGTAGACCAGGCTGACTTCCAACTCAGAGAGCGATCTGCCTCTCAAGTACTGGGATTAAAAGCATGAGCTACCATGCCCAGTGTGATTTTTTTTTTTTAATTTTAATTTTTTTATTACTATGGTGTACATGTGTGCATACGTGTGTAGAACATGTGTGCCATGTTGTATTATGAAGTCAGAAGACACCTTTTAGGAATCAGTTCTTTTCTTCTACCATGGGTTTCGGGGAATGAACTGGTGCCAAGTTTGTACAGTGAACACATTAATTCACTGAGTCCTCTTGCTGGGCAAAGATTGTAGGGTCAGCTTTATGGTTTTTTTGTTTGTTTGTTTTTGGAGGAGGGTTTCCACCTCTTTTCCTTTTTGATTATTCTAACTGTTTAGCCAAAACCCATTAATTCCTCTGCTGCCCTGCTCTTAGGAACAGGATATTCTATAAATCATCTGTGTCTTTAGCTCTGAAAAATCTCTGTTCAGAGTTTGCTTCCTTGGACTCTTCCTGACATTACCTGTGGTAGCCTGAGTGCCTTGGGAAAAAACTGCCCGATGGGATTTTCTTCCAGGATGTTTGCTGGGAATACCCTAGCAAGAGAACAAGAGGGGAGAGCTGCCTCTGAGGAAACAGGGGGAGCCTGACTGGGCAGACAGAGAACTTTGACTGTGACTTGGTTACAGCAGGCCCCAGTCAATACCATGGGGGCTCTGAACTGAGGCAAAGAGAGTGGATTTGTGTTCCCCCTCCCAGCCTCCTTGAAAGGTGCCGAAGGCAGGCTGTGCCTGATGAATGGGAGGCGAAAGCAGGAAAGCACATCTTTTCTCTTGAGCAGTTCTGAAGGGAGAATGGACTGTGAGCCACCAGCAGGCTGCATTCCTTATCAGTGCTGAAACGGAAAACTGCTGTCCTTGCCTAGAAACAGCTAAGAAATTATTCCCTGGCCTCTTCTTTGAATTCCTGAATTGAAATACTTAATTGAATAGCTGGAACTGAGGTATATAGATCTTTTTCTTTTTTTCTTTTTCTTTTTGGTTTTTCAAGACAGGGTTTTTCTGTATAGCACTGGCTGTCCTGGAACTCACTCTGTAGACCAGGCTGGCCTCCAACTCAGAAATCCACCTGCCTCTGCCTCCCAAGTGCTGGGACTAAAGCGTGCAACCACCGCCCGGCGATATTTATCATTTTTAATGTGTGGATATAGTCATTCTTAAAACATCAGAAGCTGGGGATATGGCTCAGGTGTAGAATGTTTGTGTTGCATGCACAAAGCTCTTGGTTTGTCCCTAGGACTGCATAAGCTGGTGTGGTGGCCTGGGCCTGTCATCTCAAAGTGACAGCAGGATGAAGGGTCAGAGTTATCCTTGGCTCTACAACAAACTAGCGTGGCCTGGGATTTGTGGGACTGTCTCAAAAAAATCTAAAATCAAGAAATCTTGAGTTCTATTTTGTTTTTGTTTTGTTTTGTTTTGTTTTAGACTACTATGTAGTCCTGGCTAGTTTAGAACTCACTGCGTAAACCAGGTTGGCATTGAACTCACAGAGATCTTCCTGCCACTGCCTCCTTTGTGCTGACACTAATGGTGCACTCTACCGCAACTGGAAAGAAGGGAAATCTTTTAAATAGAAACAGTTACTTACTTGGGGTGTATAATGTTTATTTTTTTTATGAGAATTGCAGAGAACTGGAAGACAAGAAAAAGATTCAGAATCTGTTAGCTCTTGTGGGACCAGACGCTGGTGAAGTGACCTATTTTCATAAGGAGCCTCCCCACAGAGTGAGTAATCTCTGCTATAGTCTGAGTGTGACCTTTGCAAGACACAGGGGAGGGTCCATAGTCAGAAGATCCCTATTTGCCAAAGATGTCTCATAGAGAGCAATGAGCCAGCCGGTATCTTCTCTGCAAAAACCCTTTGAAGATTATTTTTTTCAATATTAAGAAACTGACAAGGGACTGGAGAGATGGCTTAGCAGTTAATGCATACTGCTCTTCCAGAGACCTGCGTTTGATTCTGAGCACCCACATGGCAGCTCACGACCATCTGTAACTCTGGTTCCAGGGAATCAGATACACTCTTGGACATGTACACAGGCAAAACACCTATACACATAAAATTAAAAAAAAAAAAAAATTTTGTATGCTCTTTCTTTTTTTTTTTTTTAGATTTACTTTTTTATTATTTTATGTGTATAAATACGTGAGTGAGTACACTGTAACTGTACAGATGACTGTGAGCCATCATGTGTGTGGCTGCTGGGAATTAAACTCAAGACCTTTGCCGACCCCACTAGCTCCAGCCCGCTTGCTCCTGCGTAGTTCACTGTAATTGTCTTCAGACGCACCAGAAGAGGGCGTCAGATCTCATTACCGGTGGTTGTGAGCCACCATGTGGTTGCTGGGATCCGAACTCATGACCTTCGGAAGAGCAGTCAGTGCTCTTAACCTGCTGAGCCATCTCGCCAGCCCCCATGTATGCTCTTTCAAGATATAACACACTTTTAGTGTGAAGAAAGTCTTCAGTAGTTAGCTGTGCGAGTCATCTCTGCAGGGAGGGGCAGGCACATTACTGGAGGCAGACCTTAATTTAAATTAGGCTTTTATATGTAGTTCTTTGTGAACGATATTAAACTTAGTACATTTTCTTCTTTAAAAAGGTCTATTGGAAATATAGATTGTAAAGATTATTAGAAGTCTATTTAAAGTGTCATAATTCTGAAAACTCAACCCCTGTGGATACAGCTTGGTCCCCTGTTCTTGAGAGTAACTTGCCAGGAATTTGAACACACTGAGAAAAGCGTTGGTTTGTTTTCATTGTATGTTTTAATTCCGAATTATATCATTGTTAGTGAGTAAGTATACTTTGGGTTTTTTGATAAGGAAAAATGAAACCTAAAACCTAGGGTTTGGCCATAGCTCATTGGCAGAGTTCTTGCTGAACAAGCGCGGGGCTCTTGTTCATCCCTAGAGAGAACAAAGAGCAAACTAGAACTTAGACGGGCAGATGTCTGTGCTGAGATTAGAGAAGAAAGCAAAGCTAGTCTTTGTGAAGGAGACATCTCAATACTTAATTTCTTTTCAAATCTTTTTATACTTATCATAAATTAATAATGGCCTTTATCAAAGACACACAGATGGTGAGACACACCTTAATCCCAGCACTTGGGAGGTGGAGATCAGGAGTTCATGAGTTCTGGTCTCAAAAGAACCAAAACAACAACAACAAAACCCCACACAGAAGTCCATCTTTTTTTTTTTTAAGATTTATTTATTTATTATATGTAAGTACACTGTAGCTGGGTTTTTTTTTGTTGTTGTTGTTTTGTTTTGTTTTTTGTTTTTTTCCAGACACACCAGAACAAGGCATCAGATCCCATTATAGATGGTTGTGAGCCACCATGTGGTTGCTGGGATTTGAACTCAGGACCTCCAGAAGAGCAGTCAGTGCTCTTAAACTCTGAGCCATCTCACCAGCCCATGGGTTTAGTTTTTGAGACACTGTTACACTGTGTAGCCCTGGCTGTCCTGGAACTCTCTTTGTAGACTGGGCTAGCCTCAGACTTACAGATATCCACCTGCCTCAGCCTCCTAAGTACTGGGATTAAAGATGTGGCCCGGGGGTGGGGGTGGGGGGGCTGAAGACATGGCCCAGTGGTTAAAAAAGCACTTATTCTTTTTTGTTTGTTTGTTTGGTTTTTGGTTTTTGGTTTTTTTCGAGACAGGGTTTCTCTGTGTAGCTCTGGCTGTCCTGGAACTCCCTGGAACTCACTGGTCTACTACTGTAGACCAGGCTGGCCTTGCAGAGGACCTGGGTTAAGTTTCAGACTTAAGCCACATGGTGCCTTACAGCCGTCTGTAACTCCAGTTCCAGAGGATCTGAGGACACCATGAACATGGTGCACATAATGTATGAAGGCAAAACACAGATAAAATAAAGATGTGGGTCAAATTTTTACTTTGTGTGTTAAAACAAACAAAAATAACTCATACACAAAAACCCCCAAGGTCTAAATATGTAGCCCCAGCAAATCTGACCAGCCTGTAACCCAGTCTGGCCTCACGCTTGTCATCTGAGGGACACACCACCTTACTTGGCTGCTTTTCAGTTTTTTTGTTGTTGTTGTTGTTTGTTTGTTTTTTGATTTTTGTTTTTTTTCCGAGACAAGGTTTCTCTGTGTAGCACTGGCTGTCCTGGAACTCACTCTGTAGACCAGGCTGGCCTCGAACTCAGAAATCTGCCTGCCTTTGCTTTTCATTTTTGTAAAGCATTTCTCTGTAGCATTTTCAGATACACCTAATATGCATATTTTTACTATTTTCTTAATGTTCTTGTCAAAGGTCACCTTACTTTTTTAAGGAGGGGATGTATTTTGAGACAAGAGCTCCCTTTGTACCCTTGACTGGCCTAGAAGTTGATACATAGACCAGGCTGGCCTCAAATTCCTAGAGCCTGTGTCTACTGCCCAAATGCTGGGATTAAAAATGTACACCACCAGGCTGGGCGTGGCGGCGCACGCCTTTAATCCCAGCACTTGGGAGGCAGAGGCAGGTGGACTTCTGAGTTCTAGGCTAGCCTGGTCTACAGAGTGAGTTCCAGGACAGCCAAGGCTACACAGAGAAACCCTGTCTCAAAAAACCAAAAAAAAAAAAAAAAAAAAGTACACCACCACACCCTGTTCAAAGAGCACCTCTTAAAATATATTTTGTTAAATTGCAATGTGAATTTACTTATTGTTAATTAATTTGTATTAACATTGGGTTTTAGCAAAAAAAAAAAAAAAAAAAGGTTACTTTGCCCATGTAAGTGTTTACATGACTGTATATCAGTTTTGGCCTGTTTAGCTTACAAACCTTGGCTCTGTAAAGCTAAGGCCGAAAGCTGCAGTTTCACACACACTGAGCCCACTTGTGTTCCTTTTGTTCTTTAGGTCAGCATTCTCCAGAAGGTTCTCCAGGCCACAGATGTGTGTGAGCCTTCCGATTCCAAAGCAGGTATCTACCGTACTAGAAGTTTCCCTTGATGTGGAGGTGGAAATCCCAGTGCAAGCAATTAGAAAAGTTTCCATATTGGATGGAGAGGCTGGCATCTGTACTGATGTCTCTAGCAGTCTACCTTCACACACTTCTACAACTATGGAAGGAACTTGTTTAAAGCAAGGGATTTTGTTATTGTGTGTGTGCGTGTTCATATGGAAGAGTGTGTTCGGGGTGTACATTTGTGTCAATGCCAGAGGTCTATGTCTGGTGTCTTCACCTTGTTGAGACAGAGACATTGTGTTAGTGACAGGGTAACTGTTAGATAGCCATCACCTTTTATAACCACTGTGTAGCCTTGTCTGCTTCTAGCTATTTTCATATATTCAGTTGTTGTCAGCCGTAGTTATGCTACTGTGCTAGAAACCATTAGACGTAATTCCAGCTAGTTAGCTGCACCCCTGCACCATCACCCATACTCCCCCCACTGTTCCTCCTCTGTGCCCTTCCCAGGCTCTAGCTGTATTCCTGCACCATCACCCATCCTCCCCTCTGCTCCTCCTTCATGCCCTTCCCAGGCTTTAGCTGCACCCCTGCATCTTCACCCATCCTCCCCACTGCACCATCACCCATCCTCCCCACTGCTCCTCCTTCATGCCCTTCTCAGGCTCTAGCTGCACCCCTGCACCATCACCCATCCTCCCCACTGCTCCTCCTTCATGCCCTTCCCAGGCTCTAGCTGCACCCCTGCACCATCACCCATCCTCCCCACTGCTCCTCCTTCATGCCCTTCCCAGGCTCTAACGAACTCATTCAGTTTTGTGTTGCTTGTTGCCCTTCCTTTTGAAAATCGTATAGCATGTCAAAAACAAAGTGTTTAAATTTGAATTTTTACTGAGGAAACAATCGCAACTTCAGAGGAACATTCTGCCAAAAGATGGGTATGATTTACCCAGGTGAAATGCTGCAGAATTCCCATAAGAGACTCCTGTCTGGGAATCAAGCACTGTTACTCTCCTGTGTGTTCTTTTCCTTCTCTTTCAGGTAAAGGAAACTAAACTCCTGCAGGGTCAGTGCTGGTGCTGGAGTAGCAGAAGCAGAAAGAAGGGCTCAGCAGAGGTTTTGATGAAGTTTTGTATTCTATTTTAGATCCTGGAGTAAGCAAAAGACGAGTAAGGATAAAGGACAAGGAGGACATTTCTGAGCGCTACCAGAGGGACATAGAGACACTCCTCCTGCAGGTGACACACTCATCCAGAGGGACATAGAGACACTCCTCCTGCAGGTGACACACTCATCCAGAGGGACATAGAGACACTCCTCCTGCAGGTGACACACTCATCCAGAGGGACATAGAGATACTCCTGCAGGTGACACACTAACCTTGACAAACCATTCAGTTTCTCTCCACACAATGAGCAGTGTGTAATGTACCCTTGCTATTTTATGATGCCTGGATTGTATTCAGGCATCATTGGGGCCAAGAAAATTGAGATTATTCTTAATATTTAAGCACCTTTTTTGTCTAGCAAAGTTAGAGATGTTTTTTGTTGTTTTTGTTTTGAGTTTTGCTTTGTTTTGTTTTGTTTTGTTTTGAGACAAGGTCTCTCTATACATCCCTGACTACTTGACCTGGAGCTCACTGTGTAGACCAGGCTGGCCTCAAACTCTGAGATCTATCTGCCTCTGGGATTAAAGATGTGTGCCACCACTGGTTTAGAGATAGGTTTTTTTTTTTTTTTTCCGGTTTTTCAAGACAGGGTTTCTCTGAGTAGCTCTGGCTGTCCTGGAACTCACTCTGTAGACCAGGCTAGCCTCGAACTCAGAAATCCGCCTGCCTCTGCCTCCCAAGTGCTGGGATTAAAGGCATGCGCCACCATGGCCCGGCTAGAGATAGTTTTAATATAGATTTAAATATGAACATTAATGTAGGAGAGAAACTCCTATACAGTGGCACACTCCTGTAATCCCAGCACTTAGGAGCCTGAGGCAGGAAGGTTGACATAAAGTTGAGATCTGCTGGGCTCTGTGTAGGGAACAGCAGACCAAGTATGGCTACCTAGCAAAACACTGTCTCTGTATATCTCCTTCCCTCTAAGAGATGCAATGGGAGTGAGGGGTTCTGCTGTTATGTGGTACGTAAAGAGAGACTCCCAAGATGCCTGACATATGGAAGCTTTATTCACTGCTTCCAATTTGTTGGAGTTTTTAAGGCAATTGTGCATGTTACAGAAAGACTGTGTGGACTGGACAGTCTTGTTTACAGAAGCAGAGAGAACAGTGAAGTGGTCAGGCAGTTCTCATAGCCTTTAAGTCATAGACACAATGTTTAGAATTTATGACTAGTCTATTTAGTTTGCACTAGGAATTTATGGTGAATTTATGGTTGATCTGAGTGAGCAGAGACCAGTGTTCCCAAGATGGATTTGTCACTTAAAGTATTCTTAGGAATATCTTCATAAGATGGCATAACTATAGTTCAGTAGCCCATGAATTACACTGCTGTAGGCAGCCCATTACTGTCCAGGTCTGGAACTATACAGGGAATGAAATTTTGTTCAGTGCAGGGTTGTGTTGTTATTGTTATTGTGTGTGTGAGTGTGTGTGTGTTTAAGATCCATTGTATGGGTGCATTGTATATGGTTGTGTATTTGGAAGGAGGCAAGGGGAGGATAGTAATGCATGCCCTGGAGTAGATGTGGCTTTCTCAAGAGAGAATAAATAGCCTCTTATCACTTACACTTTCTTTCTTTTTTTCTTTTTCTCTCTGTCTTTCCTTCTTTCTTTCTTTCTTTCTTTCTTTCTTTCTTTCTTTCTTTCTTTCTTTCTTTCTTTTTTTCGAGACAGGGTTTCTCTGTATAGCCCTGGCTGTCCTAGAACTCACTCTGTAGACCAGGCTGGCCTTGAACTCCCAAGTGCTGGGATTAAAGGTGCGCGCCACCACTGCTGGGCCTCTTTCTTTCTTTCTTTTTTTTTTTAAGTTTTTTTTCTTGTTTTTGTTTTTGTTTTTCTTTTTTTTTCTTTATTTAGTACTTAGGCTTTAAAATCATTATTTTCTGTTTGAACATTCTAGAATGCTTCTGGCAGCCTTTTTAGTTCATATGCTAAGTCCTATCTAACAATTCCCAATTGTTTTGTTTTTTGTTTTGTAACAAGGTCTCATCATGTACCCCTCACTAGTCAGGAACTTGCTTTGTAGATCAGGCTGCTCTGAAACTCGCAGAAATCCTCCTGCTTCTGCCTCCTGAGTGCTGAGGCCACTGTGCCTGGCTAGAATTTACTTTGTGATTGACCTGAGGACTATAGAGAGAGTAGCACAGGGACATTTGTCTGTTTGACATCAGCATTGGAGTCATGTTCATTTATTTAGTACATGTGTTCTAAAATCTAGGAAAATAATAAAGGAAAGTTCCTATCCATTGGGGGAACGGTCCATTGACATAAAAATTATTTCTGCTTTTGGCCAATTATCAAAAGGCAAGACAGCCAGACCCCAAGAAGGAAATTACATTGCACCCACCTTGTCACTGGTGTGTCTGTGTAATTAGGGTGTCTTGTCTTGTCTTGTCTTGTCTTGTTTTGAGACAAGGCTTCTTTGTGTGGTCCTGGCTGTCCTGGAACTCACTCTGTAGACCAGACTGATCTCAAACTCGCAGAGAACCACCTGCCTCTGCCTCAAAAGTGCTGGGATTAGAGGTGTGTTCCACCACTGCCCAGCCAACCAGGGCATCTTAAAAGGAAGACAGTCCTCTAGGTTCAGAAGGAGACAATGGGGCTGTGAGATGGCTCAGCGGGTAAGAGCACCGACTACTCTTCCAAAGGTCCTGAGATCAAATTCCAGCAACCACGTGGTGGCTCACAACCACCCATAATGAGATCTGACACCCTCTTCTGGTGCTGGTGCGTCTGAAGACAGCTACAGTGTACTTATTTATAGTAATAAATAAATCTTTAAAAAAAAAAAAGGAGACAATGAAGTAAGAGTAATGGGGTGGGGAGAAGTAGGCTACAGCTTTTACTGTGTGATGTAGATGAGCAGCTGGGTGCTATACAGCCCAGTACCAGTTATAAGATATTCAATAAAGAGTAAAGAATAAAAGTAAAGAATAAAATAGGAGTTAGTGAGATGCCTCAGTTGCTGAAGTGCGTGTCAGGAAGCATGAGAGCCTGAGCCCAGATCCCCAGCCCTCACAGCAAAAGGCTGAGGTGGGGACTGGAGCAATGGCTTAGCAGTTAGGAACACAAGACCCAGGATCAACTGCCCGCACCCGCGTGACAACTGACACCCTCCTGGAACTCTGACGCCCTCTTCTGACCTCCTCCATAGCAAACACCAGCTACACATGAGGCAAACGTATATGTAGGCAAGACATTCATTTTATTTATTTATTTATTTGGTTTGGTTTGGTTTGGCTTGGTTTTTGGTTTTTCAAGACAGGGTTTCTCTGTGTAACCTTGGCTGTCCTGGAACTCACTCTGTATGCCAGGCTGGGCTCTAACTCAGAGATCCTACTGCCTTTGCCTCCCAAGTGCTGGGATTAAAGGCATGCACCACCACTGCCCGGCTATTTATTTATTTTTAAATAAAAGAAAGAAAGATAATCTGGGCTGGCAACACATAATCCTGTCTATAACCCTGGTACCAGGGGAGTGAAGAATGGCAGATCCCTGGAGCTCACTGGCTATTTAGCTTGGATAATTGGTGAGAAACCATGCTTTAAGAAATAAGGTGGAGGAGCTGGTGAAATGGCTCAGCGGGTAAGAGCACTGACTGTTCTTCTGAAGGTCCTGAGTTCAAATCCCAGCAACCACATGGTGGCTCACAATCACCCATAATGAGATCAGACGCCCTCTTCTGGTGCTTCTGAAGACAACTACAGTGTACTTATGTATAATAATAAATAAATCTTTAAAAAAAAAATAAGGTGGAGAGTGATTGGAAGAGACGCGTTGCTTTCATTCACATGTACACACACAGGCATATGCAACCTACACACACAAGTAGATCAGAACTGAGATTACACACACAGGCATATACAACATACACACACAGGTAGATCAGAACTGAGATTACACACACAGGCATATACAACATACACAGGTAGATCAGAACTGAGATTACACACACAGGCATATACAACATACACAAGTAGATCAGAACTGAGATTACACACACAGGCATATACAACATACACACACAAGTAGATCAGAACTGAGATTACACACACAGGCATATACAACATACACAAGTAGATCAGAACTGAGATTACACACACAGGCATATACAACCTAAATACACAAGTAGATCAGAACTGAGGTTTGTCTTTTTCGGTGACCCCCACTCCCACCTCCCCCTGTTTTACTGCCTCGCCCCCAACCCTCCTGCGTTTCCTTTGTGTCTATGAAGAGCTTTCCTTCAGAGATCCAAAGTCATAGAAGCAGGAATGCTAACTCAGTCCTCTCGGCCCATGTAGGTGGAAGCACTTCAGGCGCAGCTGGGAGAGCAGACGAAGCATTCTAGAGAACAAGTGGAAGGGCTCATGGAGGACAGACGGATCCAAGTCGAGGAGATCCAAGTTCAGCACCAGAGAAACCAAGAGAAAGTCAAGGAGCTGACCAAGAGGTGGGGACTCAAGAAATACCGTGCTAACAGGCATCCTGTTTTTCTGAATGGCTTAAGAGATGGGTCAGCTGTTATGAGCACTGCTTTTTACAGAGGACCTGGGTTCAGTTCCCAGCTTGCACATCAGGTAGATCACACCATCTGTAACTCCAGTTCCTGGGGGATCTGGCACCTCTTCAACAAGTACATTATGCAGGTAAACGCACACAGGTACACATTAAAAAAAACCTTAGCCAGGTGATGGTGGCACAGGACTCTAATCCCAGCATTTGGGAAGCAGTGGCTGGTGAATATCTGAGTTCAGTGCCAACCTGATCTTCAGGGTGAGTTCAGTAGTACTGGCCTAGCCTAGGGTGTATTGAGCCCTGGGTTCACCAGGAATAAAAAATAAAGATTAATGGTTATGGGGATGGAGAGATGGTTCAATGGTTAAGAGAGAGCACTCACTGCTTTTGTGCAAGGACCCAGTTCAAGTCTTGGCACCTATAGCCTCGGCTTTAGTTTAGTCTGTGCTTCAGTGAGCCTAATACTTTAGGAACAGTTGTGTTTAGCAAGGACATCATTAGGCACAGCCAGCCTTGAGCTGAAGGCTTACTCAGACCTAATCCACATTTCCATAATGACTGCTGTGTCTTCATGATGGCCCTCCCACCTTGCTCCTTTCTATTTAGCCTCAGTCCTACCCTATGTGTAGAGTAGCCACAAGATACGGTTTTGGGTTTGTATGGTTTTTGGGTTTTTTTGAGATAGTTTCCCTCTGTAGCCTTGAGTGTCCTGGAATTTGCTCTGTAGACCATGGTCTAGAACTCAGAGAACTGCCTGCCTCTGCCTCCCAAGTGCTGGGATCAAAGATAGGCATTTGCCACCATCACCTGGCTTGATGGTTCTTGTTAGGTTGTACCTAACCATCTCTTTTCCCCATTAAACATGCTTAGTTCACTTTTATTTTTACTTTTCAGACAGGTTCTCATTATGCCTGGCCTAGAGCTCTCTGTTTAGCGGAGGCTGGCCTTGAAAACACAGGGATCCTCCTGCTTCTGCCTTCCCACGTACTGGAATTAAGAGTGCCCATCATCATGCTAGTCTCCTACTTAATATGTGGGTGTGTGTATTAGTGTGTATGTTGTATGGAAGGCAAAGGTCACCCTTGGGTGCCGTCCGCGGTGTTTTGTGAGACTGGGTGTCTCATTGACATGGAACACAATGATTAAGCTCAGCTACTGGCCAGGAAGCCCCAGGGATTTGCTTGTCTTCATCTCCCCTGTGTTGAAATTACTAGATTTTTTAATTTGGGTTCTGGAGGAGAATTTTGGTCTTCATGCTTTCACAGCAAGCACTTTACCATCTGAGCTTTTTTTTTTTTTTTTTTTTTTTAATATTTATGATTTATTTTTTGTGCATGCATGTTTTGGCTGCATGTTTGTCTGTATACCACTTTGCATGTCTGGTCCCTGAAGAAGCCAGAAGAGAACGTCACATTCTGTGGAGCTGGAGTGACAGGTGGCTGTGAGCTTCCATTTGGGTGCTGGGAGTTGAACCTGGGTCCTCTAGAAGAACAGCAAATGTCTTTACCATTGAGCCATCTCTCCAACCCCAAATTTATTTATTTTTGAAACTGGGTCTCTAGCCAGGCTGGTCTCAGAATTCCTATGTAACCAAGGATTACCCTGAACAACTTAGACTCCTGTCTCTACCTTCCAAGTTCCGAGGTTTGCAAGAATACTCCTCTATAGGCTGTTTAGGAAGTGCTGAGGATTGAACTCAGAACTTTGTATATGCTGGGTAAACACTGTACCAATTGAGTTAACATTCCCATTATTCATTTAGTCATTTTTGGTTTGGGGGTATTTTTTTGAGACAAGGATAGCCTTGAACTCATAGAGATCTGTCTGCCTCCCAAGTGCTGGGATTAAAAACACACACCACCAGGCCTGGCTGTTTATTTATTTTTGGGAGAGTATTAGGTATTAAACGGGGCCTCACACATGCAAAGCAAGCACTTTACCACAAAGCTATACTCTCAGCTCATAATATGTGATTTAAAATAAGCAAAAAAAAAAAAATTATGTTAGTTTTTAACTATATGCATATCTAAGAGTCTGTGTATTGATGAATGCAGTTGCCCATAGTGTTCACAAGAGGTCAGAGCAGCATGTACTCTTAGTCGCTGAGCCATCTCTCCAACCCAAATTTTTTATACTTTATATTAGTTTTCCAGTATGTAAATAACCATCTTTTAAACCTGAATTCTCAAATTAATGCTCAGGAAAGTTTCTGTAAAAATGAATCTAAACCAGGGAGCATGATAGATGCAAGATAGTTCACCTAATTAAAAAACATGTAAGACTGTCAGTTACTAGACTGTGTGTGTTTTTAAAACTGCTAATATTTCAAAATTCATATTGTACAATTTTTGCCAGGAAGTGGTGGTGCACACCTTTATTCCCAGTACTTGGGAGGCAGAGGCAGGCAGATCACTGAATTCCAGCTCAGCCTGGTCTACAGAGTGAGTTCCAGGACAGCCAGGGCTACACAGAGAAACCCTGTCTCGAAAAACCAAAATAAATAAATAAATAAATAAAAATGTACTTTTTTATTTTATTTTATTTTTTTGAGACAGGGTTTCTCTGCGTAGCCCTGGCTGTCCTGGAACTCACTCTATAGACCAGGATGGCCTCAAACTCAGAAACTGCCCGCCTCTGCCTCCCAATGTTTAATCCCTCTGCTGGGATTAAAGGCGTGCGCCATCACGCCCGAGTGCATTTTTAAAGGGCCTGTAATCCTCTTTGGAATGGCCCTGGGATTGAGCTTGCAGCAAGCATCTCCATGCTCACAGCTCTTCTCTCTTTCGTAGTCTCCATCATACCCAAGAACTGCTCTACGAGAGCACCAAGGACTTTCTACAACTAAAATTTGAAAACCAAAATAAAGAGAAGGTATGGATGCTGGAGAAAGATCACCTGATGTCAAAGATTACGCAATATAGAGCACAGTGTAAGAAGAAAGAAGATAAACTTGGAAAAGTTGTCCCCATTTTACATGAGAGTCATCATGCTCAAAATGAATATATTAAGGTAATGTCATTCTTTTCCTGGAACAGTTGAGAAACTTGGAGTTCCTTGGGGTAAGTTGAAGCTCAGTTGATAGACTCCTTGCATAGCACACTGAGGCTCTGGATTTGATCCTCAGCACTGCGTAAAACCAGGTGTGATGGCTCATGCCTATAATCCCAGTATTGGAGAGATTAGAGACGGGTGATGGAAAACTCAAGGTCCTTCTTGGCCGCATGTTGAGTTTGAGAGCCTGTCAGAGACTCAGAATTTCAAAGAGCATATAAATTGTTATATAAGATTCATTCAGTTCATGAAGCTAAATAGCAATAATGTCATGAAATACATAACCAAGAGGAGCTGATCATGATGGTAATTGAGAATTTGAAATACTAAGCTAGACAGAATTCAAGACCAGACTGTGGAATAGACTCTGTCTCAAAAAGAAGACAAAAATAACACATCATTCATTTATTCATTCATTCATTTCCTGATTCAACATATGGACTAGACTCTGGGTATAGCACTGTGTAAATTAGACAATCTTTTTTTCATTGTATTTATATTTAATGAAGAAGGAAAATCATGTAACTTTATGTTAATAAGAGACTTATGTAAGGATGGTATTACTTGTTGGAACTCTGCTTCAGAGCAGGCCTAGGACATCCCCTTAGGACTGGTGCTTTTGCTGAGGCCTGTAATGTAGATTAGGGAAGGGCATTCCTGACAGAGGGAGAAAGAAGTCCCTTGAACATGTTCCAGGGAGAGGACAGATGCTGTCATGACTGTAAAATAACAAGGAATTGGGGGCTGGCAATGTAGCTCATTGGTAGTGGTCACAGAACACAAGGCCCTAGGTTTAATCCTTGGTGCCACAAGAGAAGAAAACAAGGAGGAGCTGACATGGAGCCCCAGGGAAGCTGGCAGAAGCCATGGCCCCACAGACACTGTGAGGAGTATAAACAGAGCTCTAAGGTTTATGTCTGGGAAGGGCTGTATAAGGAAGCAGCATACTCTGATGGAAAGTTAAGACTGGGCTTCAGGTAGCCCAGGCTGGCTTCCAGCTCACTGTGAAGACTGGGTGTCAGGTAGCCCAGGCTGGCTTCTGACTGACTCACTGTGAAGACTGGGTGTCAGGTAGCCCAGGCTGGCTTCCAGCTCACTGTGAAGCTGACGAAGGCATCTTCTTGCTTCTGCCTCCTGACTGCTGGTATTCTGAGCATGCGCTACCAACCAGCTTATTATTTTGAAGCAGGAGGCTCATTGTTTCCTAGGCAGGGCTTAAAATCCTGGGCTCCAGTAATTATCTGTCTGCCTCCATAATAACCAGATTACAGGCAGTACACTTGTGTATATGGATTTTTTTTTTTAAATTGCATGTATTTATGTGGGCTGAGGGGCAGAGCAGGAGGAATGGTGTGTGAACATGCCGTGATACAAATGTAGAGGTCAGAGAACTTACAGGAGTCGTGGGGGTGCCAGGCTTCAGGGCCAGTGCCTTCATTGCTGAGCCATCTTGCTGCTCTCCTGGTTTAGGGTTTTGAAGGATTGCTTTTTTGGCTCTTTCATAGAACATTTGTAATACATGTTGTTGATGTTTTTAAAGAGCTAAAACGCATAATGTCCTGTTCTGACTTCCTTCATTGATAGACTAGAACATGGACATATAAGCCAAAAATAAACCCTTCCTTCCCACGTTGTTTTGGGCATGGTGTTTCATCTCAGTAACAGTAATCCTAATTAGGACACTTGGATTGTTTCATCTTAGAGATGAAACACTTGAGAGAGTTTCAGGTACACTTGAGAGAGGGGATAGACAGGAAAGGATAGATACAGCAGGATTCTGTTTTTACAGATTTGCTCTGAAAATCTTTTCCTCTCTTCTTTACCACAGTGATATTTTGAATTACAAATATGAACATTAAAACTTTCTTTCCCTTTGTCCTACAGTCTCTTAAGGATAAGCTGATGCAAGAGAAAAAACTGTCCAACATGTACCAAGAACAGTGCATTTCCCTAGAAGAGGAACTTTCTCGAATTCGGGAGGAAGAAGGAATGAGGAGAGAGATCTTCAAGGTGTGTGGTGTTTCACACTTGGGCTGAGTAGAACAGGCAGGCTGCTGAGGAGAGCCGCCTCTTCATAAACTCTTCTTCGTCATTCATTTTTAGGATCGCTCCAACAAGATGGGCAAGCGCTTACAGATAATGACAAAGCGCTATCAGGCCTTGGAGCATCGACGAGTCCTGGAAGTAGAAGGCTTCAAGACAGACATTAAGGCTCTCCGGCAGAAGCTGAGAGACCTGGAGCAAATGCTCTATAAGGTACTGCTCCTCCTGAGTTAGGAAAGGGAAATCAGGGTACACTGTAGGAAGATGGTCAGGGTGGTTCCTCAGAAGGGTGGCCAAGGATGTGGTGTAGATTTCAGCAGGGTGTGTGTAAGAATAACAGGGCACTGGCTTGATCTCCAGTATTACAAAACCAATAGGCTGTGTTTTGTGTACCTTCTCTGAACATTAGTTCAACAGGAACACTTTGTTGGAAAAACAAAAACAGACATAACTTACAAATTATCACCCCTTACAATTCAACTAAGTTAAAAGAATTAGGTGTGTCCAGGAAGTAGGGGCTGGGCAGATGGCTCAGTACATGAAAAAGTTGCTGGTTGTGTAAGCATTCTGACCCGAGTCCCTGGCACCCGCCTAGCACAGATGTACGTCTGCAACCCAAGGCTGAGAGAGAGGGAGAACCCAGGGCTGTGCCGGCATAGCATAGCCCTCCACTCATGTCCATGGCAGCATAGCCCTCCACTCATGTCCATGGCAGCATAGCCCTCCACTCATGTCCATGGCAGCATAGCCCTCTACTCATGTCCATGGCAGCATAGCCCTCCACTCATGCACATGGCAGCATAGCCCTCCACTCATGTCCATGGCAGCATAGCCCTCCACTCATGCACATGGCAATATAGCCCTCCACTCGTGTCCATGGCAGCATAGCCCTCTGCACATGGCTCAGGGCACACACTCTCCAAAGAACTCCTTGGGTTTTATTTTGTTCTCTCTCTCTTTCTCTCTCTCTCTCTCTCTCTCTCTCTCTCTTTTCAAGGAAAGATTTCTGTGGGGGGGGCAGTGTTGTAATGATTCTATTCATTTTTATTTTACTTGTTTATATATATGTCTGTGTGAGGGTATGAGATCCCCTGGAACTGGAGTTACAGACAACTGTGAGCCACCATGTGGGTGCTGGGAATTGAACCAGGTTCCTCTAGAAGAACAGTCAGTGCTCTTTTTTTTTTTTTTTTTTTTTTTTTTTTTTTTTAAGATTTATTTTATTTACTTTATGTGTATGAGTACACTGTAGCTGTACAGATGGCCATGAATCATCATGTGTGTGACTGCTGTTGAACTCAGGACCTCTGCCGGCCCGCTCGCTCCGGTGTAATTCACTGCAGCTGTCTTCAGATGCACCAGAAGAGGGCATCAGGTCTCATTACGGGTGGTTGTGAGCCACCATGTGGTTGCTGGGATCCGAACTCAGGACCTTTGGAAGAGCAGTCAGCGCTCTTACCCGCTGAGCCATCTCACCAGCCCCCCAGTCAGTGCTCTTAACCATCTCTCTAGCCCCAAGAATTGTCTACTTTTAAAGTGGGAAAATAACTGAGTAATGAAGTGCTTTCCCAGACACCGTTTAGTATCTAGGCTGCCCTAAGAGCTTTGGTAGAGCTCTAACAGTCACTGTAAGTCCTAAATGGTTGCTGTGTTCTGAACAAATAGGAAAAAAATGATACTTTCTGTCATTTTTGGCAAATTTACCAAAAATGTTATTATTTGTCTTATATTTTAAAAATGTTTTAACATTTCTTTATTTCTGTGTGTAGACATGTATGCCATGGTGAATGTGTGGAGGTCAGTGTACTCTTTTTTCAGGTCACTGGTCCTGGGGACCCAACTCAGATCCCCAGGCTGGTGGCAAGTGCCTTTACCAACTGCTGAGTGACCTCACCAATGCTGTATTGGTCCTTTTGCCCATTGTTAGTTATTTAATAATCTCTATCCCTCAGCTTCTCTCTCCTTTTGTCTTGACACACACATATATATTTGAGATGGTTTCTTGTCAGCCAGGCTGTAGCCAAGGATAACCTGGAACTCTTGATCTTCTGGCCTTCTCCCAAATGCTTTGACCAATTAAACCTTTTCTTTTTTTCCTTTTCTTTTCTTTTGGTTTTTCTAGACAGGGTTTCTCTGGATTGCCCTGGCTGTCCTGGAACTCATTCTGTAGCCCAGGCTGGCCTTGAACTCAGAAATCTGCCTGCCTCTGCCTCCCAAGTGCTGGGATTAAAGGCGTGCGCTACCACCGCCTGGCCTAAACCTTTTCATTTTAAAGTGCATCACTGAAGAATTTTAGTATTGCATTTATCATATGTAAAAGAGGAGCCAGCCAGCATAGCTGCTCTTTGTAACTTGATTTCTTTTCCTTAGCTAATGCCATAGTTCTTTCTTTTTTTCTCAACTCTAGGCAACCATGAACATCCCCAATGGAAACCAGGACCTGGCCATGCTGTGTGAAGTCCGTGACAGCAACAGAAGAGCTCATAAGATACAAGGAGAACTGAAGAACCTCAAGTCTAAAGTGTTTGGTCTGGAGAATGCGCTTAGGCTGTGTTGATGTCTCCTGTCAGGGTTGACTTCCGGAAACCTGAGGCAGGGCCACCTATTCCCAGAAACTGGGCATGGAGTTGTCCAGAGTAGTGGCATCAATTTTAGTAAAGTTGATTTTAAGGGTGTGATAGCTCACACCTATAATCCCAGCACTTGGGAATCTGAGGCAGGAGGATTGCCACAAATTCATGGTATAGGCAGATGGATCTCTGTGATTCATGGCCAGCCTGGTCTATAATAGTGACTTCTAGTCCATCCATGACTACTTAATGAGATCCTGTCTCTAAAAACAAAAACAGAAAAACCAAAAAACATCAAAACCAGAGAGGAAAGAAGAAAAACAGTGGCAAACTTGGCACTGGCAAAGCTGCCCCGGCAGTCTGCCGTCTCACCATCCTGTTAGCCTTGTCTTTTATATATTGACAGGCTTTTCTGTGGTGTAATGTAGCTTATCTCGTAAAGTGCTGTCAGCATACAGAAAGCCCTGGTTCTATTGCTAGCACCACCTAAAGCTATGTTTGGTGGCTCACCTGTAGTCAGCACTGGAGAGAGGTACATGTAGGAGAATCTGAAGTTCACATTCACCCTTGGCTAGATGGTGAGTTCCAGGATAGCCTGGGCTACATAAGACCATGTCTAAAAATGAACAAACACACAAAAAAAGAAAATAACAACTTAGGAAGAGCTGTTTTGCTGAGCTTGCTAAGTGTCAGTGGGAGAATGTGTTTCCTGGAGGACCAAAGTCATTGAAGTCATTCACTCAGGAATTACATGTGGGCAGTTTCACACTTAGCCACATTCCGAGTGACTGACCACCAGAGGGCAGCACAGCCCTTGCTCTCAAGTAAAATTGGTCAAGAAAAGGGTGCTGCTTTACTCTCAGTGGGCAAACCCAAAATGATAATTTATGTGAAAAAGCTTGACATTTTATTCATATGCTTTAAATTATTCAAATTAAGTATTTTCAATAAAATGTGTGGTTTAAAACATCTCAGTGCTCTACAAGGTCTCATGCTTATGCCTTGAATAACATCTATCTCAGTTTACTTTCTTTTTGAAAAGTGTTTTATATGAGTTTATAAACTAGGGTGGAGTTGGTGAGCGCTACAGCATGTGTGGAGGCCAGAGGAGGACTTGAGGGACTTAGTCCTCTTCCTGCTGTGTGGGCTTGGTCTCTCTCTGGGTCAGGCTTGGCAGCAAGTGTCTGCTCGCTGGGCCAGCTCACCAGCCCTCGCTTACATCATTTTTTTAATTTTAATTTTATTTTTTCACTTCTTCACTTTATACCTTGCTTACTGTCCTTCTTCCAGTCACACTTCCCTCCTCCTCTTCCCTGGGCTGGTGGGGACCCACCCTGGGGATCCGCCTACCCTGGCACTTCAAGTCTCTTTGAGGCTAGGCACTTCCTCTCCCGCTGAGGCCAGACAAGGCAGCCTACCTATAGAATATATCCCACATACAGGCAGCAGCTTTTGGGATAGCCCCACTCCAGTTGTTAAGGACCCACATGAAGACCAAGCTGCACATCTACTGCGTATTGAGTGGGGAGGCCTAGGTCCAGCCCATGTATGTTCTCTGGTTGGTGGTTCAGACTCTGAGAGCCCCAAGGGTCCAGGGTAGTTGACTCTGCTTGTCTTCCCATGGAGTTCCTATCCCCTTAGGGCCCACAATCCTTCCTCTTATTCTTCCTTAAGAATTCCCAAGCTCCATCCACTGCTTGGCTGTGGGCTTATATCATTCATTTTTAATATATAATGTGTTGCCTGGAGTATAGTGGATGTTCCCTTACACTTAGCCTATGATCTGTGATCTGAGGTTTGGTTTCAGTTGGAGTCCTATAACTTAATACCATTCATTCCTTCAAAAATTATATTTAACATAAGCATGGTGGCTCACATCTTTAATCCCAGTGCTTAAGAAGCAGAAACAGAATGATTACAAGTTAGAAGCCAGTCTAGTCTGTGTAGCCAGGGCTACCAGTGGCAAGATGGCTCACCCACATGGAGCAAAGTAACTCCACAAGTGACCACATAGTGTGGCATCACCCACCCCCACCCTCCAAATACACAAGCAATAAGAAAAAAATAAAAAAGTTAAAATTAACAACAAAAAGCCACCAAAACGTCATAATCTCAGGTATGGTGGGCAGAGCTCTGGGGACTAACATGAGGAGAGATGAAAAACCTCACATCAGCAGTGCAACAGACACCAAACAGCTGGAAAGGGAACCTTGAACCCTTTCCACATAGCTGCGGCAATAGCCGCAGGAAGAGCCGGGAAACCCTCACACATCACATGCCATTCTCAGAGACGTGTGCTGTGACGGTCGAGCACCCCGAGACCCTCCCGTGAGCCAAGTTCACAGGAAACTACACGGAAGTAAAACGCTTCGTGCTGCAACCTGACAAATAGCATACTCCAAAACCGCGATCCATTCTGCCCAGCATTCAGGAAGCTGCCAACCTGCAGCACTCTCACCCAGACTGCAGGAGCGTGCAGGACATTTGCAGAGCTGCGTGGGTGGGACAGAGCCCTGAGGGATTAATAGAGGCTTGGACAGATCTGTAGTCCCTCTTGTGAAGCACCGTCTGCAGACTACAGATCTGTAGTCCCTCTTGTGAAACACTGTCCGCAGACGACAGATCTGTAGTCCCTCTTGTGAAGCACTGTCCGCAGGCTAGGCATAGGCAATGTAACCAAAGGAAGACTCAGCGCCACCTAGCAGCAGGGAAGGAGTGAGAGGCCAGTCAGTTTTTTTTGTTGTTGTTGTTTTGTTTTGCTTTGTTTTTTTTAATAAATTGGATATTTCCTTTAGTTACATTTTAAATGTTATCCCCTTTCCCGATTTCCTCTCTGGAAACCTCCTACCCCATCCCCTCTCCCCCTGGTTCTATGAGGGTGCCCCCCACCCACCCACTCCCACCTCCCCACCCTGGCATTTCCCTATACTGGGGCCTTCACAGGATCAAGGGCCTCTCCTCCCATTGATGCCCAACAAGGCCATCCTCTGCTACATATGCAGCTGGAGCCATGAATCCCTCCATGTGTACTCTTTGGTTGGTGGTTTAGTCCCTGGTTGGTTGATATTGTTGATCTTCCTATGGGGTCACAAGCCCCTTCAGCTCCTTGTGTCCTTTCTCTAACTTCTTTGACTATTGAATGAGTTCCTTGGTTGGAAATAACGCTATATGCAACATGGAATAGCAAGAAGGCCTGCCTTGACTTCCCTCAATGAAGAACTGTTACCTGGAGTTGTATGCTAAAATAAATCTTTCCTCTGCTAGGTTGCTTTTGTTAATGTTTTATCACAGCAGCAGAAGAGAAACAAGAATCCCCAGGAGAGGCTGAGCAGTGGTGGCCAGGCCTTTAATCCCAGCATTTGGGAGGCAGAGGCAGGCAGATTTCTGAGTTCGAGGCCAGCCTGGTCTACAGAGTGAGTTCCAGGACAGCCAGGGCTACACAAAGAAACCCTGTCTCGGAAAACCAAGAAAAAAAAAAAAAAAAAAAAAAAAAAAAAAAAAAAAAAAAAAAAAAGAATACCCAGGAGAACTGATTAGTGTGTTCAGTGTTCTCACTGTCTCTGTGCTCCCAGTGGGCATTAATGCCTAAGGGACAGGACGACTGCTGCACTCTGTTTCCATGGTAGCTCCACCCTGAATGCTGATACTTGCTATTGGCAGGGGAGGACAGAGGATCTATAGAGCTGCTCTCGTGAAGCCAGTCTATCAGGGGAAAAACAGCGCTTCAACCCTGCTTCCACATAGCCATTCCTGAACGTTACCAACACTGAAAAAAGATGATCTCAAAAGCTAGCAGAAAATTGACTCTTGATGTGTGAGTCCCTACATGAGTAACGTGAAAACTCAGGATGTTCTCTGAAATCTACCAATCCCAGAGTAACGGCCCCCAGTGAGAATGACTGATAGGGAAATTCCAGACAAAGAATTCAGAAGAATCATTATAGATATATTCAAAGAAGCCAGGCAGTGGTGGCATGCCTTTAGTCCCAGCACTTGGGAGAAAGAGGCAGGTGGATCTCTATGGGTTCAAGGCCAGCCTAAGCCACAGAACTCTGAGCCAGAGAAATCTTTATGTGTGTGTGTGACTATATATATATATATGAATATATATGTACACACACACATATATATTCTAAGAAATGAGAGTATAAATAAACTTGAATGAATTCCAAAATATATTAGAAAATACAAACCCCTAAACAAAATGAGTCAATGTAGGAATATATAAATGCGATTAAATAGAGAGCTAGAAATACTGAACAAAACTCAAACTGCACTCGACACTGCTGGTGTCAAGAGGGCTCAGCAGGTAGAAGTACTTGCCGTGGAAGGCTGACAACCTGAGTTCAGTTTCTAGAGCTCATTCCTCAGCATTGTCCTTTGACTCCACGTGTGTTTTGTGGCATGTGCCTACCTACTCCTATCATACGCATACAACAATGATAAATAGGGCAAGTGAGCCGGGTAGTGGTGGCATATGCCTTTAATTCTAGCACTTGGGAGGCAGAGGCAGGCGAATTTCTGAGTTCGAGGCCAGCCTGGTCTACAGAGTGCATTCCAGGACAGCCAGGGCTATACAGAGAAACCCTGTCTTGAAAAACAAACAAACAAACAAACAAATATATAAATAAATAAGGGAAGTGAGATGGTGCAGTTGGGTGCCTGCCACCAAGCTTGATGGCCTGAATCTACCTTGGGAGAGTAATGACTCCTGCAAGCTATCCTTCGACTTTCACATGTGGACTTTCTTATAAACCATTTTCTTTCTTTCTTTCTTTCTTTTTTAAGGAAATTTTAATTTATTTTATTTTGTTCTTTATAAAAGATCAAAACATGTTCAGAGAGATCAAGCAGCTCACTAGCCTCTTGTTAACAAGGAGTATGTAGTTTATAGTATTATTTTCAAAGTCTACATTTATCTTAGAGTTTATTAAGCAGAAAGATTACATGATCTAATTTTATTTTTTATTAAATATTTTCTTTATTTACATGTAAATTTCTCCTTTCCCAGTTTCCCCTCCAAAAAACAAACAAACAAAAACAACAAGAACAAACCCCTGTTGCCTCCCCCCTCCCCAACCATTTTCTTTTTATTTTAATTACGTGTGTGTGTGTGTGTGTGTGTGTGTGTGTGTGTGTGTGTCTATCTGTCTGTCTATCTGTCTATCTGGGTAGGAGGAGGTCAGAGCACTGTCAGATCCCCTGGAGCTGGAGTTACAGGCAGTTGCCAGCTGCATGATGTGGGTGCTGGGAATCAAATTTAGGCCCTGCAAGAACAGTATGTGCTCCTAACCAGAGTCATCTCTCTAGCAACCCCCACCACACACACACACACACACACACACACCATGTGAGTGTGGACACATACAAGTACATACGCCAGAGAAAGTAAAATCAATCAAACTGTTTTTAAACAAATAAATAATGTGAACCAGAAGGTTGTTCTTCAGTGACAGACTCCTGAGAGGAAGGACCAAGAGAAAATAAAGAAGATAGGAAAGTTTGGGATCAGGTCTTGCCCCAGCTTGCTAAGCAAGTTTGTTAAGAAGTATAGAGAAACCCTGTCTCTAAAAACCAAAAAGAAAAAAAGAAAAAAAGAAAAAAAAAGTACAGTGGGCTGGAGAGATGGTTTAGCTCTTAAAGGCTAGGTTCACAACCAAAAATATAAGAGTTCGGTTCCCAGCACCCACAGCTGTCTCTCCAGCCACCTTTTTTAGCAGGGCAGTGGTGGTACATTCCTTTAATCTCAGCACTGGGAGGCCAGCCTGGTCTACAGAGTGAGTTCCAAGACAGCCAGGGCTACACAGAGAAACCCTGTCTCAAGAAGAAGAAAAAGAAAAAGGAGGAGGAGGAGGAGGAAGAGGAAGAGGAAGAGGAGGAGGAGGAGGAGGAGGAGGAGGAAGAGAAAGAGGAAGAGGAAGAGGAGGAAGAGGAAGAAGAGGAGGAAGAGAAGAAAGAGAAGGAGGAGGAAGAGGAGGAGGAGGAGGAGGAGGGAGAGGAGAAGGCGGCCTGGTGAGATGGCTCAATGAGTAAGAGCACTGACTGCTCTTCCAAAGTTCCTGAGTTCAAATCCCAGAAACCACATGGTGGCTCACAACCATCCATAATGAGATCTGACACCCTCTTCTGGTGCATCTGAAGATCGCTACAGTGTACTTATTTATAATAATAAATAAATCTTTGGGCTTGGAGTGAGCGAGGATGACTGGAGCAATCAGAGGTCCTTTTTTTTTTTTTCTTTTAAAAATCAATTCCCAACAACCAGATGAAGGTTTACAACTATCGGTACAACTACAGTGTGTACTCATGTATATAAAATAAATAAATACATCTTTAAAAGAAAAGAAAAGAAACAAAAAGAAGAAAAGAAACTCTCCACATTGTATTATTAAAATTATAATTAAAACTTTAAGCTGGGTGGTGGTGGCACACGCCTTTAATCCCAGCACTTGGGAGGCAGAGGCAAGCAGATTTCTAGGTTCACAGCCAGCCTGGTCTACAGTGTGAGTTCCAGGACAGCCAGGGCTACACAGAGAAACCCTGTCTCTAAAAACAAACAAACAAACAAACAAAAAGAACTTTAAATATACAGAACAAAAAAAGAAACACCAAGTCACATATAAAAACAACTCTATCTGAATAAGCTCATTTCTCAGCAGGAACTTTAAATAAAAGCCAGAACACAGAAAATATATATTTTAGGTATGTTTTTTATATTTTTGGTTTTCAAGACAGGGCATCTTTGTGTGTCCCTAACTATCCTGAAACTCACTTTGTAGACCAGGCTGGCCTTGAACTCACAGAGATCCACTTGCCTCTGCCTCCTGAGTGCTGAGATTAAAAGCATGCATCACCATGGCCTGACT
>NW_022196903.1:113490955-113511084 GCF_008632895.1 Mastomys coucha | reverse complement strand
AGTGCTGGGATTAAAGGCGTGCGCCACCACCGCCCGGCTGTATTTCAGGATTGTTAAGACAATACTTGCCAACCCATATTAGTATTGTAAGGGAGGGTTCAGTGAAACCTCTACCCTGGGCTACTCAATGAGTAGACAGAAAAGTTTGTTGGGGGAACAAACTGCCAATCTGTCTCCAGGAATAGAGGACAGCAGCTTGGTAGGAAAGCAGGCAGATTTTATATGGTAGCAGGGTGGGGGTCTCCGCAGGCTGTTAGGCGTAGTTAAGGTAGTTGGGGCTGCAAGGTTCATGAGGAGTGCTGAGTTGAGGCTTCTGTCTGTTTACCCGGTCAGAGTCCTGTTTGGGACATTGCACCAGCACTGCCAACTTAGGGGCCTAGTTTAAACTTAACAAGTCTACCCAGGAAAACTAGCTGTTGTAGTCCATGGAAAAAGAACATCCTACAGTAAAAGCAGAGTAAGGGATTGATGGCCACTAAACCAGATCTGTAGTGGATATGGAAAGGGTTGGACTGAAGCGAATCATTGACACATCTAAGAGGCTTTAGATTCTACAATGATAGCTAAACAAATATGAATTTGGAAAACACCAAACACTAAAAAATTACAATAAGTCATATACACCTTTCAGTAATACATCTGAAGACTAATGGTTTCCAATCATAAGACACCAACTAGCAAACTGGATGAAAAGCAGGATCTGTCCATTTGCTGTTTCCAAGAGACACAAACACATCTCACCATCAAAGGTAGATACTGTCTCACAATAAGAGGCTGGAAAGGGTGTCTCAAGCAAATCAAACTTGGAAACAAGTAACATTCCCTAACCTACTAGCTGAAAAAACCAAACCCCAAAAACTAAAGCAAAACTACTTTGGGGAGATAAAAAGTCACTTCATACTGATTAAAGAACAATCTATCAAGAGGACATTACAATTCTAGACATATGTGCACAAAAATACACACCATACATATGGTGGTGTTTTACAGTCACCGTAAAAACAAAACAAATTGGAATAAACCTAACCAAGGAAATGAAAGATCTTTTGTTTTGAGTTTTTTTTCTTCCAGTTCCCACTGATAAGGTGTCCATCCTATAAACAAACTCTCACCTGTGCTTCAGTAGACAACTCAGATGAACTTCACACACACACACACACACACACACACACACACACACACACACACACACACAATGTGAAAGTAGAGGGGAAGTGAATTGGGAAGAGGAAGGCATGAGAGGACCCCATCAAAAGGATAACAAAGAGTGAATATGACCAAACTACTTAATGTGAATGTATACAGTGTATTGTTAACATATGCCAATAAAACATTTTAGAAGCCTTAGAAAAACACCAACATTTTCTATTTAAGTTACTGTGGAAGGGCATACTAAAACTAGATTGCATTTATAATCTGTGGGTTTGGGAAAGATAGCTCACTTGGTAAAGTGTCCACAGTCTAAGTATGAGGACCCACATTCAGATCCCTAGCAACATGTGAAAGCCATGCTGGCAACACTCTGTAACCCTAGATCCAGGAAGAGCAGAGAGAAATGAATCCCCAGAGGTTAGCAGACCACCCAGTCTCACTAAGACGGCACCTCCAGAGTCATTGAGAGATCTTGCTGGTTGTGGTGGTACACACCTTTAATCCTTAAGTTACTGAACTTGGAGATCATAACCTGTGCCCCAAGCTCAATAAGCCAATTAAAAGGCCAAAATAAGAGTGGAAAGCAGGACCCTCCTCCAGCCAAGAGTGGAGGACCTTGGTTTGCCACAAATAGCCACGCCTCTCTCCAACCTCCTGCTAATAGACACACCTCTCTCCAACTTCCTGTTACATCGGAACTCCCGCCTCCAGAGACCGAAGATGAAGATGCTGATTGGGCTGCGAGATGCTGACGGACTGGGGGAGGGGTTTCTGCCTGTCTGCTTGTAACAGACGTAGTTGAATCATGCATGGCGGACTTAAAGAAAAAAAAAAGTGGAAAGCAGAAAGGAGATGAAGGGCTCATGACCCGAGAACTTCCCGAAAGGAGCGTTAACGTGCTGGTAACAGCTTCTTCCGGATTTAAGATGAAGAGAAGATGAACATACCAATCTCCCATTGATTACGACTTGTAGGCTGCAGGGGAAAGCTCTGCGTATGGAAACTTCTGCCCCAAAGCTCCCTTTTCTGCCCTCTAAAACTCAAGCTTGCTGCACCTGGGCACACAGTCCTTACCCCCTTGGACAGACCACTACTCTTCTTTGTTCTGATTAGGGGACAAGCTGTCTGTGGAGGTCATTCTCCTCTTTATTTCCATGTCACCCTAGTCAATTCCCACGTAACAGGAGGTTTATTCAAGTATGTAATCATACTAAGAAAGAGCTAAAGACCCATGGAGCCTCCTAAGTCCATCTTAGGGGTCCTGAAGTGAGTCACAGTTTATAAATAGATGGCCAAGGACATTTACATCTAAACAGACCCATTCAAAGTGTGGTCCCGCCCACTGCTGGCCTACTATTGTCTGGGCTTCAGTCTCTTCCCATAAGGTGAGCTGACAAGTTGTTAGAACTGTGTGAGAAGCTGGGCAGTCGTGGTGCACGCCTTTAATCCCAGCACAGAGAAAGGCAGATTTCTGAGTTTGAGGCCAGCCTGGTCTACAGAGTGAGTTCTAGGACAGCCAGGGCTACACAAAGAAACCCTGTCTCGAGAAACCAAAACAAAACAAAACAAAAGAACTGTGTGAGAGACAAGTTCCTTCCCCTTTCCTACTTTCAGCACAAGGAACATTTCTGTTTAATATTTAATATTAATACCATTGTTTCAATAGTTTGGTAGGTATTTAGAATACCTTCATTTCTACCAAGCCTATTACAAGATGGCAGGTAGATCACTGTGAGTTCATCGTGGTCTAGTGAAGTCCAGACCAGACAGACACACAGACAGACATACAGACACACACATACATACAGAGATACATACGTATACACACACAGACACACAGATACACACATGCACACACACAGACATATACACAAAGACAGACACACACACACATTCTTTTTTTGGGGGGTGGTGGTGGTTTGAGACAGGGTTTCTCTGTATAGCCCTGGCTGTCCTGGTACTCACTCTGAAGACCAGGCTGGCCTCGAACTCAGAAATCCACCTGCCTCTGCCTCCCAAGTGCTGGGAATAAAGGCATGCACCACCATTGCCCAGTCCCCCCTTTTGTTTTTAAAGATTTATTTATTTAATGTATATGAGTACACTGTAGTTGTACAGATAGTTGTGAGCCTTCATGTGGTTGTTGGGAATTGAATTTTTTATTTTTTAGGATTTCTGCTTGCTCCAGTCAAGTCTGCTCTGGTCAACTTCGCTTGCTCAGTCTCTGCTCGCTCTGGCCCAAAGATTTATTTATTATTATACATAAGTACACTGTAGCTGTCTTCAGATACACCAGAAGAGGGCGTCAGATCTCATTATGGATGGTTGTGAGCCACCATGTAGTTGCTGGGATTTGAACTCAGGACCTCCAGAAGAGCAGTCAGTGCTCTTAACTGCTGAACCATCTCGCCAGCCCCAGAGTCACAGTCTTTATACTCCAAGGTTTGGTGGGAAGGTAAACATAGGACAAATTCAACTGTGGAGAAAAGTACTATGGGTATGCACGGTACAATCAGCAGATGGCGTAAGGTGTTCTGCTTGAACTGAATCTTAAAGAAATTTCACAATCAGAGGCTGAGTGTAGAAACAGATGGACAGTACACGTGCAGGCCTGGAAAACCAGAGTTGGGGAGGGGCAGGACAAGCAGAGCAGACAACGCAACAGACAAGAAATTGTAGGAACCCCCTTTAATTCAATTATGAAAGGTTTATGGTGTGTGTGTTTCTTTGTGTCTTTTAGATTGTATGTCACATTTCCCCATGTTGGTGTGTGGAAGTCAGAGGATAAGTTTCTGAAATTGAGTATCTCCTTCCTGAAGTGGGTCCCCACCATTGACCTGGGATCATCAAGCTTCACAGCAGACTCTTGTACTTAACCATCTCGGCGGCCCATTTAAAGACAGTTCACTTGGGAAGGTTTCATTTTACTTAAAAATAGAGAGAAATAAATATAAGCTACATGTGGCACTACATACCTGTAGTCTCCCAAATACTTGTAAGACTGAGGCCACATTGTTTGAGCCTGTGAATTCAAGGCCAGCCTTGGCAACATAGACTGTCTTATTTATTTATTTATTTATTTATTTATTATTTATTTATTTATTTTTCTAGACAGGGTTTCTCTGTGTAGACCTGGCTACCCTGTAACTCACTCTGTAGACCAGGCTGGCCGCGAACCTAGAAATCTGCCTGCCTCTGCCTCCCAAGTGCTGGAATCGAAGATGTGCACCACCACCGCCCAGCCATAGACTGTCTTGAAAGAACAAAAAGAAAGACTTCTGGGTGAGATGGTGCCTTAGTCACTGTTCTATTGCTGTGGAGAGACACCATGACCAAG
The DNA here is from genome assembly GCF_008632895.1 of Mastomys coucha. NCBI lineage: Eukaryota > Metazoa > Chordata > Mammalia > Rodentia > Muridae > Mastomys > Mastomys coucha. The sequence goes on along the minus strand of NW_022196903.1, from coordinate 113,506,595 downwards.
GCAACTCTCATAAAAGAAAGTGCTTAGGGGCTGGAAGATGGCTCAGTGGTTAAGAGCACTGACTGCTCTTCTGAAGGTCCTGAGTTCAAATCCCAGCAACCACATGGTGGCTCACAACCATCTGTAATGAGATCTAATGCTCTCTTCTGGTGTGTCTGAAGACAGCTACAGTGTACTTAAATATAATAAAAAAAAAATCTTTAAAAAACACAGTGCTTAACTGGGGACTTACAGTTTCAGAGATTAGACCATTATTATCATGGGGAGCATGGTAGCAGGCAGGCAGACATGTGCTGAAGAAATAACTGAGAGCTCTACATCCTGATCAGTAAGGGGGAAGGGGAGGGAGAGTGGGGGAGAGACTGAGTTGACAGGCTTCCTCCAACAAGACCAAACCTACTCCACCAAAGCTCCATTTGCTAATCCTTCCCAAATAGTGCCTACTCCCTAAGAACTAACCATTCAAATATGTGAACCAGTGGGGGCCATTATCATCCAAACTACCACAGATTGAGACTGTGGGTCCCACCCTCAGGGCAAGCCCACACCCTCACTAACCTCAGAAGCAATCGGGAGCTTCAGTGACCCAGATTCCCTTGGTGGGTAGGTAGCAGTGAGAAGGAATCTTGCTGTAGCACACACACACACAATAATAACAACAACAACAACAATAAATGTTGATGTAATACGACCAAAGGATGGGAGGATCCCCCATTGCTTCCCAAACACTACAGCATCCCAAGAAGCTAGAAGCAAAGATGGAGAAACCCTATCTGAAAGTGCCAAAAGGCAACGTTATCCATCGATTTAAAGGCCGAGGCTCACTGCTCTATCCACATCTAGAAATGTGGAGTTGGATGCAGTGTGTAGGTGGATTAGCCAAGCTAGGAAGAAGCTTGTATGACAAGGAACCCTGAATATGGTGACTCCACAGCCTGCTGGCAGAACCTTAAGAGGGTAGAGGTTGTATTGGAAGGTGTGGATGGGCAACAGGTGATAGGATTACAGCAAACACTTGGATAAACGGTCAGATTTTATTCTTTTATTGTGTGTGTGTGTGTGGGGGGGAGAATGTGTATATGGGCACATATGCCATTTTGTATGCATAAAGGCCAGAGGGCAGTTTGCTTTGTTTTGTTTATTTTGTTTGTTTGTTTGTTTTTACCATGAGTGTTTGAGTTATCCAATTTAAGTTATCAGGCTTGGTGACAAGTGTTTTCATCAACTTGGCCATCTCCCTGGCTGAAAACTGGGATCTTGGACATACTTTGAATAAAACAGCTCTGTCTCCTTTATGTAGTTATTTTATGAATAATGGTTAGTGTTGCTAAATGGGAATGCCTCCCTACCAAGCACTATTAACCCAGAAGTGTATAAATCTGCCCTTTAGGCATTACTAATTGAACCTGCTAAATGGGAACCAGTCAGCTTGCCCAGGAAGCTGGGTAGTTAGTGGCCTGTGTCTGTAGTGGATGGCCGAAGAGGGAAGAGCTGCTCGAGTTCAAGAGTTTGAGGCCAAGTAGGGTAATGCAGTGAGCCTCATCTCAGAAAAGTAGGAGGAAGGAGGGGAGACCAGAGTGTGGTAGAGAGGAGTAGGAAGGGGGGAAGAAGGGGTACTAGGAGCAGAAGAGGAGGGTGAGCAGGAAAATCTGCAGGAGGAAAATAACTCTCTGTTGGGCAAGTCTACAAGGAACTTAGAGTAGCAAGTCCCTGTGAATGGCTTCTAGAAGCAACAAGGTACTGAGCAAATAACTAAGAAATCCTGCTTGGGCATTGACTACTTCTCAGTGAGACATTAATTAGTGTTAACCCATGACTAAAGGACACAAAATGAACTTAAAATCTAACATACCCACCGTGTACTGCCCAGTTGATACAGTGCTATGTAACAGTGCTTTGAAGCCCTGGGTTGGATCTTGAGAATTACATAAACAGTAACCGGTATTCTGATCAGGGGTGAAGTCAGGAAGATTAGACATTCAAGGCCACCCTTGGCTACAGAACAAGGTAGAGATTGGTCTGGACAAAAAAATAATAGTGGCCATATACGTTCTGGTTGGGTTTTGTCAACTTGATATAAACCTTGAGGAAGAGGAGCCTCCACTGAGAAAAAAATACCTCCATCAAATTGGTCTGTAGGCAAGTCTGTGGGCATTTTCTTGATTAGTGGTTCCTATGGTAGGGCTCAGCCCATGGTGGGTGCTGCTACTCTCGGGCAGATGGTTCTGGGTTGTATAAAAAAGCAGACTGAGCAACCACAAGGAGCAAGGCAGTAAGCAGGACCCTCTACAGCCTCCGCCCACTTCCTGCCTCCAGGCTCCTTACTTGACTTCTTGGAATGCAGACTGTGGTGTTGAAACGTAAGTAAACTGAGATAAACTCAGAAGCTGCTCTGGGTCGAGGTGTTGTTGTCTCAGCAATAGACTGCTGTGATGGTTTGAATAGGCATGGCCCCCAGACTCATGGGTTCGAATGCTTGGCCCATGGGAGTGGAGCTATTAGGAAGAGTGGCCTTGTTGGAGGAAGTGTGTCACTGTGGGGGCAGGGCTCTGAGGTCTCCTATGCTCAAGCTCCACTCAGTGTAGAACACAGTCTCCTTCCACTGCCTGCAGATCAAGATGTAGAACTCTCAGCTCCATGTCTGCCTGCAGGCTGCTATGTTTCCCCGCCGTGGTGATGATGATCGACTGAACGTCTGTAAGCCAGCCCCAAATTAAATGTTTTCCTCTGTAAGAGTTGCCTTGGCCAGGCATCACACGCCTTTAATCCCAGCACTTGGAAGGCAGAGGCAGGCAGATTTCTGAGTTTGAGGCCAGCCTGGTCTACAGAGTGAGTTCCAGGACAGCCAGGGCTACACAGAGAAACCCTGTCTCGAAAATCAAAAAAAAAAAAAAAAGGGGGGGGGGTGGTTTGCCTTGGTCATGTTGTCACTTCATAGTAATGAAACCCTACCTAAGACAAAAGCTAACTAAGACAACTTGGATGCAAGAGAGCTATATATGGAGTTGCTACGGCAATATAAAGCTGGACTAATCTACACAGATCCATCTTACACCTATGCAGACACAAAATGACAATAAGGACTAGAAAACCTGCCAGAAACTGACAGATCTCCCAGGAGGAAGGACTGATAAATGGCTGACAAATGGACTACAAAAGACAGATGTCAGTAGCTTTAGAGGGCTGTAAATGGGTTCTGAGAAAAGTTGATACATACTATGGACTGGATTCTGTATGTACACCAAACATCCAATATAGAATTGCAGCAGAAACATTGTATCAACTTAGGTTTCAAGTTCAGGTTATTGGACATCTCAGGCAAGAAGGAATATCAAATGGACCATATTGCATTTCCTTGTCAGAGCTTAGTAACAAAAAAAAAAAAATGTAACAAGCAATCCCTACTTGGGAATTAATTGCCTGTTATAATGCTTTATTATAAGAAGGAGAGAAACAAGAGGAGGAACTGGCTTTTCCATGAGTGCATGCTCATATTCAACTTCAGAGATGTAGTAAAAATGTCCTTCCATGGGGTTGGTGAGATGGCTCAGCGGGGAAGAGCACTGACTGCTCTTTGGAAGGTCATGAGTTCAAATCCCAGCAACCACATGGGGGCTCACAACCACCCGAAATGAGATCTGATGCCCTCTTCTGGTGCATCTGAAGACAGCTACAGTGTACTTACATATAATAAATAAATAAATCTTTTAAAAAAAATGTCCTTCCATTCTTCTGAGTTATGTATTAAAAAGAGGCGGGGCATTAATAAAGTTACAGTTTTCCCCCAACAGCACCTCCTCTTTCTTCTTCCCTGCATTACAAAGTGGTCCCTTGTCTTAATTAGGGTTATTGTTGCTGTGGTAAAACACGATAACCCAAAATAAGTTGGGAAGAAAGAGTTTATTTGGCTTACACTTTCACATCCATAATCTATCAGTGGAGGAAGTCAGGACATGAACTCAAATAGGGCAAGAACTTAGAGGGAGGAGCTGATGCAGAGGGCACCGAGCGATGCTGCTTACTGATTGCTCTCCATGGCTTGCTCCACCTGCTTTCTTATGAAACCTAGGAACACTAGCCCAGGGATGGCACCACCCACAATGTCTGGGCCCTCCCCCATCCATCACTAATTAAGAGAATGTTCTATAGGCTTGCCTGCAGCCCAGTCTTATAGAGGCATTTTCTCTGCTGGGGTTCCCTCCACTCGGATGACACTAGCCTGTGTCAAGTTGACATAAAATTGGCCAGCACATGTCTGAATGGACCAGGGATGCAAATGCAGGTGATGCAGACAGGCAATTAATTCCCAAGTAGGAAATCAGAACTCTACATTTGAATCTTCAAGTCAGAGTTCCTAAGGTGGTATGGGGCAGTAATGTGGTAGAACATTTGGCTAACATTTGGTGATGTCCTGCCTTTACTTTCTCAACATGAGAAAAAAACATTTCCAAAAGTCTAAACAGGTCGATTATGACTTTATAATGTGTCCAGAAGTTGGGGCTAACAGGAAATGCCATTCTAGTGCCTACCAGTGGGGTAACCTCACTGTCTATGAATGGGATAGACTAAGGTTGCTTGTATAGTAATGCCAGCAATCCAGACCAGCACAGACCCTGAGCCCAAGGTCCCTTCCAGAGGCAGAGAAGGGTGGGTGTGAATGACAGAAAGGACAGAAGATAAAAGGGAGGAATTTAGAGACTGGAGAGATGCCTGAGTGGTGAAGACCACCAGCTGCTCTCCCAGAGGACTCAAGCTTGGTCCAGCACCAACTTGATCCATAACTGCTTACAACTTCAGTTCCAGGGAATCAGTTGCCTTCCTCTGTCCTCTGAGGACATGAGGCATGCACATGCTATGGTACACACACATATATGCAGGCACCCACACATACACATGAAATAAAAATAAATTAATTTTTTAATGAAGAAATGGACAAATGGATTATCAAGAAAAAGGTTCAAGTTTGCAGAGACATCCTGAAAGAGACTCAAAGCAAGACACAAGTTTGGCTCTTTGCTTCATCATACTGGAAACCTCCAAGAGTTAAAGCTGTGTGTTGGCAGAAAATTACCTCTGCTCTCAGGCCCTGACAAGATCAATCTGAAGCCTTTTATGATGGGCCTCGCTCTCCATGACATATTGTAAGTGTTAGAGCCCTGATGGGGAAAGCGATCCTGGCAATCGGGGACCAAGGAAACCCACAAAGTCACAGGGCATGAGAAACCTCAAGCAAGAGCTACATTGGGAGGAGAGACCCAGGAGGGTGGCTGCCTCGAGGGGGGTGGGCAAGAAGCAACAGAACACAGATGACAGAGTTTATTCAGGGTTTCTTTGGGGAAGAGGGACAGAAGCTTTCCAGTGTGGGATTGATGGAACTTCAAGTCCTGAGTTTGGGCTTTTTACTCTAGGATAGAGCTCAGCTGCCTACATCTGGAGGGGCTGGTGTTCTGTGGGCAGAGTCTGTCAGTTCCTACATGGATATAATGTATTTGAGTTATTTTCACACCCACCCCATCCCCCTCTCTTGCTGATCCCCCTTTTCTTTCTCTCTCTCTTCCTTCCTCCCTTCCTTCCTCCCTTTCTTCCTTCCTTCCTTTCTCTCTTTCTTCCTTTCTTTCCTTCCTTCTTATTTTCTTTCTTTTTTGTGGTTTTGCAAGACAGGGTTTTCTGTGTAGCCCAGACTGGCCTGGACCTCACAGAGTTCTACCTGCCTCTGCCTCCTAAGCACAGGTATTAAAGGCATGCACCACCACTGTCTGGTAAAATTATTACTATTAGATGTATTAGTTTTATATCATGTGTGAGTGTTTTGCCTGCATTTGTGTCTGAGCACAGAATCTCCTGGAACTAGAGTGTTAGGGATGGCTATAAGCCATCTTATTGGTGCTGAGACTGGACCCCAGGGTTTCTGCAGGAGCAACCAGTCTCTTAACCACTAAGCCATGAACTCCCCTGTTCTTTCCAACTAGTCCCCATCTTACTATGAAAGTCTATTTTGTTTGGTTTGGTTGTCGGGCTTTTTGTTCATTTTGTTTTTTGAGGCAGGGTTTCATTATATTACCCAGACTGGCCTTAAGCTCTGAGATAACTGCCTACGTCTGCCTCCCAAGTATTGGTATTAAAGGTATACACCACAACACCCGACTGTTTCTTTTGGTGACCCACTGAGTTTAATTAGGGTTGTTTGTATGAGCATAGGTTGGGTTATTTCCTGGAACATGGGTGACTTAGCAATGCCAGCACCACTAAAGGAAATACTCTTCTATCCACAGCAAGCATTAACTACCAAGAGCTTCTCGGGGAGAGATGGGGCCTCCTGAGCTGCTCCCCCAGCCAATCCCTGCATCCAAGGTGGAATATTGACAGCCTCATCTTGTGCAGGCAACCACAGCTGTTATGAGTCTGGGAGTGCAATAGCCTGGGCCTGTGGACAAGACAGCTTTTCATGGCGCTCCTCCCCATCCTCTGGCTCTCAGGTTTTTGCTGCCCTGTCTTCTGAGATGTTCTCTAGGGCTCAGAGTAGGTGACGGAGATGTCTTGTGCTAGGCAAGTATTCTACTACTGGGCCACACCCCACCAGGAACAGGATTTACTGAGTTGGATTGGTAGCCAGTAAAGTCTGTCTGTGATTGCAGCAACTTGAAGTTGGCTTTATCTGGCCCACTGACTTCCTGAGTAGGAAGGGCACAGGGCCAAAATGAATCCAGAGGAGGCCAAATGTGGGGCGCCAGGAGAAAGGATAGAACTGGAGGGAGGAGTTGGCTGCCATTTGAAAGGAGGCCCTGCAAAGAAAATGTTTTAAAAGAGTGTTAAATCTCCATATGAAAACATTGTTTTACGGACAAAAACGGAAATTTTCTGCTTTTTTGTTGTTGTTGTTTTTTTGTTTTGTTTTTGTTTTTTGTTTTGTTTTTTTTTTTTTTTTTTTTTTTTGAGACAGGGTTTCTCTGTGTAGTCCTGGCTGTCCTGGACCTCACTCTGTAGACCAGACTGGCCTCGAACTCAGAAATCTGCCTGCCTCTGCCTCCCAAGTGCTGGGATTAAAGGCGTGCGCTACCACCGCCCAGCAATTTTCTGCTTCTTGACTGGGTTGGTGGCTTAGGTTCAAATTAGCCCCGCGGACAGCAGCTGTGAGTACGCTCTGGACTTCAGGAGCCATTAATCACTTGATATCTGAGTGACGTCATAGCATAGCCACTTGATTGTGGATAGGCTGTTCCTCACTTTGGAGACGGTACACTTGTGCTTTGGGATGAACAGCACATCCAAGAGTGGATGGATGAAGACCAGTCTAAGAAACACAGAGGCCTGGCCTCCGTGGCCTTCCTTCCGTGCCTCCGTGGCCTTCCTTCCGTGCCTCCGTGGCCTTCCTTCCGTGCCTCTGTGGCCTTCCTTCCGTGCCTCCGTGGCCTTCCTTCTGTGCCTCTGTGGCCTTCAAGGATGCTGATCTTCCAGTGGTATCTATGATTCTCTCCATGTACTGACTTTCTTGGCATCTTGTCTTGTTTCTGGCTGACATAGTCTCTCTCTCTCTCTCTCTCTCTCTCTCTCTCTCTCTCTCTCTCTCTTTCTCTCTCTCTCCACCCTCCCCCCCCACTTGCTCTTAAAGTGTGCCAGATACTCCTTTGTATAAGGTCCGGAATTCAATCCCCAGCACTGGAACTTTGGAGCTGAAGTCTAGCTCAAGGTACAGCACTTGTCTAGCATCTAAGAGGTTCCAAGCTCATCTCCAGCAAAACAGATACAAGACCCACACACACACAAGTTGTATTTTATTCACATGTTAATAGACCTAATTAAAACTAGATACTAGATTATTATGGTGCAGGAATTTCATGTTGATGACTAACTGTTTTTTTGTCTGGCTAAATATATATTCTATTGTGTTTGATAACTCAGCTCATTTGTCTCTATGTTTTAGGTAATTATACATTCACATTTAGTGGTAGTAAACAAGACACTGGTCCAATATACATTTTGTCCAGGATCCTTGAGTCTGTGACTTCCTTCTGCTGTGGTTAACTGCACTGATCATGTCCCAGTGTTGGTCTCGTGCTGGCTTTGTGATATCCTGTTTCACTCTGGGCTCCTCATTGTCACATCCACCAATCAGTCAGCATTCAGCAATAGAAGTGCTAATCTTAAATTACCTACAACTTTAATATGACTGTGCTGATTGTCTCGGAGCCTTTTAATTGTCAATCTTGCCTTGACATTTAGAGAGACAATTAAATATTAAATGGGGGACCTAGAATCTGAATGAGCCTGTATGATCACATAAGCATTTTTATAAGATTTCTTTTGGCTTCAGGCTCCGTAATCAGTCTAGACTGATCTGTCTGGAGCACTTTGCTTAGATTAGAGTGTTGGCCCCTCCAGCCCTGCATCTGTTGTGTTCCTTCGCAGATCAGCTCCGGATAGCTTCTGTGGAAAGAGTCCCATTCTCTGTGCTAACAACCACACTCTCCTTCCTAGTTTAAGGCAAAGCCATAAACTCCTTCCCTTGAAAAACAACTGTGTGCGTGAAACTCTCCTTCTGCTAGACCATTTCTTCTTGTTTCCTGGAGCACATTTCATTCTCATCTGAGAAATTCTATATTTCTGCCAAAGGCAGCCTGCCCAGTTGTCTCTCAGACACCTGGCCATTCTCCACTGCAGGTTCGACTCACCTGGTCCCCAGGGCTCACCTCCCAAGCACAGGCTCCTTGAGACTGTTGCCATCGCCTTCTGGGTATGGATGTGGACCCTGGCTCTGTCTGCATCCTAGACTGCTCCCTGGCCCAGTGTAGCCCTGGCTGTCCTGGAACTCACTCTGTAGACCAGGCTGGCTTCGAACTCAGAAGTCCACCTGCCTCTGCCTCCCAAGTGCTGGGATTAAAGGTGTGCGCCACCACTGCCCAGCTTTTCTCTCTTTTCCTAGTACTGATGTTCCTGAGAGTTTTTATCTGGGACATTAAACCCCCCCCACACACACACATTCTTTTTTTTTTTTTTCATAGTCATCCTTAATTTTTATTTCAGTAAAGAGAAGTGTCAGCAAATATTTGAAGGTTAAGACATTTTGGTCCCTGAGGGCTAGTGATTGCGGCTGCCTTGTCAGTGGCTGATTCCAGAGTAAGTCTACACTGTGGTTCAGGCACAGGAGCTTCGGAGGAAACCTGCCTGAAAGCTTCTGGAAGGGAAATCTTGAAGCCATCCTTCTTCCTCCTGGACGTTCTGCAGGTCTCTGACTCAGTCATAAAGATTTATTTATTTATTATATGTAAGTACACTGTAGCTGTCTTCAGACGCCCCAGAAGAGGGCATCAGATCTCATTACGGATGGTTGTGAGCCACCATGTGGTTGCTGGGATTTGAACTCAGGACCTCTGGAAAAGCAGTCAGTGCTCTTAACCACTGAGCCATCCCTCCAGCCCACACACACATTCTTTATGTGTGTGTTTGCCTGCATGTATGTATATTCCTACATGTGTGTGATATCTTCAGAGGTCAGAAGAGAACTGGAACTGGAGTTACTGATGGATGATGATTGTGAGCCACCATGTGGGTGCTGGAAACTGAACTCAAGTCCTCTGTGAGAACAGCAAATGCTGCTGAGCCATCAGAACTTTGATTTAAAAACAAATATTCTCCTCTCCTCTCTCTGTATGATATATGTCTATGAGAAAGTACAGACATACATGTGTATGTGTGCATGCAGAGAACACATTTTGGGGGTTGGTTCTATGGACTGTGAGTTCTGAAGATTAAAATCAAGTCATCAGGCTTCAGAGGCAAGTGTTTCTATCCACTGGGCCAACACACACTCTCATGCATGTGTGCATACACACACACACAAACACACACATGAGTTAGTCATCTTTCTGTTGCTATAGCAAATGTCTGCAATAATCAACCTACAAAGAAAACAGTTTGGTCAGGGCTCTGTTTTGGAGATTCCAGTCTGTTGTCGGTCTTACCTCTTGGGATGTGTGGCAAGGCAGTACATCACAGTGGCACCTCACATCAGCTGGGCATGGTGGCACACACCTGTAACCACAGCACTTAGCAGGTAGAGGCAGCAGAGTCAGGGACAAGTCCAGCCTTAGTTACATAGTGGGTTTGAGACCATCTGGGGCAATATCCTAAAAACACAGAGCAAACAGGCAGGCAACCCATGTGAGAAAAATAATACAGGGCTGACCGGTCATTTCTAAGATCACTTTACATCCTCTGAAGGAGTAGTCAGAAATAGAGGCACACACCTATAATCCCTGTTATGGAGAGACAGAGGCAGGAGAAGGATTTCTGCAAGTTTGAAGCTAGTGTGGGCTGGAGAGTAAGTGTTAAGTGCTAGGAATACATAGGGAGATTCTGCTTGTTTTGTTTTTAAAGATTTATTTACTTATTTATTTATTTTACATATATGAGTAAACACTGTAGCTGCACAGATGGTTGTGAGCCTTCATGTGGTTATTGGGAATTGAATTTAGGACCTCTGCTAGCTCCAGTCAACAGCACTCGCTCTGGCCCAGAGATTTATTTATTATTATAAATGAGTACACAGTAGCTGTCTTCAGACACACGAAAAGAGGGCATCAGATCTCATTACAGGTGGTTGTGAGCCACCATGTGGTTGCTGGGATTTGAACTCAGGACCTTTGGAAGAACAGTCAGTGCTCTTACCCGCTGAGCCATCTCTCCAGCCCCCTGTTTTGTTTTGTTTTGTTTTTTAAAGACACAGGATGATAGAGCACAAGGGCCCAGCATAGGTATCTCTCATTACTCTGCCCTGACAGCCCTCTGAAAGTAAGACACCAGGAAGAATGGCAGAATCCTCAAGAGAGAATGATCTTGGCTGCTCCCGGCCCTGGAATGGTTCTTAACCCGTGGGTAAGGTAGGTAGTCACCTTGACAAACCTCTATCTCCAAAACTACTTGCCTTACAATTCGTAACAGTAGCAAACTGACAGTTATAAAGTAGGAACAAAAATAAATTTGTGGTTGAAGGGGGGGCCACTGGTCACCACAACAGGAGGGACTGTTGTCGCAGCACAAGGAAGGTTGAGAAGCGCTGCTCTGGGAGGTCTGCTTATCCTCAACACCTACTGAGCACCCTCCACTGCCAGCGACCCCACACCCTGCCGACACACGCACACTGTGTATGCGGCATATGGATGAGGGAATCAAAATGGGAGCAAAAGCTACCTCCTTTCTTCACACCTTAGCCAGATGACAATGTCCTGTTTCACCGGGGGCTTGCAAACTGACTTTACATGGGACTTCTGGGACTGGGGAGTGGCTCAGTGATGGAGCTCTTGCCTGGTATGTAGGAGGCCATGAATTCCATCCCCATACTTCAGAACAACACAAACCTTGTCAAACCTGAGGGTTTCGCTCGGCATCTTACTGTTTCCCTAGGAATGCAATCCCAGCCTCCCAGCCTCTCTGCCTCTGTTGAGAGGGTGGGAACTTTTGTCTCATTCTCTTGTCACTCTTGACAAAGCTTTAGTGGGATTTACTGCCTGCAGAGGGCGTAGGGAGTCTGAGAGCAATGTCCTCTAATTTTCCCTCTCCAGGGCCAAGCTAAATTCCAGAAAACCACATACAGTGAGGATTTTTGTTTTCCTTCTTCCATCTCCAGTCCCGAGACCGGCAGAGCTCAAAGAGCAGTCTGTTCTGGGGAGAAGCTGGAGTCTGCCCCTCTCCCAAACCAGCCCTGATCAAATCCCAAGCAGCCGGTCCTTAGATAACATGGCTGCGAAACCCTAAACCAGCAACTCCGACTTGCATCAGTGCCCAGCATCGATGTCTGGAAATCGAGAGCCGCCGCTGAGATGCCGCAGTGATTGCACGTTAAGTGGCACGACTGGGCTCTCTTACTGGGTTTACAGCCTGGACCAGTGGACCTAGACAAAGAAGGTTTTCAGAAAGTCTGTCCAGGGCTTGAGCGCTGGTGCTGTTTTGTGGCACTCGGCGCATGTACTGGGGCTTTAAAACCATTGTTCTTCCCCCGCAAAGCAGAAGGTAGGTTAATGTAGCCTTGAGGGAGCCATTTGTTCAAGGTGCCTACGGTAACCCTGGCGGATGAGTGGGTGCAATTGTGCAGGCCAGTAAAAGAGAAGCCGAAATGGGGTATAGTTGTGTTCTTTTCCTTCTTCATTTTCTTTTTGTCCATTCTGAAGTTTGATTCAGAGCTTTGAGCGTTAGTTAGGCAAGCGCTTAGCCACCAAGCTACGGTTTCAGTCTGGACCATTCCTGCTTAAGCAGGAGAAGACAGCCTTAGACGAGTGGACGGTGGAGGAGACAGGGACTCATATAATACAGATTCAATGTAGCTTCCTTTATTACAGGGTGTGTATTGATGCCAGGCAGAGTTGGCACAGTTCTTTAATCACAGCAGAAGCAGGCAGATCTCTGTATTGAGGCCAGACTGATCTACAGAGTGAGTTCCAGGACAACTAGGACTGTCTGTCTGAAGAAAAAAAAAATGTGTTGAATGATTTCTCAGCTGAATGCTACAGAGTCGTGCAGATCACAGGAAGTAGAAAACACGGTCAGAAGCCAGCCCATTACCCCAGCATTTGGAAAGTTGAGGTAGGAGGATTGATGAGCATTAAACTCCTGATAATTACACAGTGAGCTCCAGGCCGGCTGGGGCTAAGAGAAGGATCTTGTCTCACACAAAATAAAACCAGAATAAACAAAAGACATGCTCCCGTCTAAAAGCTTAGATCAGAGACAAAATATTTGCCTAGTATATGTGAAGACCCTTAAAGTGTTTTTTCCTGGTCTGATGAGATGGCTCAGTGGGTGAGAGCACTGACTGCTCTTCTGAAGGTCCTGAGTTCAAATCCCAGAAACCACATGGTGGCTTATAACCATCTGTACAGCCACAGAGTACTCATATTCATAAAATAAATAAATAAATAGTTAAAAAAGAATTTTTTCCGTCAAGATAAAAGAAGAAATAAGAGCTGGCAGTTGTGGTAAATGCCTGAAATCCCAGCGGCACTTGGGAGGCACAGGCAGGCTGATCTCTGAGTGTGAGACCAGCCTGGTCTATAGAGCAAGTTCTTGGGCAGCCAAAGCTACACAAAGAAACTGTGTCTTGGAAGAGAGAAAGAGAGAGAGAGAGAGAGAGAGAGAGAGAGAGAGAGAGAGAGAGAGAGAGAGGAAGAAGAGAAGGAGGAGGAAGAGGAGGAAGAGGAAGAGGAGGAGGAGGAGGAGGAAAAGAGAAGAAAAATAACCCCTACAAAAAGAATAGGGACAGGGAACATCAGAGGCCCAGTACCCAACAACCTATTCTGAAAATGCTGGGAACATCCTCAGAGATGCAGAAGGTGGTGCCAGAGAGCTGAAGTGTGCAGAATAGCTGCTTCTGGGTCCTTGGTCTGTGCAGCTCCCTGAGAGTGCAAACTCATGTATATGTGTAAATTTACAAGAAGCACACCTGTGAAATACGTCTTTGCAGGACAAGAGGAAAGTGCCAAGTCCTCATCGGTGGCCGGCGACCGCCGAGAGGAATGTAGAACCAGAGCTAGTGGGCATGAATTGAGCACCGGCAAGATTCCCCTGAGAGTAATGACTTGCCACATCTTAGTTTTTAGCTTCAGGATTCCCCACCATTATCTCTAGTATCAGATAGCAGGATGCAAACAGGAGAGTGTCTTTCTGGAGGAAGGTAAAAGAGTGTCTTTCTAGTAGGGTTTAGAACTCCCCCCACCTTCCAGCATGTCCTTCTGCCCAATGAAACCCAGGGCTTCAAGCATCTAGGTAAGTGCTCACACTGGGCACCACCTGCAGCTCCTGGAGTGGGGTTTAGTGACCTAGAAACAGGAAGCAGAGCTCCAAGGGAAGCTCGGTTGACTTCTGTTTCAGCAACAACTATAGAGAACCAGGAGGGGTTGGATTTTTTTGTTTTTGTTTTTTTTTGTTTGTTTGTTTGTTTTGTTTTGTTTTCTGCCCTAGGTGATGAGATAAACTTTCCAGCCTGGCAGTAGTGGCGCACGCCTTTAATCCCAGCACTTGGGAGGCAGAGACAGGTGGATTTCTGAGTTCGAGCCCAGCCTGCTCTACAGAGTGAGTTCCAGGACACTCAGGGCTACACAGAGAAACCCTGTCTCGAAAAACCAAAAAAAAAAAAAAAAAAAAAAACAAAACCAAAAACCAAAACAAAACAAAAACCCCAAAAACAAACAAACAAACAAAAAAAACCCTTTCAACTGTAGTAAAAAAATTTAAAAATAAAGAAAAATCAAAATGACTTTTCTGGGGGCTGGAGAGATTGTTCAGGGGTTAAGGGCACTGACTGCTCTTCCAGAGGTCCTGAGTTCAATTCCCAGCAACCACATGGTGGCTGATAACCATCTATAATGGGACCTGATGCTCTCTTTTGGTGTGTCTGAAGACAGCAACAGTGTGTGTGTGCACGTGTGTGTGCATGTGTGTGTGTGTGTGTGTATGACAAATAAATATATAAAATCCTTGGTTTCAATACCTTAGAAAGATAGGGGAGGGGGAAGGGGGAGGGGGAAAAGGAGGGGGAAGGGGAGGGGGGAGGGAGAAGGGGAGAGGGCGGGCAGGAGAAGGAGGAAGAAGACTGCTTTTTCCTATGAGCTTCCTAGCAACAAAGCAAACTTCAGTGGAGAAAAATAATTGATATTATTCTGTTGAAAAGCCTGAGCAAATAAAACTGTATTTCTCCACCCCCCCCAATAAATATCTGGTGAATTCCTGGGGAATCCCTTACACTGATAGAAGGCAGAAAGAAAAGTTGTAATGATTTGGAGGCAGGAGCCAGGATATGGCTCCATGGCTAGAATGCTCTCCTAGCAGGCACGAGGCCCTAGTTTTGATTCCAAGCAGCACATAAACCGGCCATGGTGGCATAACTGGGTCAGACTTGGTCAACTGAAAGAGAAAATGTGGGCATGTAGCTCAATGGTAAAACACCTGTCATGTTTGAGGCTCTGAGTTTGATCTATGGTACACAAGCAAGCCCACCAGTGGCCGAGGCAGGAAGATCTTCAGCCAGCCTATTACACAGAAAGCCCCATTTCAAAGCACAAAGCATAAACTGGGCACAGTGATACACGCCTGTAATCCTAGCACTTGGGAGGGAAGGCAGAAGGGACCAAATGGTCAGGGTCCTCCTAGTGTAGAGAGGGAGTGTGGGGACAGTTTGGGCTACATGAAATCCTGTCTGAAAAATAATGGGTGTGTGAGGTTCAGTGTCACTTAAAACTGAAAGGGGAAGTATGTCCCAGCAATGGGCTGCCCAACGAAAACTTCAAAGCACGGACTTCTGCTCTAGGGAGACCCACTTACCGTTCCCTGAATACTATGCCAAAAACTGGGGCAGAGGTTACTATAATGTCACAATCTCTCAGTATGTGAATTTAGAGGAGATTCCCTAGCCCATATTCTTTATTTTGACCCAAGCATAACATTATCATCCTTTGTCCCTATCTTTTTTTGTCCCTCATTTTTTTAGTATGTACTTATGTACTTATTGTTTTTGTTTTGTTGTTTGTTTGTTGTTTTTTTTAAAAAAAAGACTTATTTATTTCATGTATGTGAGTATGCTGTCACTGTCTTCAGACACATCAGAAGAGGGCGTCAGATCTCATTACAGATGGTTGTGAGCCACCATGTGGTT
>NW_022196903.1:113476281-113490797 GCF_008632895.1 Mastomys coucha | reverse complement strand
CCACCCCCTCCCTCTCTCCCTCCCTCCCTCCCCGCGGTCCCCTCCTTCCTCCTTGTTTGTTTTTAAGACAGGGTCTCACTATGTAGTCCTTGTTGGCTTGGAACTCACTAAGTAGACTAGGTTGGCTTTGAACTCACAGAGTTCTGCCTGTCTCTGCCTCCAGAGAGCTAAGATTAAACTGCCACCATGCTCAAACATCCTTTTGCTCTTTATGGCTTAATCTTGAACTCTATTTTTAGTGTTGGTGATTGAATTTCAGGTCCTGTGGCTAATACATGCTAGGCAAATATTCTATCTTCAGTTCTTTTCTTCATTTAAAAAAAAAAAAAAGAGCTGGGCAGTGGTGGCGCACGCCTTTAGTCCCAGCACTTGGGAGGCAGAGGCAGGCAGATTTCTGAGTTCGAGGCCAGCCTGGTCTACAGAGTGAGTTCCAGGATAGCTAAGGCTACACAGAGAAACCCTGTCTCAAAAAAAAAAAAAAACAAAAACAAAACAACAAAAAAGAATTAGGGTATTGCTAAGTTTGCTGAGGCTGCCTATGGCTGCCTATGAACTAGGTCTGTAGCCCAGACAGGCGTTGAACTCAAGATTCTTCTGTTGTAGGCTCCTTCCTACCTGGTATCAATGGCCTGCACCATTAGACTTGTTAATCTTGCACTTATTCCTCCATGGAAATGGTAAATAGTCATCACTTTTCCTGCCTAATACGACAAACTGTGTAAGGTCACAGACACAGGGCTTCGGCAGAGCTCCTACTGTTTACTTCTTCATCCAGATGGAAGGGCCTGGCCATACTGGAAAGGAAGAGAAGTGGCCAAGAAGGAGGGTTCAGTTCTGGTGCTGTGATGTGCACGTATAGTGCCAGCTAGTGGGGAGGCTAGGAGGATCATTTGAGCCCCGCCTGGGTGACACATTGAGACCCTGCTGCAAACAGCAACAAGAACAATCAGTTCAGTAAGGATTTCTGCCCGTTCCTGGGTACAACCCCAGAGAAGCAAACTCTGTAGAATTATCCATAGATAAAGGACTCAGGGAAACACAGATGGAAATATAGATGTCCTCACTAAAGAACTGATAGGTGGGACTGATGAGGGGGTGGGGTGGGGAGGAAGGATGAGAAGCACAACGTGTCTGAATGAGTTGCAGATGTGCTGCAAGAGAGCTCAGAGTTTCCAGGGTGAATTTGTTTCTCCAGGGGGACTTCCAGGAAATCAGCATAAACCAAGGAGGGGAAAAGACACTGGATCTCAGGGATTGGGATGCGGCTCAGTGCAAAGCATTTACAAAGTCCTGGGTTCTGTCCCCAGGACTACAACAAAGAAATGTGCACAGGACCTGAAATTGGGAGCCCCTGAGTTAGAGTCTCATGTACAATACATATGGAGGGGAGGATGTAGCTTGGTGTCCTGGTTTGATCCTCATCTCTAGTACTGGGGAAAAAAATATTGCTTAAGACTCATGGGCTAGGGCTGGTGAGATGGCTTAGCAGCTAAAAGCACTGACTGCTCTTCTGAAGGTCGTGAGCTCAAATCCCAGCAACCACATGGTGGCTCACAACCATCTGTAATGAGATCTGACACTCTCTTCTGCTGTGTCTGAAGACAGCTACAGTGTACTTATGTATAATAATAAATAAATCTTTTGGCCTGAGCAAGTGGAGTTGACCTAAGCGAGCAGGGTTGACCAGAGCGAGCTGAAGTCCTAAAATTCAATTCCCAACAACCACATGAAAGGCTCACAACCATCTGTACAGCTATAGCTGTACACATCTTTAAGAAAAAAGATTCATGGGTTAAAAAGAAAAGAAAAGAAAGATTCATAGGTTGCCTATAACATTTAGTATTTAATATCTCCAAGCCCATTTCTTTTATCTGCAAAATGAATCAGTGAAACCCACTGTTTCTGTATAAATGACTTGTATGAGTTGAGAGGACAAAAATAAAGCTTTGCCAAAATGAATAGCAAAGTCACTTATTTACTTACTTACTTTATTTATTTTGGGTGATGGGGACTTGAGACAGGCTCTTTTATATAGCCCAGGCTGGCTTCAAATTCACTACATAGCCTAGGATGACTTTAAATTTGTGGTTCTCCTGCCTGCACTCCTGGAGCGCTGGAGTTGCAGGTGAGTTTGTATGGACCTGGGCTTTGAACCTAGGTAGGGCTTTGTGAATGCTAGGTTAGCATTCTACCAACAGAGCTACAACTCTAGCCTGGCGCTTAGTGCTTCTTTATGTAGTAGAGTGGTATGAGGGGAAGTACATACATGTGTGCACTCACCTGCACTGGGAATCAGAACCAAGGCTTTGTGTATGCTAAGCACACTCCCCACTGAGATACCCCCCTGAGATACACCCGGCTAAGCACACTCCCCACCGGCTCACTACTCCCCACCGGCTCACTACTCCCCACCGGCTCACTCGTCCCTTCTGTAGTCCCTGTTCCTAGATTCCTTTTGTCTCTGTGCTGGCCTTGGCTGACTTTAAAAAGCTTGCCTTGACCTTTCTTTCAAAACTTCTGTTATCAGAAAAGAAGACCTTTTATATGGCATGGCGTGCCTTGATGGCGTGCCTTGATGCTAATCCGTGCCAAGCTAAAACCCAGAGAAAGCTCTTTCCAACTGGTATCACAGGTAATAGGATATAAATTATTGTTTCTTTTGTGTGCAGCCTCTGCATTGTGGCTCTTGGTATGGTAGGCTTAGTGTCAAAAGGTTAAAAAGTCACTGAAAGACATCAGAAGAATTAGTGAGTATCCAGTTAAGTTGACACAACAACGGAAAGACATGATAAACAATATATTCAGCCAGGCTACGGTAGCTCGTCTTTAATCCCAGCACTCAGGAGGCAGAGAATTCTATGAGTTCAAGTCCAACCTGGTCTACAGAGTGAGTTTCAGGACAGCCAGGGCTACACAGAGAAACCCTGTCTCAACAACAACAAAACAATATATTCAATATATTAGCTTGCATATTATGGGCCAACATGAATATTTCAATCCATATACTTAACTCTGGAGTTTAGTTGATCAGGAAAGAAATTTGAATGCCAAAATTGGTCATAACACCAGAAACCAAAGAGGAAAGGTAGGGGTTAGGGTGTAAATTAGTGGTAGAGCATTTGCCCAGGATGTGTAAGACCTTGAGTTCAACCTCTAACACGGCCAAAAAAAAATTTTTTAAAGGGCAAGCAGGGCATCATGGAGGCATATTCTGGAGGAAAGTTGACAGAAGACGGGAGAGGGGAACTATGAGGATTTCCTAGCCTCTTCTGCTTCCACTTCTATCTTTAGCAAGAAGTTATAAGAACGGAACACGGGGCTAGAGTGTGGCTCAGTGGTATAGCTTGTGTTCAACAAGCACAAGACCTGAGCCCAACCCTTAGCAAGGAAGCAAAGCCATGCAAGAGTGAGACAGGTGGGTGCAGGGCTGGGCGGTGCAAGGGGATTTCATTCTGCTTCTGCACTTGTTGGCAACTTACTGCTTGGCCCCGAAATTTGACCGTTCAGGTGTCTGATTTCTTTTTCTATGAAATATCTTTTCTCCTCAGTGAGATGGCATGCTCCTGGTTTCCTATCTCTCCCAGTTCCCACACACAGGCACTTCAAGCCTTTGGTGAATGAAACCATTGCCAGCTTTCAGGAGAAAAGCATAGTAGAGAACCGGCTACCTCCTGTTTCCATGACAAAATGCATGAGTGACTCAGCCTCACACACAACAATGCTGCTACCCAGAAAGAAGAGAGACTTTATGGGGGCCTCAGTCCTGCTACCCAGAAACAAGAGCAACTTTATAGGGGCCCCAGTCCCCTTCCCTCCCCATTCAGGCCGACTTGGACTTTTGGAAAACAAACAAATAAACATAATTACCCAAAGCTTCCACAAGTGTGGCTTTAGAATAGCACACAGAAAACTTCCGGGGACTTCTGTCAGAGAGCTACCCTCTGCATTTGCTGAAGAACTAGTGAGGCAAACAGGCTTAGTCCTTGTACAACATTTGCATATGTGCTTAATTTTACTATGTCCTGGAACACACTGGGTCCTTCCACTTTTCCTCTTCTTCCTCTGTTTTTTCTCTTTCTCTTTCTTTCCCTTTCTTTCTTTCCTCCTCTCTTCCTTCCTTCCTTCCTTCCTCCCTTTCTTCCTTCCTACCTCCCTTTCTTTCTTTCTTTCTTTCTTTCTTTCTTTCTTTCTTTCTTTCTTTCTTTCTTTCTTTCTTGTGGGAGGGAAGCGTTGCATTCTTATGTGTCTTAGGCTGGCCTCAAGATCAATTATGCAGCTGACTGAAGTTCAGGCCTCCTTGCTTTTACCGCTGGGATCACAGGTGTGTGTCACCATGCCCAGCTTTCTCCACATTCTTCTGAGAGTAGAAAACTGAACCTCCACCTGCTGAGTGACCTCTGACAATTCCCTTCTGCCCTTCTGGGTTTTTAGCTATCTCATTTAAATCAGATCACGCTGCTTTCTCTGCCTAAAGTCAGAGCATTGGAATGTGGAGTATCTGAAGGAGCCTTTCAAACTGGAGCAACTTTTCTCTCTGTGTTTTAAAGGTATTTTTAAAACTTTATTTATTTTTAGTGCATTGGTGTTTTGCCTGTAGGTATGTCTGTATGGGGGTTTTGGATTCTCTAGAATTGGAGTTACAGACAGCTGTGAGCTGCCGTGTAGTGCTGGGAACTGAACCCGAGTCCTCTGGAAGAACAGCCAGTGCTCTTAGCCATCTCTCCAGCACTTTAAAAAGATATTTTAATAAAGGCTTAAGCATGAGAGTTGGGAGAAAAGAAGGGACTCAGGAGAAAGTAGTGCATAGCCAACTGTGGTACAGGCGACCTAAGGAAGAGGTACCTCTCCTTTTCATTTTTTTTCTATCTTTTTAAAGTATTTTCTTTTTCACGTGTACACATGTGCCTCTTTGTGTGGGTATATTCATGTGAGTGGAGTCTGTAGCAGAAGCTAGAAGAGGAAGTTGGAGTTAATGGGTTTTGGGAACCCAACTCAGGTCCTGTAGAAGAGCATCATGCACTCTTTTTCTTTTCTTTTTTGAGACTTATTTGTTTATGAGTTCACTGTAGCTGTCTTCAGACACACTAGAAGAGGGCATCAGATCCCATTACAGATGGTCGTGAGGCACCATGTCGTTGCTGGGAATTGAACTCAGGATCTCTAGAAGAGGCTTAATGGCTGAGCCATCTCTCCAGCCCCAGACAATGCACTCTTAACAGATGAGCCATCTCTAAAACTCCAGCAGACTTCCTTTTCATTTCCTTAGTTCTGGGATGGAACCAAGGGCTTCCTGAATGCTAAGCATTTGGTCTACTACTGAGTTGCCCCTCCACTTTTTTTTTTCTTTTAATTCTCCAACAATCTTTCACCAACAACACCTAAAATTGGAGAAACTCCTTGTAAAAGCTCCCATGGTGCCTTTCAGGTGTGATTGCGCCAGGAAAGAACGGTATTCAAATTTGACTTGGAAGGCAGTTGAGATTGAATTAAGTGTCCATTGTGATTAGGGTCATTCTAGGTAGAGAAAGGCCCTAAGGCCAAAGTCACCCGAGGTCACTTTAAAGATGTGTCTCAGCCTCATGGCAAGTTTGGAGGAGCGCCTTCGAATATCTTGACCATGACTGGGTTTCCTTGGGTCACAGAGTCCATGTCTGTCTTAACTCGCATCTTCTTTCAGTCCCATATCCCTCATCACACAACCCACACACCCTCCCACGTAACCCCAAGCGGGTGACTGTGTCAGAGATCAGCTCTCTGGCCCCACCTCTCCCCTTCCCTCAACCTCTAGGGGGCGGGGCCCACCTGCACCTGGGGGCGGGGCCAAGGCGTGGGCGGGACAGGTAGGGTGTAAGGTAATGCTCGGAGCTGAGAGAAAGCGCCCAAGCTGCAGCCAGCAAGCGCAGGGGCCGGCGGGCAACTAGGAGAGCCTCCTGGGCAGAGCGCAGGAGTGAGAAAGAAGAGAGGGAGGGAGGTGGCGGGCCTGCGACGAGGAGAGGCGTGGAGCGGACACTTGGGGAGGAGGAGCCCGGCTCCGCGGCCGGAGAAAGACCTGCGAGGCATCCGCGCAGCCCAGGATCACCCCAGCGCGTCGAGCATGAGCGGGCGGCCGGCTGGAGAGCGACCAGGGGAGACTGGTTGTGCGCCGCGCTGAGCGGCGGGGCCGGGCCGGGGCGACGGGTGGGTAGCTGGTGCTGGGGCGGCCGGCTGGGCGAAGCGCCATGGGGAGCCCCCGCGCCGCGTTGCTGATGCTGCTCCTGCGCCCGATCAAGCTGCTGAGGAGGCGCTTCCGGCTGCTGCTGCTGCTCGCCGTGGTATCGGTGGGACTCTGGACCCTGTATCTAGAGCTGGTGGCGTCGGCCCAGGCCGGCGGGAACCCCCTGAACCACCGTAAGTAGCTCCGGGGGGGCGAGGAGGTGGCGGAGGTGGGCGGGCGCTCCGGGCGGGTACCCGCCTCTCCGAGCTGATTCCAGGTGCCGGCGCCGCTCCGCGCTTTCCCGGGGACCTGGGCTTGTCCGGGCCGCCGTGGGTCGCTGATCCTGGCCTGCCCACCCAGGGCGGAGTGGAGCCGGGACGCTCTCGGGACATCCGGAGCGCTGGTGGAGGATTGGGGCGCCTTCCACCAGGCAGGACCCACAGCCTCGCGGACAGAAAAACGCGCTGTTTGAGAGCGCGGGCTCCGGGGCTGCGGCGCACTCGGCCGCACGCAGCGGTCGGTTGGCGCCTCCCCAACTTTGCCCTCGGTTTGCTGGTGTGGTTGGCTCGCTGTTTTCCCTCCAGCCGAGCTTTCGGGGGTTCCTTTTCAAATAGCACCTCCGAGAGAGAATCCTGGCCTTCTCGCCTTGTGTGCGCCTCTGTTTCCAAAAGTCCCACCTCCTGAATGCGTGGTTCTCTGCTGGTCCAGACTGCCTCCTCCAGTGTTTTCACACTCTCCGCAATACCTAAACTCCCCAGACTCCGCCCAAGGCGACCCTGCCATGAGTAAATTCCTACTTGTATTCTTGTTTCATCAAAGCACTCAAGTTTCTGCTTAGGAAAACGGGAGGAAATGGCCTTTCCCCTCCTCAATGGATATTATTATCCACAGTGACTTTCAATATACTTTTGATAGGCCTAATAACATTAAAAGTCATCTAGTAGCCAGAAAGGAGTGGAGAAGTTTCCAGAAGGGTCAGGTGCCCTTCTCCAGCCTTGAGGGGAAGTTCTACTTCATCTTCTCACTGGGATTCACTTTCCTGTTTTAAGAAACTCAGAGACTACCCTCCTGGTAGATTTTTTTTTTTTGGTCAACAGTTAGTTTTTCTCTTAGCTGGATGTGGTGGTTTGTCTTGTGTGGCCCAGAAGAAATTACTGTCCTAGTCAGTAACTAAGCAGGATCCGTTTGGAAATGTACGCTTCTAGCCCTACTCTCTGTGGCTGTGGACATAATTCTGGCTGTGAACTAGGAGGCTGGCTGTCACAAGGGATCAAGCTACTGGCTGTAGCTAGAGATAAGAGGCAAGAGGAATCTGGCCTGCATGATCTCCAGGGTCCCTCTCAGTTGGGATATGGAGATTGTATGGCCTCTGCCACTTGTACATTTCCAACGTGAGAGAGCCCCTACCTGGGAAAGATGGGTGCACTCAGCCACAAGCATGTAGTCTTACAAAGAAGGCTTCCTTGCCTTGAACCGGTTCCTCCTCCTCCTCCTCCTCCTCCTCCTTCTCCTCCTC
This sequence comes from Mastomys coucha, assembly GCF_008632895.1. Taxonomy (NCBI): domain Eukaryota; kingdom Metazoa; phylum Chordata; class Mammalia; order Rodentia; family Muridae; genus Mastomys; species Mastomys coucha. The sequence goes on along the minus strand of NW_022196903.1, from coordinate 113,483,088 downwards.
CTCCTCCTCCTCCTCCTCCTCAGGTTTTGTTGCAGGTGGCTGAACTTTCTTGGAGTGTGTAGAGGTGGGAGGCATGGATTCACCTCCTCCTTGGAACACCCTTTGCCAGCATGGTTAGAGGGATAGTCTAGAAAAATTAGACAGGAAGACAGTCGCTTTGTGATCCTGAAGTCAGTGGCTGCCTTTGCTCCTCTTCGCCTGCCGCAGGTGTGCTGTCTCTTCTGAGGCCAGGTCCAGGTGGCCATCATAAGTTGTACTCCGGCTCTCAGTCTCTGGATCCTGCCGCCTTCTTCATACCAGACTTGTGGGCTTTTAAGTTTTTATTTGAAAAAATTATTTCTTTTTCCAAACTGACCCTTCTCCAAAAATGTGTTCCCAGTGTCTTATTCCAAAATTGATTTAGTGCTCCTTGCGGTTTCTTCCTTTCTTTCTTTCTTTCTTTCTTTCTTTCTTTCTTTCCTTCCTTCCTTCCTTCCTTCTCTCTCTCTCTCTCTCTCTCTCTCTCTCTCTCTCTCTCTCTCTCTCTCTCTCTCTCTCTCTCTCTCTCTCTCTCTCTCTCTCTCTCTCTCTCTCTTTCTTTCTTTCTGAGACAGCCGCTCACTCTGTATCCCAGGCTGCAGCAACTTGCAGGCTGGACTTGATTTCAAAATCTTCCTTCCTCAGTCTCCTGAGTGCGGGCATATGTGCGGGTATGCCACATAGCCTGTCTTCCTTGTGATGTCTGTCAGTCTGTCTTGTCTGTCAGTCTGTCAGTCTGTCTGTCTGTCTGTCTGTCTGTCTGGTTTTTCAAGACAGGGTTTCTCTGTGTAGCCCTGGCTGTCCTGGAACTCACTCTGTAGACCAGGCTGGCCTCGAACTCAGAGATCCACAAAAGGAAGCTTTGCCTTCCTAGTGCTGGGATTAAAGGCGTGCGCCATCATGCCCAGTTTTGCTTGTGATTTCTAACAAGAGCCTAAAGATCACTGAAGAGTACAGTGTCCTCTTCTTAGATTCCTAGGTCTACTGTGAAATGTGTCCTGATCCTCTGGTGATTTCCTTATGGGATGAGGTTTATTAGAGTCTGACCGTATTTGTTCCCTATTTTTTTTTTATTCTTTTTCTTTTCTTCTCTTTCTCTCTTTTTCTTTTCTTTTTTCAAGAGAAGGCTTTTCTGTTTATTTCCAGCTGTCCTAGAACTCTGTAGACCAGGCTGGCCACGAGCTCAGAGATCTGCCTGCTTTTGCCTCCCCAGTGCCTGTGTGCGGACACCTGGCTTTATTCTTTTTTGTCCTTAAGAAGCTCAGGTGTTTTCCTTCTTGTGCTGTGTCAGAGCTAGTCCTCAGGGGAGGGAGGATGGAGTTAGGAATGGAGAAGTAAGATGGGGGTTGTAGTGCTCTCTGGTCCACACCCTGCATACCAGCTGCAGCCAGAGTAGTAAAACTGCTCCTCCCAGGACTATACCCAGGACTTGACCACAGCAACCAGAACCCCAGCTTGGCCCTGCTTCCCAATGAGCCACCCTGCCACTTTCTAGCAATCTCTGCCAACTCGGTCCACCACCCGCCTTCCTGTCATCTGTGGGGCTGGCTTCCATTGCCCATAACCTGTCATTTGCTTGTTCCCATGTGAGGGTATATTGGTTTAGCACTGCAAAAGTGTATAGAGAATGGCAGTCACAAACTCTAGGGTGGCAAAGTAATGACAGGGGAGTATACTTCCTGCTCCATCTTCACAAAATAACCTAGTAGTTTAAGATATGGATGGTGTGCAATTTGGGCTCCATGTGCAGAAAAAGATATAACCACAATTGGGATCGCTTTAAAGGAAAACAATTATAATCATTAACAAATAGAAAAGGGTCCCTTGGCTGAAAGAATTACAGCCATTCACTCAGTTGTCTGTTTAATACATAGCTCAAGCAAAGCACTGTGCTAGTCATTTTATTAATCTATTTATTATTTATCTATTTATTATTTTTCCAGACAGGGTTTCTCCATGTAGCCCTGGAACTAGCTCTGTAGACCAGGCTGGCCGTGGCTTCACTGAGATTAACCTACCTCTGTCTCTTGAATGTTGGGATTAAAAGGCTGTGCAAGGTCATTTAGACATGATGACCAAGATATATGGTGTCTTAATTAGAATTACCATTGTGATGAAACATCATGACCATAAGTAAATTGGGGGGAGGAAGGATTTATTTGGCTTGTACTTCTATGTCAATCACTAATTAAGAAAATGCCCTACCAGCTTGCCTACAGCCTAATCTTTTTTTTGATTTTTCAAGACAGGGTTTCTCTGTGTAGCCCTGGTTGTCCTCACTCTGTAGACAAGGCTGGCCTCAAACTCAGAAATCCGCCTGCCTCTGCCTCCCAAGTGCTGGGATTAAAGGCGTGTGCCACCACTGCCTGGCCAGCCTGATCTTCTAGAGGCATTTTCTCAGTTGAGTCTTCTCTCTGAAGACTGCAGCCTGCGTCATTGACATAACACTAGCCAGTGCATGCATATATATTTATAATTTTTTTCCTATAGCTTTCTGTCCAGGAGTAGAACAAGGTGGTTATGTGAAAACAACCAAAATACAAAACATTAAGTTTTTCTTTTTTAAAAAAAGATTTAGCCAGGCAGTGGTGGCACATGCCTTTAATCCCAGCACTTGGGAGGCAGAGGCAGGTGGATTTCTGAGTTTGAGGCCAGCCTGCAGCCTGGTCTACAGATTGAGTTCTAGGACAGCCAGAGAAATCTTGTTTCAAAAAAAAAAAAAAAAAAAATTTAGTATACTCTCTCTTGTCTTCAGATATACCAGAAGAAGATCCAATTACAGACAGTTCTGAGCCACCATGTTGTTGCTGGGAATTGAACTCAGGATCTCTGGAAGAGCAGTCAGTGCTCTTAACTACTGAACCATTTCTCCTGCCCAACGTTAGAAGTTTTTCAAAAGTAGAAAGTAGATGTCAATGTGATATTTCTGGAAATGGAACCCAGCTTTCGAGTAATTTCATACAAGTGGAGACATCTGGGGGGATGGTGATAATAAGATTCTGATGAGTTGATGTTGGAGAGATGGCTCAGTGGTTAAGGGCCTTTCCTGCTCTTGCAGAGGACCTAGGTTTGGTTCCTAGCATCAACATGAGAGCTCATAATGATTTTCTTTCCAGTACACAGGATCTAGCACTCTCTTTTGGCCTCTACCAGCATGGCATGCACATGGTGCACTTACCTTGGTGCAGACAACATACACATAGTTAAAAAATGATGAACTGAGGCTGGGGATGTAGCTCAGTTGGTAGTGTGCTTACTTACCTACTGTGCAGGAAGGTCTGGGTTTGATCCTCAGAATCATACAAAGCCAGATGTGGTACATGCCTTTCATCATAGCTATTCATTCAGTAGAGAAGGAGGGCGGAGGATCCTAAGTTCAAGGGCAATGCTATATTCTAACCCTCTTTAAGACCAGCCTGTGCTACATGAGACCCTGCTGTAAAATGAACTGAAATGGGGGGAAAAGGAGGCTCTGATGGAGAGTAGAAAAAAAAAAGGCTATCCATGTTCAGGCAGCAAAGACCATGAGTTGGGGAAAAATTAGTACTAGGGAATACAGAGTAGCTGAGTATGGTGAGACAGAGGGTATAGGTAAATGAAGGATGAGGCTCCACTGTGAAAGACTGTTGGGCCACCGAGCTACATCGCAGCTCTTGTGCAAGACTTTGAATAACAACTGGAAGAGAAAACATAGTGTCTAGTTCTTGGAAATCAGAAAAACAGGCGTAAGTTTCAGGGTGGGATAGCATTGTTGTGTTGAGTAGGCAAGGGCCATCGCAAATCTGTTCAATAATACTTTGAGGATGGGAGTAATGTTGGCACAGGGTCTTGAGAACTCCCCATATGAATTACCATCCTTAAGTTGCTGGATGGTAAAAGCTGCTCTGGGTCATCATAATAGTTATGCTCAGAGGACCCATGGTGACGGTTGCATTCAGACATGCACCAAAGTATTTCAGTATTCTAATAACCGCTGTGTACTGGATGAATAGCAGCCCGGGGAGCAGACTGTTAAGGCTTCTCCATTCAGGTAGGCTTTAACCAGTTGTATTTATAGTGGAGTGTGGTGGTACATGCCTTTAATCCCAGCACTTGGGAGGAAGGGGCAGTCGGACAGGTGGATCTCCGTGAGTTTGAGGCCAGCCTGGTCTACAGAGCAAATTTCAGGACAGCCAGGGCTACATAGAGAAACCCTGTCTTGAAAACAAAACAAAAACCAACCAACCAACAAACAAAACCCAAGTTATATCCATTTATTCATATTGAATCAGATAAGGCTTTGCTAGAAGGCAGAGGTTGTACTAAGATGGTTTGTAGAGTCCTTGCTATATAATGGACTTACAGTTGGGGCCAAGTTGGAGCCAAGAGCAGAGAAATAGTGTCCATAGTAAATACTGGTCATGTTCCTGTCCAAGCACGGGGTTTACTCACCAGACACCAAAGTGCTCTCACGCCTAGGAAGCTAATTGCCTTTTGTTGCCTCTTTGATCTGCCCCACATTTCTAGCTGGCCCTTGTGACTGGCCTGAGTACACCAAGGGTAAGGACACCCACTGATGTCAGGCAGACTATATCACCACAGCCATTCTACTTGATACAAACTTCCTGTAGCGTAGGTACCTGGGACAGAGCCGTAACCCAAGAAGCGAGGAGCGGGTGGGAGACACAAATGTGTGGGCAAAGGAGGGATAGTATGGCTTGGAGAGGAATCTCACAGCAGAGGAGAGCTCAGCGATCCTGCTGGCTGACACACTGTTCTTTCCCAAGGAAACACTGCATCTTTTTCTTTTTTTTTTTCTTTTTCTTTTCTTTTCTTTTTTTTTTTTTTTTTTTTTTTTTTTTTTATTGAGACAGGGTTTCTCTGTGTCACCCTGGCTATCCTGGAACTCACTCTGTAGACCAGGCTGGCCTCGAACTCAGAAATCCGCCTGCCTCTGCCTCCCAAATGCTGGGATTAAAAGGCGTGCTCCACCACCGCCCGGCTAACACTGCCTCTTTTTCTTATGGCCTGCTTGCTTCTCTGTACTTTGGCATTTGTTATGTCACCCGGCTGCTGTGAGCCCTTTCCAGTTAGTACTCAGTTCTGGGCACATATTAGGTACTCACTTAAACATCTTTGGTAACCAGATCTGGAGAGAAGGCTCAGTGGTGAAGAGCACTGACTGCTCTTCCAGAGGACCCAGGTTCAATTCCCAACACCCACATGGAGGTTCACACTGACTTGTAACTCCAGTTCCAGGGGATTGACATCTTTATACATGCAGGCAAAACACGAATGCACATAAGAAAGTAATAAATTATTTTAAAAATACCTCTGGTAATCATTGGGTAGTTCTAGCTTTCAAAGCACCTGGTAATTTCTATTAGCAGACAGTAATTTATCAGTGACCAACTCAAGAATAAAATCCAGGAATTTTTGTGATGTGTACCATCATTTACATAATCTCCAATGCCTTTGAGTGTGAATGTCAGAGATAAGAATCTCCAATGCCTTTGAATATGAATGTCAAAGATAAGAAATCAACAATGTCATTGATATGAATGTCAAAGATAAGAATTAAGCAGTCTGGAGCTGGAGAGATGGTTCAGTATGTAACCCTGGTTGGGTTATATACTCATAGTAATGTCTGTAACTCCAGGGGATCAGAGCCTTTGGGGGCAGATACGCATAACATACACACAGAACTAAAATGTTGAAAAGAATTGTGCTGTTTGTGAGTGTTGGCGTTGGCAGGAGGAAACTGTGCCCTTATTTGTGTCTGCCCGCCACCTGGCCTCTGTCCTGCCTGTTCTGATGGAGCCAGTGGGTATCTTGGCAAGACATCCCTCTGTTCCCCACCCAGGGATCCTTAGTCTAAGTGTGGTGGCACTGGAGCTGCTGGATACTCTGTCCTTGGAGTTGCTCGGGGTACGATTCTCCTATTTTCCAGCACAAGGTCTTCTGAACTAACCGCCTCTGTGCTGGCTCATTGGAGGCTGGAAGGTGCACTGCAGTAATTTTCCAGGCCACAGCATCTGGCCTGGCCCTCTAGTGCTGAGCTTTATGGAGCAGAGCAGAGCAGCCGCCATGGAGTTTGCTTTGGAAGGGGGCCTGGAGGCTGTTCTTGGAGTTGCTGCACAGTCTAGTGTCTACCCACTTCCACCAGTCTCAAACCCCTCCCCTTTAGAAACTTTCCACTAGGGCTTTTTCTCGTATCCCAAGGCGATGAGATCTAAACCAGGCCAACCATTTATTTAAGCCATGGTACAGTCTTCCTTTGACCTTTTGATCTGTGTAATTGATAGACTTATAGATTAACTGCTGGACTGGCACTGCTGAGTAAGCTTTGCCTGGCGTCTGTAAAGGGTGTTGGAATGAATAGATTGTGTACTCTGAGCAAAGCATGATGGGGCTTTAATTAATGATATCCATAGGTTTTGCTTTTCTTTCCCTCTTCCTTGACAGGGTTTGATGTGTCCCAGGCTAGCCTCCAGTGCCTGAGGTAGCCAATGGCGACCTTAAGCCTTTCATGCTTTTGCCTTTACTTCCTGAGTGAATCTGATACCTGGGATTACAGACATGCCCTGCTATACTCGGTTCTTTCATGTGGTGTGGAGGGTAAGCCAGGGCTTCCTGTGTGTTAGACGAGCACTCTACCAACTGCTACATCTCTGGCTCAGGCTCCTCAAAGGTTGGAAGCATTCATTAGATAAACAAAAATGATTATGTTAATTATTTTGGCCACACTGGAGTTTGAGCTAAGACTTTGTACCATTATACCTAAATTCCTAGATTTTTTTTTTTTTTTAA
>NW_022196903.1:113467057-113475864 GCF_008632895.1 Mastomys coucha | reverse complement strand
GTAGACCAGGCTGGCCTTGAACTCAGAAATCTGCCTGTCTCTTCCTCCCAAGTGCTGGGATTAAAGGCGTGTGCCACCACTGCCCGGCTTAGAAAATTTTTTTATTGTATGTATGTATGTATGTATGTATGTATGTATGTATGTATATATGAGTGTCTGCCCGTATGTATATTACACCATATGTATCAGGATGCTGGCAGAGGCCAGAAGGCATCAGAACCTCTGGAACAGAATTATGGATGGTTATGAGGCACCATGTGGGTATTGGGAACTGAATCCATGACCTGCAAGAACAGTGCATGCTGAGCCATCTCCCTCTCTTTTTTAATTTTATTGATTCTTTGTGAATTTCACGTTGTGCAACCCAATCCCACTTACCATCCCCTTCTCCTCATTCCGGCCCTCCACCCTTGCAACCTACCACATAACAAACGGGGAAAAAAATCTCATTGTGGAAGCTGTAGTGTGTCAGTGTGTTCCTTAGTATTCCCTTTTATCCACATCTTTTTTTTGTTTGTTTGGTTGGTTGGTTGTTTTTTTTGTTTTGTTTTGTTTTTTGGTTTTTTGAGACAGGGTTTCTCTGTATAGCCCTGGCTGTCCTGGAACTCACTCTGTAGACCAGGCTGGCCTCGAACTCAGAAATCCGCCTGCCTCTGCCTCCTAAGTGCTGGGATTAAAAGCATGTGCCACCACCGCCTAGCCCTACTTATTAATCTATCTGAGACAGTTTCACTTTGTAGCTTTGGCTGATCTGGAACTCTATGTAGACCAAGCTGGCTTTGAACTCACAGAGATCTACCTGCCTCTGTCTCCTAAGTCCTGGGTTAAGGGCACATGCATGTGCCACCATGCCCGGATATTTTTCTTCTTATTATTTTATCTATGTATGTCTGTATGTATGCTCATGGATGCCATACCCTCCTGGAGCTGGAGTTACAGGTTGTTGTAAGCTTTCAGATGGGTGCTAGGAATCCAACCTAACCTAGATCCTTTGCAAGAGCTGTATACATGCTGTGAACTACTGAGCCATTCTCCAGCTCTTGTTAGTTTTTTAAAAAACTTTTTTTTTTTTTATAGTATAGAATAGAGTTTATTTAGGGCATGAGCAGAGGCAGAGAAAGGCAGAGAGAAGGAGAGAGTAGAGAAGTAGGGGCTGGCCATGACCATGTGGAGAGAGGGGGAAGGGAATGGGGAGAGAGGGGGAGCAAGGGGGTAAGAGGCAAGGGGGAGAAGCAGGAGTGAGAGCTACTCCAAACCTTCTGATGTAATATATGGACACACAGAGACAGACAGGTAGGCGCACACGCATGCACACACATACACGCATGCACACACGTGGGGAGGGGGTGCTCTGTTGGTGTGTATCTTGGTAACAGAACAGTGTATCTGAGTAGCCAACCATGATGAAGAAACGCTAATCTGTAAGACCCCCCTTGGGCTTCTTTCGGAATCATTGGCACCAGCATGGATAAATTAATCTATGCTGGTCTAAATTAAGACTTTTTTATATGTCACAAATAGAATCATACAGTACGTGATTTATTATGTAAGTCTTACACACACACACACACACACACACACACACACATACACACAGTTTTTCTTGAGACACATGGTCTCATGTAATCCAGGCTGGCCTCAAACTCACTGTCTACCTGGAGCTAACCTTGATTTCCCGATCTTGCCTCTACCTCCCTAGTATGAATGTTACTGGTGTGTGCCACCACACTTGGCTTTAAAATACTCTCAAATGACTCTGAAGATCCTGACTATAGCTTGTCCTGATGACAGCTTATAGCTGGAGTACGTTTAAGCTGTAGAGGCATAGGCACTCTGGCGTAATTGATGTAACTACATCATCAGTGGCTAAAGAAGGCTAGGGACCCAGCTGCTGTGAGACACAGCCCCGTGGATTCACCACCAGAGCTGCTAGGAGGTTAGAATGGGGTGTTTTTACTTTTATTGTGTATGAAATCCTCCAAAGTATTTCTTCCAGTCTTGATACTGGAATAGGTATGTTTATCTTGAGCAGTTTTAGTTTTTCTTGGTCAAGTTAGTGGCCCTGGTTTCTCTTTTTGTGTGGGTATTAGAAAGCCTCAGAATTTTATTCTTTCTTCCCATGGAGAAATGTGTAAGGGATTTTCTGATTTGTAGTCTGCCTACCTTCCCTCCCTCCCTCTCTCCCTCCCTTCCCCTTCCTCCCTTCTCTTCCTTTCTAGCTTCCTACCCTTCATAGTGTTAGGGATGGAGCCCAGAACCTCACGTTTGTTAAGCAAATGTCCTCTTCCTGAGCTGGGCTCCCAACTGCAGCTCTGTGCTTCTCTATTACTTTTATGTCTATACTAATCTCTCTTTTGTGTCCTCCAGCTACTCCTGGGCTATGTCGTCTTAATAGCCTATGGTTCTTACAAGCCACTTAACTTAATTAAGGCATAAAAGAAATCAATAAAAGTATTACAGTATACATAGAAGCATTTTAAAATTTGCCCCTTATCCGATACTCCGACTGAGAGATTATTGCAAAGAAACTGGACAGTAGCTAAATGACGTACAACGGCTGGTCAGCATACAGAGAAGATTCCAGATTTAAAAAAACAAACATCTAGAAAATTATTTCCATTAAAAAAAAAAAGCCAATGGGAAATTTGAATGTCATCCAAAAATAAATTCTCACCTTTCTGTCCCAAAAGACCATTAAAAATATAGGATTTACTGGCAGGCACTGGGGCCTGAACCACTGTTGTTGCAAAGTAATATAAACAAGGCAAATTCAGTAAGGCCTGGGTACTTCCCAACACTGTTGGTCACACAATCCAGCCAGCAAGGCTAGAAAACTCATTTGTCACATGAGCACCAAATGTCAGGAGAGACCTGAGAGTGTCAGAGAGATCATGGGTGTGATTGATGTCTGTTGCCCAGCCCGTGGCTGACATCCCTAGAGTCACAGACATCAGAGGTCCTTCCCCTTTAGGAACAGCTGAGGAAATAGATCAGGGAAGAGACTTTGCTTGCCTCTTCCTCCAACTGACTTTTTTCATTTTGTTTTCTGAGCCGATCTTTCTATAGAGCTCACGCTGGCCTTGAACCTGTCTCCTGCTTCCATCTTCTGAGTGGTGTGATTATAGGTTTATATCACAATATCATTATATTCAGCTTATCCCCCTGCCCCCTTTAAAGCTCTCACTCTATAGCCTAGGCTGGCCTTGAATTCACAGAGATTGTGCCACGATGCTTGACCTCCATTTCTTTTAAACCGTGTTTTTGTGTAACCTAGTGTAGGGCACTCTGTGTTCTGCTTTATAGTAGGTAAATGATGCTTTGTAAAATAAGGCCCTTAGAAGAGGCTGGAATGGGAAAGGGAGAAAAAAAGAAACCTGCTGTGGTACTGCACATCCCTGCTTGTGGGAGGCTGAGGCCAGTGGATCTCTGAGAGTTTGAGGTCAGCCTGGTCTACATAGTGAGTACCAGGCCAGCCAGAGCTACACAGTGAGAACTTGTCTCAAAAAAGGGAGTGCAGTATAGAGAGATGGCAGTTCAGAGCACTGTCACTCTTCCAGAGGAGCCGTGTTCAATTCCCAGCACACACATGACAGCTCATGACCATCTATAACTCCAGTTGCAGGGCTTCTGATACCCCCATACAGACATGAATGCAGGAAAAACACCAATGCTCATAAAATAAAAATAAAGAAGGAAGGAAGGAAAGAGAGAGGGGAAGGGGGAGGGTAGGTATAAAGGACTTCCAAGAGATTTTCAATATAAGCACCCGGGAAATTGAATAATGTGTTTTTCAGTTCTCAGTTTGTAAATCTTGAATGGTAACTGAGATGACTCATTCTAAAACTTAAGGGAAAATGTCTGTGGAACATTTCCTATATATATATATATATTTATTTATTTTTTTGTAGAGAGCCGAATGGAATAAAGCCTTGATAGTTCCTGGAAAATGTGGAACTTGAAGGCAAGGCAGGGTTTTAATCCCAGTTCTGTTACTCACCAATTTAAGACCTCACTTAAGGTAACTCCTTTCCAAGCCTCCGATGCATCATCTGGGTCAGAGGTCATGCTGCTTGATGTAGAGCTTTTCTTCTTAGAGTGAAGCTAATGAGTCTGTCACATCCAGGTGACTAAGTAGACATCAAGAAGTTAAGCGAATTGCTCAACGAGTGTTGGGCTCCACTTCTTCCTCCTTGAAGTTCCCAGGCTGAACCAGATGGAGAATGCTCAGGTAGGCAAGGGCGAGTAGGTGCCTTCCCTGGCTGGCCTTGTGGACAGTGCTTCTTCAGGTTAGTCTATGCCAGACCTGTGCCTGGCTGCGAGCATTCGCCGGGGCTTTCCTGCCCAGTACCTGCTACTGGAAGCAGGGTCTCCAGCCAATCTTTTCCTTCATGATGTCAGCACCCGGGACTCTTTCCATCCTTGCTGTAGGGACATATTTGTATCATGTTGGGAGGTAGCCCTCTAGTCAGAGACTTGCAGAGACTGTGAGCTGTTTGGTTGTAGTAGGACGGGAAGGAGCACTGACTGGGATACCGCAGCCTGCCATTACACTGCATGCTCTGGACTACATGCTGAGGACGGAAAGCACTGAAGGGCAGGAGCATGCACACTAATCTTACGTGTTAGCATAGTGGCGCATGCTTCTACCAGCACTCAGGCAGAGGTGGGCGGATCTTTATGAGTTTAAGGTCAGCTTGATCCACCTAAAAGAAGATAGAGGTTAGCCGAGGCTACATAGTGAGATCCTGTCTGAAACAAACACTAAAAGAAAGAAAATTAGGGGCTGGAGAGATGGCTCCAGAGGTTAAGAGCACTGACTGCTCTTCTAGAGGTCCTGAGTTCAATTCCCGGCAACCCCAGGTGGCTCACAACCATCTGTAATGGGATCTGATGCCCTCTGCTGGTGTGTCTGAGGACAGTTACAGTGTACTCATATAACTAACAAATAAATAAATTGAAGAAAAAAAAGAAAAAAATTTAAATCTTAGCTTTAACTTGCTATGAGTAATAGATGAGTAAAATGGGTAAAATGAATTTACTTTTAATAATTAAAAACAAAGGAAAATTAAAAATTAGAAGGAACTGTATTAATTACTTTTCCTGTTGCTATGACAAAAAGAAACCCGTCAAAAGTAACTTAAGGAAATTCAGTGGCTAACGTTGGTTGTCAACGTGACACACCTGGGAGAGGGGCCCTAATTCCTGAATCGCTTCTGTTGGCTCCCAGCAACCATGTCTGTGGGAATTATCTTGCTTGCTGACTGAAGTAGGAGGCAGTATCATCCTGGTCAGGTGAGCCTGGGCTCTGTAAGAAAGGTAGATAACGCCAACCAGAGGAAGAGAACCCGGAAAGCAGCACTCCTTCATGATCTTTGCTCCACTTCCAGTCTCCAAGTTCCTGCCATGATGGACTGTGACCTGTTGCTTTTGGCCCTAGTGTTTATCACAGCAACAGGAAAGTAACCAGGATAAGCAGGAAGGGGTTATTAGCTTGGGGTACAGTCCATTATGCTGGAGAAGCCATGGTGGCAAGGCCACGGACGTCTTTGTGTTCCCACTCAAGAAGCTCAGAGAAATGAACACTGGAGCCCACTCGCTTTCTCCTTTCCGGTCATTTTAGGACCAGCATGTGAGATGGGGCCATTTGGGTCTTTTCTCCTCAGTCAGACTTCTGGAAACACTCTCAAACCAGTCACAGGTATAATCAAGTCAAGTTGACCATGAAGATTAACCATTAAAATGAGGTAATAAATTTAAACTAAAGCCCTATAAAAATTTGAAGGCTTTCGCTTCATCCTGCTTGGGAGTAGGCCCGGAACTCTTCCACATCACTTAGAGCTGAGGGGACAGATTAATATATATTTATATATGTGTATAAAATATTCTGGTTATAGTCTTGAAGACTCAATTGCTTAAACCCTTAGTGGTGGAGTTTTCCCGGGGCCTCTGGCCGAGGTCATCTCTAACACGGTCACAACACAAGCAGTTGCCAAAGGTCTCTCTCTGAGATCCTCTTACAAATACCTTCCTCCTCTCTCCTTTCCAACTTGTCTGCCAACCAGAGTTCACAAGAGATGCGTGGCCCACTCACACCCTCCTCATGCAGCTTGCAGCCACCTCATCTGGTGGCTTGGCCATTGCTGGGTCTGTGATTAGCAGAGGGAGTGAGGACCCCAGAACTTCCTCTGGGATCAGAGACAAAGCCCAGCTCCCCATCTTAGTTCTCTGGTCTCCATGGGAAAAGGGAGATGGGGATGGGAGGACAGCCCCGGTGACAATGGCGACAGGGAGGAAGAGGGGGGCAGGGACCCAGGTGGGGGACTTTTTCTCTCTTTTCTTCATTCTAGTGACTTTTTTCTTGTCCATACGTTTTTCAGTTTGTAAGTTTTATTTGATTCTGTTTCAACAATTTTAGATCCCTTTAAAAATACTATATTAATTGTATGCTTGTGACAATTGTAAGCAGATTTATAATCTGATATTGTTGATTGCTCCCTATATCAGCTTGCTCTGATTGCTACACCTCCCCCCCCTTGGAGTTTTTTTTTTTTTTTTTAACATTATGGAGGGCTTAGTTGTGTCCATTAAAAAAAAAAGCTAGTAATATTGCAATATTGTAATATTGCACGGATGTAGTATTGTAAGCATTCTGGTGTATTTTTCCAAAGAAGTTGACTTAAACACCTTTTCAAGATTTTTTGTTTGCTTTTGTTTTTCAAGAAAAACTCACATAAATAGGGACTCTTTGTAGAGCCTTGACCTGCCCTGGAACTTGCTCTGTAGACCAGGCTGGCCTCAACTTCCCAGATCCACCTGCCTCTGCCTTGGAGTTCTGGGATTAAAGGCGTGCACTGTAGCAGCGTAAACTCTTATTAGGTAGGAGTTGAGAAATGTGAAAATCTCTTTTTAAAAAAAATCTACTAATTTGTATTTCAATTCTTCAGATATTTATTGAACTTTTGTATGTTCTAGGAACTATGACTGTACATAGATAAAGCAATTGGAGGTTTATAGGGTGGCTTGTGACAGACGTTCAGATCTGGACATGACACATGTCAGGAAACAGACAAGCTGCTGTAAATCTGAGGCCAGTTTTGCATATGTGGTATAAACCTCTCCCTCCCTCCCTCGAACCCTTCCTCCTCCTCTCCCTGCCTTCCTCCCTCCCCAAGATATCAGTATGTAACCCTGGCTGTCCTGGAACTCATCATGTAGCTTAGGCTGGCCTTGAACTCACAGAAATCTTCCTGCCTCTGCCTCCACCATGCCTGGCTACAACCTTGTCTTAAAAGAAATAGCCTTTCATTGTAGCACTCAATAGGCAGAGGTAGGTGGATCTCTGAGAGTTCCAGGTCAGCTAGGGTGACATAGTCAGACCTTGTCTCGAATGAATGAATGAATGAATGAATGAATGACCTCAACCCCAAACCACCTCAGTGGTTGACTCCAAGGGTAGAAACAGAGTGTCTAGCTTGACAGGGAGGCGGACATCAGCTGAGTCATCTCAAGAAGAGATGTGATAGAGTTTGATGCAGTAAAGGAGAAAATGCAAGGTTATGGGTTTCAGACGTGGTTCTTTGGCTCCACTCTGTCCTGACAATTTTAATTAAGAGATGCTGATCAATCAGTCCCGTATCTCAAAAGTGTTCTTGTGAGAAGGCAGTGCTTCATTTCTCATATTGCTGGGATTTGTGAAGCACCAGGTAATGTCCTCTGCATCGAGGGCACAGTATGGGTCATGAAATTTAAGAGGTTTTTCTTTTCTCCCCCTTTGTACACACTGGGTTTCTGGTGAGGGAAGGGCAGGAAATAATCATACCAGCAAACAGGGGAGCATTTTAGATGGTGATACATTCTTTGAGGAGGAATGTGGCCGAGGCCCAGAGTGACTTCGTGGAGGTTAGAAGCTTCCCGAGAGGTGACACTTTGAGAACAGGTGTCTTAGTGGCACAGGATGTGATTAAGCACCCGATGAATGTCAAGATTATAAGGCCTTGAGTGATCCAGAAAGGAGCCTGGTAGAGATGCTAAAAAGAAGAGAGTTGCTGCTGGTTTTCAATGTCCTTTCTGCCCTTCCTGCCGTCCTGGAAGTTTTCCCTTTTACCTCCTGGCAGAAATAGCAAGCCGCTGCCTCTGAGTTCTCTACTCAGGGTTATTCTGGACCTGGAGAGAGAGCCATAGTAGTGTAAACCTGGACCCCAAAACAAGTAAGGATGGGCTTGAGTCCTTCCTCGCCTACTGAAAGCCTGGCTGGAATTAACCTCTGCTTCCCAGTCCCTCACAGCAGGGTTTTTTATTCCTCCATTAGAGCACTTATCAAGGTCTGCTTGCATCAGAGTTATTTCTGTCCGGGTTTGTCTTCCCCCAAGAGATTGTGAATTTCTAGAGTGATGAACTTAAGCATTGTCCCCCGTATAGCTCTCTGCTACATAGATTTTTAACACTTTGTAGATTGTGTATACCTCTAAGAATCCCATGGTGAAACTATAGGTTCTTTCTCCAGAAGTTTGTTCACCCCTTAGATAGTTCCCATAATATTTTGGGTACTTACTCAGTCCCCTGATCCCTATCCCGGAATCCTGAAGCAGTAATTCCCTGAGTGTTTTCCCCAGTGGACATGTAAACTGGATGCCCCATCCAGTGGCAATGATGTTCAGAGAGTGGTGGCCATCCCCAAGCCTGGGCTAGCCTTCTCTCACTTCTTTGACATGGTTCATGCTGTTTTTCTGTCATCCCTTCTGCTTGATTTTCAAATTCTGCCACCCTTTGATCTCCTTCCTCCCTCCCTCCCCCCAGCCCCCCACTCC
>NW_022196903.1:113450341-113467026 GCF_008632895.1 Mastomys coucha | reverse complement strand
CTCAGAAATTCGCCTGCCTCTGCCTCCCAAGTGCTGGGATTAAAGGCATGCACCACCACTGCCCAGCTTGATCTCCTCTCTCTTAAGCCTTCTTTATTTCAGAATCAACCCACCTCATCCTCCTTGGAACTTTGTTGCAGTTATGTTGTGTGAAGCTTGTCACCTGGATCTGTCCCCTCAGCTACCTGAGATGCTCTGTTAGGGTAGTCCATAGCACTGTTCTATAAACATTTGCCAAGTACCTGGAGAGGCAGCCTGTCACCTTAGATTTAAGTTCATGCTTCTTCTGATGTTGTCACCACACACACCGACACCAGCTATTATTGTGTAAAAGTCCCCCACCTCCCAGATAGATACGTAGCTTTAGCTGGTCTTTAAACTCATTATGTAGTTGAGGATAAATTCTGATCCTCCTGCCTCTGCCTTCCCAAGTGATGGGATTTCAAGCATGTGCACAGAGCCGGGCATGCTGGGCAAATCTCTACCAACTGAGCTACATCTGCAGCCTGGTAGTGGGTTCTCAAATCCCTCGGTGTCTTGTTGGATTGGTTTCAAGGCACTGTCTCTAACACATCATATGACTACCTGCCTTCCAGCCCCAGATCTTGGAGGTTGAAGTTTTTGAGATGACTGATGTCTGCATTTTTTTTTTTTTAATTCTAGCCCCATGGCAGACATTCACAGGAGAATTCCTCTGAGGCTGTGCAATCTGAGGCTCGTGCTCAACACAGTTCACCAAGGGATTGCCCCAAACTCATCTGCGTTACCCTTTACCGTTGAGTCTGTTTGCCCAACCTCATGACTTTACCAATGAGGAACTTGGGCCTACAACACTTTAATTAACTTGTGTAGATGGCAGAACTGGGCTCCAAACTCCTGAGAACCATTTTGCCTGCTCACTTGTTCCCCTTTTATCTGCTAATGCTTTCTCCTTCCTCCTCTTAAGCCAGTGGTTCTCAGCCTGCTGGTTGCAACCTTTTTGGCGACTGAACAACCCTTTCACAGGGGTCACTAAGAGCATCGGAAAACACAGACATTTATATTACGATTCATAACAGTAGCAAAATTACAGTTATGAAGTAGCCATGAAAATAATTTTATGGTCGGGGGTCACCACAACGTAAGGAACTGTATTAAAAGGTTGCATCATTAGGAAGGTTGAGAACCACTGCCTTAGGTGATAGTTTATTTTGTTTTCTCGGTGTATCATGGATGCTAGGCAGGCACTCTACCACTGAGCAACACCTTCACCTAGTGTTTATCTTTTCTTACCAGTGGGGCAGCTGACGTCATTGCCACTTAGTCTCGGGTGGATCATGTTCCCAACACAACAACTGTGGTTAGTGGCAGTCTGTGGCTTTGCTGAAATTTCTCTTTTGACACCTGCTTTGATATTAGTGGTAGAGAGCAGCCTCAGAGATGTTCTTATTGATGTTGAATTCTCACATTGCAGGGGGCAGGTCAAGACTTGACAGTCTTCACCAGACAGATTCCTTTGTGCTGGGCTCCTGCCCTGAGAACAGAGCCCATTCAGTGCTGGGCTCCTCCTCTCAAAGCATTCTTGTGTGTGTGTGTGTGTGTGTGTGTGTGTGTGTGTGTGTGGTGTGTGTGGTGTGGTGTGTGTATGTGTTTGTGTGTGCATGTGTCACAGCATGAATGTAGAGATCAGAGGACAAGGTACGGGAGGTGATTATCTCTAAACTGGCTCTTAAACTGGGGCCTTTAATGGCAGCTGTGTGCTTTTACCTCCTGTCACAGCAGTGGATCCTTGAGTCTGTTTCAAGCAGTGAATATAAGATGGAACTTGTATTCAGAACTGATAAAAAAAAATTTTAAAAAGCTGGGCAGTGGTGGCACACGCCTTTAATCCCAGCACTTGGGAGGCAGAGGCAGGTGAATTTCTGAGTTTGAGGCCAGCCTGGTCTACAGAGTGAGTTCCAGGACAGCCAGGGCTACACAGAGAAACCCTGTCTCAAAAACAAAAAAACAAACAAACAAAAAAAAAACAAAAACAAAAAGCAAAAAAAAAAAGAAGGAAAAGAAAAAGACCTGGCCTGGTAATACATACCTGTTATTCTAGCTACTAGGGAAACTGAGTCAGAAAAATTATAAGTTCAAGGCTTGCCTGCCTGCAAAATGAGTTCAAGGCCAACCTTGGTAACTTAAGGAGACCCTGTACCAAAATAAAGGCTAAAAAGAAAAGAAAAAGGGAGAGAAAAGAAAAGAGGCTCTGGATGTAGCTCAGTGGCTAAGCCCTTGCTTGGCATCATGTGTGAGGCCCTAGGCTCACTCTCTGGTACTGTCCTCTCCCCACAAAGAAGAATAAGAGGGCTGGGCAGAAAGACACAAACCTTTTGTCCTTTGAGAACATAGTGGAGCTGGACATCGGGGGTGTGACTTTCAGTCTTGTTCTAATGTGAGCTGGCTATGCGTCCTTCAGTGAATCAGTTCTGCTCTTCCATGTCTGGGGCACAGCCTTGATTGTGATTCCTGGTCTTATCTACCCCTGACATTGTCCTCAGAGAAATAGTATTTGCTTCAGCTTTCAGTACCCCGAGTTGAATGTGGCCTGAGAAAAATTAGCAGAAAGAGACTAGGGAAGATGCCTGGGTTCAAATCCTGGCTCCTTACAACCACTCGCTGTGTGCCTTACCCAGGTGAGATGGGAGGCTGGGCAGAGGCACACGTCTATCCCTGAGATGGCTGCTCCCCTGAGATGGCTGCTGTCTTCCCCTCCCCCTTTCCCACTGGAGAAGCAAAGGTTGACCCTGCAGGTGGGGTCTATGCTGAAGGCTTAAGGTTGGATGATGATGTGGGGCGCTTCGGCCGAAGAGGCTCGGTAACTTTTAGGGGGCATTTCCCTAAGCCCTGATCCCCATTGTCCTCAATCTCAAAGTCCTCTCCTAAACTTCTGAGCTATAGACTGGACTGGGCCCTACCCCAGTTTTCCTCCTGCCTGCTGGGCAGCTACCACATAAACACTGCAGTATGCTTAGTTAGCTCTGGAGCAGGAAGACTTCTGTTCAGGGACTGGCTGAGGAATTGCCCACTAATTTTGGCAGTTCCTGCCACAAGCTTGACCAGACCATCAGAAGCGAGGGAATTAAAAGTAGGAGTTAGTGAGTCATGGACAAAGCCATGGGGAGAAAGCCCTTGGCAGAGGTGCCCATCCAGGGAGCTGACGGGGTGGGGGCGGGGAGGGGGAGCAGAAGTTCTGAATTCTTGCTCCCAGGCTTGCTCACTTAGGTAGCTGTTCTGATGAGCATCCCTGTGGTGGTCTGTTAATGGTAATAACGACCCTGACTGCACAAGGTGAAACCCTGGCACACCAGCTTTCAGCCAGCTTTGTTTGTAGAGAACCCAGAGTTCAGGCTAGGGCTGAGTGCATCCCTGGATGCAGGTGTGGATGGGGGTGGGTGGGTGGGTGGCGGGGACTGTGGGGAGGAGGAACCACAATGCAGCAGCTGTCAAACTCCAGGTGGCCTGCTTCTCCTGTGTTTCTGTAGGGTGCAGCCAGAGGGTGATTGCTTTTTTGTGCCTTTTCCTAACCCCTTGTTGTCCTGGGGCAGGGCAGACAGGCTCCCAGTCATTACTTCACCGCAGGGCCCTGTTTGCCAGAGTGGAGAGGAGGGACTGCTTGGGTGGAGAGCTCCAGGCTAATTTTAGACTTGGAGACTCCCAGGCAGCTGGCTGGGACAACTGGGGTCTGTGTCCTTGCAGGGAGCTGTGCTTGTGGCTTTGCAGGTCTGCTTGGGGGTGGAGTGTGGGTGGGTGTGGGATAGGGGCTGGGGGGTGGGGTACCTTCCTGCCTCAGCCTCTGCTTTAGGGAAAACCCTGGAGTTAGGTTCCTGTGCACCAAGGGCCGTTTTTTCCTTGTGTTAAGATATTTTCAGCCTTCGTGTGTCCAGGTGGCTTTGGAGACTAGAAACTACTAATATAGCACCCCAAAGTGTGGGTCTTTGAAACTCTAAAAGCAAGTAGGAGGAATTGTGAGAGTGTGTATCCAGCCCTCCCCCTCAATACCTAGCTAATCATCTAATTTTATATTTTTCAATCTTTTTTCCTGTTGGCACACATATAGTAATTGGGGGGAAGAATGAGTCACACGTGGGGATATAGAGGTGAGGGGCGCTGTTGGATACAGCTAGCTACTTGCTTCTGTTCCCCCAGTCCGATTGAGTTCATGGACCTTTCATTACCCATCTCAAGCCCAGCAGTGACCTGGGCACGCTGGCAGTGGTATTTTCTGGCATTGTCTCACTAACTCCCAACCCAGGAAACACTGGAAGGGAAGCCAGAAAGCTGGAGCCTCTCCGGTTTTATAAATGAGAAAGCTGAGGAGAACTTTATCCAAGGTTAGATAGTTAAAAGTCAAAAGGTGGAGGCTAGGGAGATGGCTCAGTGGTTAAAAAGCACAGGCTGCCCATCTAGAGAACCTCAGTTCAATTCCCAGCACCCACATGACAGTTCACAACTGTCTAACTTCAGTTCCAGGGGACCCATCCCATCAGGCATGCGTGCTGCACCTAACTGTGCAGGCAGGCAAAATACCCATACACATAAAAACAAATTTAAAAAAAAGTCCAAAGGCCCGTTCTGGGCCAAGCCTAGTGGTGCTTGCCTGTGATCCTAGTACTCTGGGGACCAAGGTAAGATCATGAGGTCAGCATGGGTTACACAGATAGCGGAAATGTTCCAGAAAAAAAAGAGGGAAAAGCTACATTTGGTTCTGGTTCTGCTCTGACAGCTATTCACACCCTCCTTTACCCAGCTTTATTAGTTTATTTAGAGGTGTGTGTGTATCTCAGTATTTATCTTGGTGGCTTCAAAGTTCTAGGCTCAAGTCAAACTCATGTTTTAGTGACCCAAGCACTTGGGACTACAGGTCTGCCATACATAGTGTGTGTACATAAAGTGTATCGCTCTGGATACAAAGATCAGAAATAGATGCTGGGATTGTAGCTCAGTGGCAGGGTGCTGGCCCAGCATGTACAAAGCTCTGAGTTGCTCTCCAGTACTGCAGACAACAAGAATCCTCCAGAAAGTGGAGTCTTGGGGTGGGTGTCAGAATCTGGGGAGAGAGTTGGGAATTTGAAGAGATGAAAAAAAAAGTTATAAAGGAAATTTGTTTGGTTCCTAAGCAGAGGGGTGAGCACCCAGCTGTTACCTTGCCAGCCATCTCTCTGTTCCTTCTGATGTCTTTACTTTCAAACGTAATTGAAAATCTGAGGAAGTTTACAGGTTGGAGAAAGTGGTCTGGTTAATTAGGAGGGAAACCTAAGAAAAAAACATAAGTAGGGGGCTGGAGCGATGGCTCAGTGGTTAAGAACACTGGCTGCTCTTCCAGAACATCTGGGTTTAGTAACTAACATACACCTTGCAACTCAAAACTGTCTATAATTCCAGTTTAGGGGGTCTGACACCCTCAGACAGACATACATTCAGGCAAAACACCAGTGCACATAAAATGAAAAAAAAAATTAGAAAATTTGTTGTTGTTGTTGTTGTTGTTGTTTGAGACAGGGTTTCTCTGTGTAGCCCTGGCTGTCTTGGAACTCACTCTGTAGACCAGGCTGGCCTCGAACTCAGAAATCCCCCTGCCTCTGCCTCCCAAGTGCTGGGATTAAAGGCATGTGCCACCACTGTCCGGTGAAAATATTTTTTAAAAATAAATAAATTAGTAGGAAGGGTGCTAAGGGCTAGGCAGAGCTATAGTAAGAGTCCACCTCGGGCTCAATGGTCCGGTGGAGCCAGAAACCTTTCTAGTCCCAGTTTACAGAGGACAAAAAAACTGAAGCTCAAAGAGGTCCCTCACCTTGTTCAAGGTGTCATGGTGAATCACGTGTGCAGTCAGGTGTGAATGCCGTGAGGAGGAGGGAAGAGATAAAGCAGATATATATAGTAGGGCTGGTTGGGAGGCGTCTGGGAGGGAGAAAGGAGAGTCCATCACCTTCCTAAGCTTGTTCCTCAACTTATAAAAGAGAGCTACATTTTATTTGTCAATAAATTTTAAAAGTTATTCCTGGCATCAGAAATGATACAAGGAAGGAGAGAGAAGGGTGGAGTATTTAATGGGTTGGGTTCTGTGTCTGAGAAACTTATAAGGCAAGCAAGACATGCTCTCAGATAACTATAGTTTGCCTGCTTTAGGAGAAGTTCTATGGAGAGAAGAAAGGGATGGAACACAAAGTTGAAGCTACATAAAGGCAGAGCATTGGGGAACAAGAGAAAAGCTTTTAATTTTCTTATTTGATTTAACAGATAAATTAGAAATAATAAATTAAAAATAATAATATTTGTACTTCACACGCACACTTGTACTTCTGCCTGATTATACATAAATAAAATGAACATCAGCAATGATACAAGGGATGGAGCGGAGGAAATGGGGATATTTTGATAGTATAAAGTATAATTATAGAGTTCAGTATTGTTCAAAAGTGGATACGGACTCATTGTAAGTGTGTCTTGCAAATAGCATAAAAGAAAGGACCTCTAAGCCGGATGTGGTGACACGGGTGTGTGATGCTAGCATTTAGGAGGCAAAGGCAAGCGAGGGCTACTGTAGGTTCGAAGCCAGTCTAGTCTAAGTAGTAAGACCCTGTATCAGTCAAAAAAGGGGTAGAGATCTGGCTCCGTCGGTAAAGTGTCCTTTGCATGAGGACTTGAGTTCTGATCTTCAGCACCCATGTAAGAGCTGGCCAGTGGCCCTTGTGTATAATCCCAGCACTGTGCAGATGGACATAGGAGAATCCCTGGAGCTCATTAACTAGACAGCTTCGCTGAATCATTCGGTGATAGACTTTGTCTCAAAAATAGGGAAGGTGACTGATTCAGCCTCTGGTCAAGAGAGGAGGAAATAATTGAAGCTGCAAAGGGCTGGAGGGTAGCGCACATGCTTCTAGTTGTAGCTTGAGATAGGAGGCTCATGGGTGTGTGCTAAAATTGGTTATCTAGTGAGTTTCAGGCTGAGAGGGGAGGGAGGGAGGGAGGGAGGGAGGGAGGGAGGAGAGAATAATAGTAACAAGAAAAGACCTATGTAGTTATATATAGAATGAAGAAAAATATACCACACTAATGTTGGCTAAAGTAGCCAAAGCTGCATTAATTTCAGACAGAGCAGACTGCCAGGTAAAGAGACTTATCAAGGGTAAAGAGGAACATTACACAATGACAAAGGGCCAAGTATTCCTAGAAGATAGAACAATCCGTAAGGTCTATGTGCTTACTGATAGTGTCAAAATACATGAATCAGAAACTGATAAGACTTCAAGGAGAAATGAACGGGCCCATTGTTATAGTTGGAAACTTAACCCTTCTTTCAGAAATGCATCCATCTCTCCAGTAGGCAGAAAATCAGGGCAGACAGAGTCGAACTCAGCAACACCGTCCATCAACGGGATATAATTGGCAGCTGTCCATCAACTGGATATAATTGACAGCTGAAGGCTGTATCGTCCAGAGATAACACAGCACACATTTCTCTCAGGCTCATGTGGAGCATTTATCAGGATAAATCACATTCTGGGCTATAAGGTATACTGTAATGATTTATGAGGCTAGAATCATATGTAATACCTGCTTAGGCCTCGGAGAATTAGACATCTAACGTGTAAGCCAGAAAAGATCTGGCATTGGTACTCTGGATTTCCACCGTTAGAAGCTAGACAGTGTAGCACAAATCAAGTTCCAGGAAAGCAGAGGGAACACTGAAGGCTGGAGTAGAAGTCAGTGAAACCAAACACAGGAAACTAAGAGAAATTTAACAACAAATGTCAATCAAGGAGGTAAGCCTTTAACTCAGGCTCACTAAGAAAAAAAAGAGAGATGACAGATTTCTAACCTTAGAAATAGGAGAGGGTTGACTATTATAAGCCCAATGGCATTGGAAGGGCACTGAAAAAGGACTCCACATGTGGCTCAGAGGAGAAGGTCTTGCTATGCAAGCAGGGAGACCTGAGTAGGGACCCCCAGCACTCTCCCACATCTGTAGACTCCAGTGTCGAGGGGAGAGGTGGCAGATATGTGACTCACTGGCCCGAGGGGTGTCTGTGGAGAGAGCTAATGTGCCTAAAATGGCAAGTTTCAGGTTCAGTGAGCAACCCTGTCTCAAAGAATAAGATGGCGGCTGAGAGATGGCTAGTCATTCGAAGCACTTCTAGAAGACCCAAGTTCAGTTCCCAGCCCCTACATCAAGAGTCTGACAACTGTCTGTAGCTCCAGCTCCGGGGCATCAGATGCCTCTAACCATCAAGTGCACTGTACACATGTGCATATGCCCAGATATAGAGACACAAATAGACATAACAGATGCCTCTAACCATCAAGTGCACTGTACACATGTGTATATGCCCAGATATAGAGACACAAATAGACATAACAGATGCCTCTAATCATCAAGTGCACTGTACACATGTGTATATGCCCAGATATAGAGACACAAATAGATATAACAGATGCCTCTAACCATCAAGTGCACTGTACACATGTGCATATGCCCAGATATAGAGATACAAATAGACATAACAGATGCCTCTAACCATCAAGTGAACTATATACATGTATATACGCCCAGATATAGAGACACAAATAGACATAACTACATTTTTTTTTTTTGAAACAGAGTCTCTCTACATAGCCCTGGCTGCTCTGGAAATCACTGTGTAGTCTAGGCTAGCCTCACAGAGATCTGCCTGGCTCCCGAGTGCTGGGATTAAAGGTGTATGCAACCATGCCCAACAATAAAGTAAATCTTTAAAAAAAGAATTTGAGGGCTGGCAAGATGGCTCAGCGGGTAAGAGCACTGACTGCTCTTCCAAAGGTCCTGAGTTCAAATCCCAGCAACCACATGGTGGCTCACAACCACCTGTAATGAGGTTTGACACCCTCTTCTGGTGTGTCTGAAGACAGCTACAGTGTACTTATGTATAATAATAAATAAATCGGAGTGAGCAGGGCCTACCAGAGCGAGTGGGTGGGGTTGACCCAAGTAAGCAGAGGTCCTAAAAATTCAATTCCCAACAACCACATGAAGGCTCACAATATCTTTTCAGCCAGAGTGTACTCATATACATAAAATAAATAAATACATCTTAAAAAATAAAAGAATTTGAACAGGTCTGTACTCATAATATCTGAAAGACAGAATCTGCTAATACATGAAAAAAGCTAGACCATCTGAATAGGCTTCTATCTGTTAAAGGCATTGAGCCAATAACCTAGGACAAAACCCACCAGGCAGGTTCGTGGTAAGTACTGCCAACCCTTGGGAAGAAGAGCTAATTCTCCACACTTTCTTCCATAAAGCAGAAGCAGAGGGAACACTTGTTATCTTGCTCTCTCTGCTCTATCTTGCATCCGGCATCACACTAATCTCTAAACCAAGATGTTACCCAAGAACACAAGTGAGGAGAAAATTCTAAACTTCTACAATTCAATCAAGAGTATAAAAACTCCACAAAGTGGGAGGCAACAGGGGTTTGTTTTGGTTGGTTTTGTTTGTTTCTTTGTTTTTTGGAGGGGAAACTGGGAATGGAGAAATTTACATGTAAATAAAGAAAATATCTAAAAAAAATTTATAAAATATTATAACAATAAAAATGAGTATTATGAAAAAAAAAACCAACCAACCAACCAAACAAACAAAAAACTCCACAACTAACATCACATGTAGCAGTGTGAAGTGCAAAGGTTTCCCCGCTAACATCAAGAACTTTTAAAGCCTGGAAACCTCCCTCCTTAGCCCTTTGTCCTAGAAGTCACACTTAATGGGATAAGACAAGAAAAGGAAGTAACAGATATATTGATTGGTGAGGAAGAAATAAATGTTCATTGTTCACAAAACCCCTGACAGCTGATGTGGTAAGTCCGAAGGAGTCCCGGAAACCACTGAGGTTAGCAAGGATACAGAGCACACATTCATGTGACTGCCAATCACATTGTTTTTGAGACAGGATTTCTTTATGTAGCCTTGGCTGGCCTCGAACTCACAGAACTCTACCCACGTCTGCCTCCCCTCCCAAGTGCTGGGATCAAAAGCATGCACCACCGTGACCGGCTATGACTTTCTTAATATTTACTCAACAATGAACGAGTGGAATTTGAGATTGAAAACATGTTAAAGTTTATATTATCACTTGTGCAGAATGAAATATCCAAGTATAAATAGGAAGAACAAGTGTGAGACCTGTATGAGGGAAATGACAGAAGGGTGGGAAAAGGAAGTAAATTGATTTTCTGTCTGTAGATAAGATAAGCCAGTGTCACACTTTTCCTTGGCCTGTTCAGCCATAAACATCTTGCCTGTTTTACCTTCACAAAGACCATGTTAATCTGAAATCTCTATGTCTGCTTTCTCTGTCTGTCTCAGTGTCTGTCTGTCTGTATATATGTATGTGTTACTGAGGATCAAACCTAGGGCTTGGTTCATGCTAGATAAGTGCTCTGCCCCTGGTCTATATGCCCATCCCTGTCTCATTTTTATTTTTAGGTAGTGCCTCACTAAATTGCTCACTAAATGGTGCCTTGAACTTGTGCATCCTTTTGGCTCACCACACACATAGCTGAGATTATAGGCTTATTCTAGCAGAATCTCAATACCTTCTTATCTGAGCCACCGTAACTCCTTAAATGTTCTACTCTCCCCTTATGTCCTCAGGACCATTTTCTTTTTTCTTTTCTTTTCTTTTTTTTTTTTTTCATCTCTGCTTTTATTTTATGTGTGAATGTTTTGCCTGCATGTATGTCTGTGTACCATTAGCATGCCTGGTGACTGTGGAGGTCAGAAGAGGGCATCAGATCCCCTGGAACTACAAATAGTTGTGAACCACCATGGGGGTGCTGAGAATCAAATTCAGGTCCTTGTGGAAGAGAAAGCTGTGCTCCTAACCACTGAGCTATCCCTCAAGCTGCTGCTTGTGTTGGCTTCAGAGGCTCTGGCAGAGCTGCTGCCGCTGCTACCACTGTTGAAGATGCTCCTGCTGGTGCAACACCTAAGCACACAGTAGGTGCGTATATCATATCCATACATTAGCACATGGGACCCATTATGGCCATCTCTCCAATAATAACTGCTATGTCTTGAGAGAATTTTTCTGAGATATGGGTTTCTCCATGCCAGAGGCTCTGGAGAGTGCTAGAAACACAGACATTGGAAGAGTAGGATAGAAGACCCACAGAGCCGCCATTTTGAGAAGCACCAGCTGTTCTGAGAAGCAAGCTGTAAGAATGTCAGAGTGCAATTCAGGGCATCTGAGGACAGTGGTGAGGGAGTCGTGGATGGGCGGGCTGACCCTGTTGTTGGAGCATCCAGTTCCCAATAAGAGCAGTGACAGGTGAGGCTGCTGCACGGTGGAGGCAGTGTGGAAAACTGACTTCTTTGGCTGGGAACTAGGAAATCAGGGAGTACAAAGGGCACCTAGAGTTTTGGTTGGCTTCTGGCTCTATAGCCTGTGTCTTAATGGGGTAACTAGCCTTTGTGGGGTGCCTTTTATGCCTTTATCTGGTAGGCTTTAGTTTTCCTTTTACAGGTTAAGTAAACCGAGGCTGAGAAAGGCTAAGTCCCAGGATTCACAGTCATGAGTACGTTCTGCCTGACTTGAGAATCCTGATTGTTCCGGCAGACTTCCTTCCTGAGGTGACTTGTGTTGGGACTCACCTGGGAAAGTCTTTTCCATTGTTCTTTTAAGAGTCGCTTGTCCGCTTCCTTCTGAAACTCTAGTACCCTCCCCGAGTCCCTAGTCACTTGCCTTTCTTTTTTTGTTGTTGTTGTTTTTTGTTTTTGTTGTTGTTGTTTTGTTCTTTTGAGACAGGGTTTCATGTAGCCCAGGCTGGCTTCCAGTTTGCTATGTAGCCAAGGGTGACCTGATCCTCTCTCCTGTATGTGCAGAGTGCCAGGATTAGAGGCATTATGTTTGATTCAACATGTTGTATTGATTCCTTGTGCTGGAGATTCAATTTGGGGCGACTGCATGCTAAGCCAGAATCCTACAAGCCGAGCTACAGCCTCAGCCTGCCTTTTTGTTGCTTTATATTGTTAGGTGTTTTGAGACAGGATCTCATTCTGTAGCCTAGACTGGCCTGGAACACTTGCTGTATCCTGGCTGTTCTTATATTTGCAGTAATCGGAGTGGTGGGATCCCAGGTCCCAGCCCCCACCCCTGGCTCATCCTGACTTTTTGAAGTAGATTTCAGTGTAGTTGACCAATGCCCTGCTCCCTAAATGCACCTACACAATTAAGAGAGTTAAAGATCTTACTGTGGGCTTCCAGCACGCAGTAGATGAGATGCAAGACCTGTGAGCTTGCTTCCATTTTCTGCACAGTAAGTACCCACTGGGATTGCGGGCCCTTGCTCAGGGCCATGGGGAACAGCTGTGTGCACTGTATACACGGATGTCCCTCTTCCTGGGGGTCAGGGTGGGGTGGGGTGAGTGAGAACCACAGTTCAGCGTGAGTTCCACCTGCCAAGCAGCATGTCTGCACGGATGGCCCAGTGGCATGCCGAGGGTAGTTGCTGGAGCACTCGGGGTGGTCTTGCTCTTGTGTAGGATTCTTATATTTAGAGAAGCCATCTCTGAAATAATGGAGATTTGCCACCTACTACCTCCCCTTCAGTGAGGAGTTGGTTCTCAGGAGGTGGCGGGTTGCTGAGCCTGATGACCTGTTTGATTGCACATGTTGGTGTTTTATCACTAATATTTATCACTAATAGCCAGGTGGTAGTGGCACAAGCCTTTAATCCCAGCCAGCACTTGGGAGGCAGAGGCAGGTGGATTTCTGAGTTCAAGGCCAGCCTGGTCTACAGAGTGAGTTCCAGGACAGCCAAGGCTACACAGAGAAACCCTGTCTCGAACCACCCCCCCCCAAATATATATATATATCACTAATATTTATAACTAATATACTATATAAAACAAGGACTTAAGTTTGGATCCCTAGCCTGGCAGTGGTGGTACACGCCTTTAATCCCAGCATCAGAGGCAGGTGGATTTCTGAGTTCAAGGCCAGCTTGGTCTACAGAGTGAGTTCTAGGACAGCCAGGGCTACACAGAGAAACCCTGTCTTGAAAAACCAAAAAAAAAAAAAAGTTTGGATCCCTAGCACCCATGCAAGTGGATCCTTAGACATGGTGGGGTCTGTCTGTAATCCCAATGCATGGTGGGAGTTGAGGGAGACAGGTGAGTCCCACGAGCTTGCTGGCCATCCAGCAAGTGGAGACCAACAGACGAGAACACCTCTATAGTCTACACCTATGCCCCTACAGAACACACCTGTAGCCCCCGTGTGTGTATGTGCAGCCAGACAAACCTACCTCCACAGGCATAGACCACCCTACACACACTCTTACACCTTAGCATTCTCTTGCCAGACATGCACAAATGCTCCATGAGCAGGCTTACTTACCGGGTTTCATCTGTGCTAAGATTTTGACAATGTAAACTGTACTTGTGCCACACTTGGTGGCTCCTGCCATGTCCTTTTGTTTTGTTTTGTTTTGTTTTGCTTTGTTTTGTTTTTTGGTTTTTCGAGATAGGGTTTTTCTGTGTAGCCCTGGCTGTCCTGGTACTCACTCTGTTGACCAGGCTGGCCTCGTACTCAGAAATCCGCCTGCCTCTGTCTCCCAAGTGCTGGGATTAAAGGTGTGTGCCACCACCGTCTGGTTCCTGCCACAGGGATGCCTGTAGAGGCTCCAGTGTTGGTGGTGGGAAGGGAACATAGTAATTGGCTAGGACAGAATGACAGTGGTAGGCTTGTGTGCAGTCAGTGTGGACATTCAGCATACATACCAAAGTGATCACATTATTCATGCTACCCAATCAATGGATGATGGTCTGTGGTTGCTGCCTATCTCTGGATCCTCAGGCCTTCATACCAACCCAAGCTACTACCTGGTCCTCAGTGGTCCTTGGGAAAACACTGTGTAGTATGGTAACCCCTGTTTTCAGGGCTCAGTGTTCCTGCTGTCTCTGATGCTGGCTAGGTGCTTTGAACTTAGTCCTGGATGAAACTGAGTGGCAGGCCCAACTCCTGACTGGGCACAGTATTCCTTAACAAGTCACTTAAGCTAGGAAGCTTAAGTTTCTTCATTTTTAAAAAAGATTTATCTATTTATATATATATTTTTGTCTGAATGTAGATCTGTACACCAGAAGACAACATCAGATCCCAATGAACTATAGTTATAGGTGGTTGTGAGCCACCATATGGGTGCTGGGATTTGAACTCAGGACCTTTGGAAGAGCAGCTAGTGCTCTTAACCATTGAGCCAGTTCTCTAGCCTCTTCATCCTTAAAATAGGGTTCAATATTACTAATATTTGAAGGGTAGTTGTGAAGAGGATGTGCAGATATAATTATTTCTACATCTTAATCAAGAAAGCATCACCCACTTGTATATGTGGATTGAATCCAGGATCTTGTGTATACGTAGGAAACATCGCACCACTGTACTACACATCTTAGCTCCTCCTCTCCTGCCTTGTCTTTTATGCAAAGGCTTAGAGAAGATTGGATCCAAGAACTATGGGATAAGGTTTGTCCCATAGTGACATGATCTGTTTTTCCCTAAAAGGTATTGGCTCCTAGCTAGCTACTAGTGAACCACCAGGGGAGCCTGAGGAATTCCGATACAGCAGCTCTGTATGGGGCCCAACAATCATTATTACGAATCATGTTTTGATGATTTTGATTGACAGGTGAATCTGGGAGCTCTCCTGTTCTGTCAAAGGCAGAGATGTATGGGAGAGACTGGTGGACTAATGAGTTCTTCTGATCCAGCTGGGAAGGCCCCACCCTTTGTAGACCTGTCCCATGCCCTAGATGGGATCCAGATCCCGCTAAGGCTCAGAGCAAAGGGTAGATGCCTGGGCATCTTGTTGGGCTCCACGGTAGACTGGATGGGTGTGGATTGGGTTTTCTGATCAGGAGGGTGAGATCTGATACAGCCGCAGGCTAGCTTGCCCGTCACATTCCTCAGGACACAAACACAGTAGTTGAGTGTCACCCATTGACGGGGCTTTCTGTGTCCTAAGCTGAGCTTCCAGCTCCTGCCCTTTTGGCTGTCAGGTGCTCTAACTTGGTACAGTTGTCATTGGTGAGCCCTCTTTTGCCTGCCAGCCACATTCAGCACTTTCTTTAAAAAAATATTTATTTACTTATTTTTATTTATATGAGTACACTGTAGCTGTCTTCAAACACACCAGAAGAGGGCATTGGTTCCCATTACAGATGGTTGTGAGCCATCATGTGGTTGCTGGGAATTGAACTCAGGACCTCTGGAAGAGCAGTCGGTGCTCTTAACTGCTGAGCCATTTCTCCAACCCCAGCACTTTCTTATTACACACTCAGGGTAGAGGCAAAGTATTCCATTACAGCCTTAGGTAACAAACACTGTGGGTGTTGCATCCTAAATGATAAGGGCATGGATGCTGGGGAGACAGTGCTGAGACACATGGGAAGAAGAGCGTTGGCACAAACCTGTAATCCCAGGACTTGGAAGGCTGATGCAGAGGGATCTCCATGAGTTCAACTCCAGCTTGGAATATATATCTAGTTTCGGGCCAGTGAGCCCCTGTCTTGAAAGATAGGATAGGAACAAACATGAAAAGAAAGGAGGGGCTGGAGAGATGAGTCAGCAGATAAGAGCACTGACTGCTCTTCCAAAGGTCCTGAGTTCAAATCCCAGCAACCACATGGTGGCTCACAACTATCTGTAGTGAGATCTGATGCCCTCTTCAGGGGTATCTGAAGACAGCTACAGTGTACTTACATATTATAAATAAATAAATCTTTAAGAGAAAAAAGAAAAGAAAAGAAAGGGCCCAGGTAAGAGGAAAAGACCGGGGTGACAAGGCCAAGAAGGGAGGTAAGGCAATTGAGGTCAAATTCCGACAGACGGCCTCCGGGTTGTGGCTTAGTAGTAAGCAGGTTGCTTGGCCCTAGGTGACCGGACATCCTTGAATAAGGGCTAGATGACAGTAAGGAAATGAGTATGCAGATGATCCCTGTCATTGTTACACTGTGGTTAATGTCCTCGTGACACAGCATCCTGGATAATCCTGCTTGGTTAAACAAGTTCCTGGATAGAAAACCCTACCAAAATGAGATACAGTGTTTCAACAGACGCAGTCAGGTAGAAAGTTTCGGGCTTGATTTTTAGCCAAGGTTTCCCAGCAGTGAGATCCGGGGACTGTGGGGCGTTGTGCACAGTGACTCATCTCACCACAAGGCTTCCCTGCTTTCCACCCGGAATACCTGTTCCTTCTCACTAACACACCTCTCACCACTTAGCAGCCACACCCTACAGCCTCCCAGGCCTCTGCTGTCTCCATCACCAGGCAAAAACTGTCGCTGAACAACCTTTTCCCCCTGGCCCCCTCCTCCCTCCTTGCTGGTGCGTCTCCTAGGAGCCAGAGTTTTCTGTGATCAGCCGACAGATCCTCTCTGGGCTCTTGTACAAAGCCCGTTTCCTGTCTGTGTCTCAGATTTCTGACCTATAAAGTGAACCTCGGGCTTACTGCTTGAGGTGTGGAGCTGTGAATGAGGTCTTTGGGGAAGTGTTTCTTGTCAGATGAAAGATGTCACAGTGAGATCCACACAATCTCTCCCTCTCTCCCTCTCTTCCTCTCTCCCTCTCCCTCTCTGCCTCCCTCCCTCCTCCCCTCCCTCCCTCCTTCCCTCCCTCCCT
>NW_022196903.1:113394144-113450197 GCF_008632895.1 Mastomys coucha | reverse complement strand
CTCTCTCTCTCTCTCTCTCTCCCCTCCTGCTCCAAGCCCCGCTTCTCCATCCTTACTATTTACCATACAGATAAGAAGTCAC
This sequence comes from Mastomys coucha, assembly GCF_008632895.1. NCBI lineage: Eukaryota > Metazoa > Chordata > Mammalia > Rodentia > Muridae > Mastomys > Mastomys coucha. The sequence goes on along the minus strand of NW_022196903.1, from coordinate 113,450,115 downwards.
ACAGGTCTTGGTGGAACCCTCCATGACCCCACTTTTCAAACCCACCGACCTCATACAGTCTTTAGCTCACCCATCTGTACCCCATTAGAAGCTGCCGAGCACCTCCTTTCACCCCTGAAGAAACATAAGTGTAACACATGCTCAGGGAAAAGAAAATTGAGGCTGGGGAGTAGCGTAGTGGTAGAGCACTGTCGCAGATGTTCAAGGCGGAGGTCTGTCCTTCACAGCACCAAAACGGAAAAGGAAAACCCAAGGTTATATAGACTAGAGTTTAAGTCCTATATAAACTCACTCATCCCTGAAGCCTCATGACTATGTGCTTATATGTCTATTATCTGTTATTTGAGATCGAGGTCTGTTTGTCTCCTCTGTCTTCATTGGCATATAACTGCATGACACACAGTAGACAATTCAGTAATTACTGATTAAAAGAAGGAATGAGTGGAGAAGTTGACTGTGAAACTTACAGTAGCTTTTGAGTCTCTGCTCTGGGGAATTCTTGGGTGGAGTAAAGAAGAGTCTCTCTTCTTTACTGTTAGAACTGGCCTCCCTGACACTGAGTCCTTTCATGTCAGTGAGAAAGTGATGGTAAATGGCATCAGCAAGGCAGTGACAAGCATAGTGAGCCTCCAAGAGGGCTGGTTGGATCCGCTTCTAAAGGAACCTCCTTGTCCTTTGCTCTCTGTTATGGTTAAATGGCCCCACTGCTCATTGGGGGAGGGAGTCAGAGGTGGGTAGGCTGCCCTGAGAGAGCTTAGGGTTTGCCTGGGGAGAGGAGCCAAGCTCTACCCAGCTGAGCTGAAGTGGAGATGCTGAGCCACAGGGCAGGCCCTGGGGACTTAGGGAAGAAGGGAGCCCAGGGGATGATGTGGAATTGTGTAGCTGGGCAGTCTGAGAGGAGTGAATGAATGACCATGGGCCAGCTTCTCTGGGTTTCCATGGGATACTTGGCTGTGTGGCCTCCTCAGCTCACTCTTCCCCAGGTCTGCACTGATCAGATTGTGATCCTATCACCTCAGTGGGTCTTTCTGGAAAGTTTTTCCCCTGTTCCTCTTGATAGTGGCTTACTGGGCCCAGTTTTCAGCCAGGGACACCTAAGCTCAGGCAGAGGGCGTGAGCCTCAGAAGTGGCAAAGTGCAGAGTCAGAGAAGGTCCTCCTGGTGCCGGTGGCCATTCTGAGTCAGGACTCTTTCTCTGGGGCATCAGTCAACCTCATCAGGCCACTCAGAGATGATCTCTAGGTGTGGCCCATTTCTTTGTGCTGCAGAATATTTGGCAGGATGACAACACTGACTTCAAGTTGAGCAGGCAGTTTTCAGAGGATGAGATTTTTATGTCAGGCCCCACCACATGCAGAGTTGGTTACGGAAGAAAATGTACAGTAAGGTGAGGTGGCCACACATGAGGCCACATTTTTTTTAACCCAATAGACTGAATTAATTTTATTAATAGGAAAATCAGATTATTGAATGGATGGCCCTTGCAGTTACATAAATGCAAAGATGTCTACACACTTGAGATGTTTGCTTGAAAAGATTCTTCAAGTGTGGTTACATATCTGGTCTCATCATCAAAGTGGAGATGACGTGCTGACAGGCTGCTGTTTACACCGAGGTATTTTGAGCACCTCCTGACAAGAGGACAGTAGAGATCATCTTCCATGTAGGATGAGGCCACCAAGAGTTCCTCTGTGAGGAGTAGGTGGGCAGTGTGACAGTGACAGCAGGGACTGAACTGATAGAGGTGGTAGCCCTGAGCCTGACACCCTGAGAACACTGAGAGTGGGAAAGGCAAGGACAAATGTAAGAAAAAGGTGATGCTCCCATGCCACTGAGAAACAGAGCAGTGCTCCCGGGCCACTGAGAAACAGAGCAGTGCTCCCATGCCACTGAGAAACAGAACAGTGCTCCCAAGCCACTGAGGAACAGTGCAGTGCTCCCATGCCACTGAGGAACAGTGCAGTGCTTCCGGGCCACTGAGAAACAGAGCAGTGCTCCCATGCCACTGAGAAACAGAGCAGTGCTCCCATGCCACTGAGAAACAGAGCAGTGCTCCCGGGCCACTGAGGAACAGTGCAGTGCTCCCATGCCACTGAGAAACAGAGCAGTGCTTCCGGGCCACTGAGAAACAGAGCAGTGCTCCCATGCCACTGAGAAACAGAGCAGTGCTCCCGGGCCACTGAGAAACAGAGCAGTGCTCCCATGCCACTGAGAAACAGAGCAGTGCTTCCGGGCCACTGAGAAACAGAGCAGTGCTTCTAGGCCACTGAGAAACAGAGCAGTGCTCCCATGCCACTGAGAAACAGAGCAGTGCTCCCGGGCCACTGAGAAATGGTGCAGTGCTCCCAAGCCACTGAGAAACAGAGCAGTGCTCCCGGGCCACTGAGAAACAGTGTAGTGCTCCCATGCCACTGAGAAACAGAACAGTGCTCCCGGGCCACTGAGAAACAGAGCAGTGCTCCCGTGCCACTGAGGAACAGTGCAGTGCTCCCAAGTCACTGAGAAACAGTGCAGTGCTCCCATGCCACTGAGAAACAGAGCAGTGCTCCCAGGCCACTGAGAAACGGTGCAGTGCTCCCAAGCCACTGAGAAACAGAGCAGTGCTCCCATGTCACAGAGAAACAGTGCAGTACTCTCATGCCACTGAGAAACAGAACAGTGCTCCATGCCACGAAGAAACTGAGCAGTGCTCCCATGTCACAGAGAAACAGTGCAGTGCTCCCATGTCACTGAGAAACAGAGCAGTGCTCCCAAGCCACTGAGAAACAGAACAGTGCTCCCAAGCCACTGAGAAACAGAACAGTGCTCCCAAGCCACTGAGAAACAGAACAGTGCTCCCAAGCCACTGAGGAACAGTGCAGTGCTCCCATGCCACTGAGAAGCAGAGCAGTGCTCCCGTGCCACTGAGAAACAGAGCAGTGCTCCTATGCCACTGAGGGAAGGCATGGTAACAATTCTCATACCTTCTCCTCTCTCATACACCCTTAGCCAGACATACAGGCACAGGGGAGACAGTCTCCTTTACTCCCATCCCTTTTTACAAAGATCTTCCCACCTTGTAGTTATATGAGATAGATACCAGATTGAAAGTTGTGGGGAAGAAAGAAAAAACAATGTCAATAAAAGGAAGGAAAGAAAGCTGGAGAAAGGAAGAAGAGCTCAGGAAAGTGAGTGTGCAGGAGGAAGGGACATCTAGAGAAGGCTGCAATGGCCTGTGGCCTGGGAGCGTTGACACAGTCATCCAAAGCTGGCCTCAGCCATGATTCCAGGTGTGGAGTGGAGGAGGCAATTAAAGGGGCCGTCCAGTTCCAGTTTAGGAACCACAGGCGGTGGGAAGGGGAAGGAAGGGTGGTCTGCTGCCCTCACAGAAGACATGCTGTGTGCTAAGGTGAGGAAGAGCGTACAGACGCTGTGCTAAGGTGAGGAAGAGCGTAGAGACGCTGGGCAAAGCTGGCGTTCTGGCCAGCTCTGTGCATTCCCCAATCTGTGCCAAGTGTGCACCTGTGTGTGCGCACCTGTATGTGTGTGCATGTGTGTGTGTACCTGAGTGTGTGCACCTGTGTGTACTCATCTGTGTGTGTGTGTGCTTACCTGTGTGTGTGTGCACCTATGTGTATGCTCACCTATGTGTATGCTCACCTATGTGTGTGCTTACCTGTGTGTGTGCATACCTGTGTATGTGCACAGGCTAGAATGGAGCTCGTGTCATTCCATGTTAAGTCAGTTTTGAGATCTCTGTTTTAGGAAACTAACAGGCAGAGTGGGTTTGAAGAGGAACCCTCTCTTCCCCTAATCTCAAATCACACATTATAAAGAATATCATTTTCTTGTTGGTTCCTATCGTGTCCTAGAAAGGGAGGACACTAAGCAGGAAGCAGATCACCCCATGCCCAGAAAAGATGGCAACAAGGGTGAGCCCAGAAGCAAATTGAGGTCTGATGTGTAGCTCCATCTGCCTGGGTGTGTCTACCATCTACCACCTAAGCAGCCTTCTTTACTAGATCGCTATTCTCTTCTAATGCCTGTATAGCAGTTATTTACTTACTAGTTTATACTGTATTTCTTTGCATCTGGTGAATGGGAGATGGATCACAGAAGTGCTAAATCCACCCAATTAGCATATTCATTACTTCATAGGGTTGCCTGTGTGTGTGTGTGTGTGTGTGTGTGTGTGTGTGTGTGTGTATGTGTGGTTTAACACTAAACACCCACTCTAAGAATATTCTGACATTCTGGACTGGCGTGTACTTTAGTTTGTACTCCTGAGACCCTGGGTTTAATCCTCAGCAAAGTGTGACATGTGCACACACACACACACACACACACACACACGTGCACACACACACAGATATAGAGATCATGTGTCTTAGAGTTTCATTGCTGAAGGGTCAACATGACCAAGGTCACTCTTAGAAAGGAAAACATTTAATTTTTTTATTAATTGGGGCTGGCTTGCAGTTTCCGAGGTTCTGCCCATTATCATCGTGTTGGGAACGTCTAGGCAGAGATGGTGCTGGAGAAGGAGCTGAGAGTTCTGCATCTGGATCAGAAGGCAGGCAGAAGGTGTTTGAGCATAGGAGACCTCAAAGCCCGCCTACACAGTGACACACTTCCTCCAACAAGGCCACGCCTCCTGATAGTGCCACTTCCCATGGGCCAAGCATATTCAAAGTACCACACCATATTATTAAATCATTGTTTGTTTGTTTTTCTTTTTTTCTTTCTTTGTTTTGTTTTGTTTTTGCTTTTCGAGACAGGGTTTCTCTGTATAGCCCTGGCTGTCCTGGAACTCACTCTGTAGACCAGGCTGGCCTCGAACTCAGAAATCCGAGATGCTTCTGCCTTCCAAGTGCTGGGATTAAAGGCGTGTGTGTGCCACCACTGCCTATGTTTGCTTTTCAAGACAGGGTTTCTCTGTTGTAGCCCTGGCTGTCTTGGAACTCATCCTGCAGACCAGGCTGGCCTTGAACTCACAGAGATCTGCCTGCATCTGCCTCCTGAGTGCTGGCTTTTTAATTCCTTTCTAAACTCTGCCCTCACGCCCTGACTCTCCCTCTTTTCTAAGCTCTGTCCTCACACCCTGACTCTCCCTCCTTTCTCTGCGCATCTGCAGTCTTAAAAGGAACTCAGTATTCTTGCTATGTAATGTCTAAACTATTTTGTTAGCTTTGAGGCAACTTAAGGTTTAACTTTCTTTCTTGAATGAATTAATATCTAGTGAATAAATAAAGGGATAGATGGCCATCAGGCTGAGCTCACCCAAGGAAAGGACCACAAATAGGGTATGATAGCACACTTTAACCCTGACACTTCAGGGGGAAGAGTTCAAGGCCAGCCTGCTCCACAGAGGGAGTTCAAAAAACAGGAGCGGGGGGGGGGGGGGGGGGGGGAAGAAGAAGAAGAAGAAGGAGGAGGAGGAGGAGGAGGAGACAGACAGACAGACAGACAGACAACACAGTAGCTCTCATGACACCCCTTTTCTCTAGTCTTCGCCCCTGAACTACACTGCGCCTCGCCCCCCAGCCCCAGATAGAGAAGTTTTTCTTTTCTTCTTTCTTTCTTTTCTAGTTCTAATTTTTTGAAATCAAGAACCAGCTCTTGTTGAGATCTGCGTGGGGTAAACGTTTGTCCTTTTGTTGGCTTGGCTTCTGCCAATGCAGACCTTTCTCACTGCTTTGTCCTATGTTGAGAGCGCTCTCCCACTGTGTGGTGGTATCTGCCTACCACACCTCATTGTCTCAGCGGGGAGTGTCCCAAAGACCCTTGTTTCGCATTACCCAGGCCTAGGATTTCTATCTTCAGGGAGATAGGTGTCTGAATAGGTCTGCCTCTCAAACTGTCCTCAACCTGGATTGATAGGAAGAGAACAAAGACCTATAAACAAAGCTGTGTGGAGCCTGTGTGGGGTTTCCAGCTCTCCCACGAAGGGACCCAGATCAGACAAGTGGGAGCTCTGCCATGGGCAGCCTCAGTCATCTTCTCCATTCTTTCATTTGCATAGATTTGAGCCAGTTAAGCCTCAGCCCATGCTCTTCTTGGAAACTAGACTGTAGCCCGGCTCGTCTCTATTTTTAACCTCGAGAATGCTACAGGTTGCAGCAGAGTAATCCCAGAGATACAGCCCTGAAAAGTCCTGTGGTTCAGCTGTTAGAGACGGAACTATTTTGAATAGACCACGGGTGATGTATTATTGTAAAGGAAGCTATGGGAAGTTTCATTCATGTGTGTTAAGTGTTACATCACAGGAAGTATTGGGGTGTACTGCTGTAATCCCAGCCTGGGGAGGACTGAGGCAGGAAGATTGTGGGGTGCATTCGAGGCTAGCTTGTGCTATGGAAAGTCAAACAACAATAAATTAAAATATAGAGCACAGTATTTGCAATGGTCCCTAAATGTCATGTTTTCCAGGTAAAACAAGAACAGGTCACAAAGCTAGAAGATAATAAAGCTTGAGCCTCTGTCCTAGCTGACTGCTTTCTCCATCTCGGCAATGATGGAACACAGCAGAATTTTCCAGTCTTGATTCTCCTGTATTTTTTCTTTTCATTATGTATTTTTTTCCTATTTAAAAACATTTTTGCTAGGTGGTGGTGGTACACACCTTTAATCCCAGTACTTGGGAGGCAGAGGCAGGTGGATCTCTGAGTTTGAGGGCAGCCTTGTCTACAGAGAGAGGTCCAGGACAGCCAGGGCTACAAAGAGAAACCCTGTCTCAAAAAAATCAAAACAAAAGAAAAATTTTTTGAGGCCAGGTATGGTGGCACATACCAGTAACCGTAAGCACTCAGTACTCAGTGGGCAGAGGCAGGAAGGTTATAATAAATTAAATTCAAGGCCAACCTCAGCTATATAGTGAAACTATGTCTCAAAACAAAAACAAGAACAAAAAAAGCTGTGCTGGCCAACAAAATGGCTTAGCAGGTCAGCATTTGTGTATAAGTCTGGTGACCTGAGTTTGATTCCCTAGAGTCCATGGTCAAAGGAAAGAGCTGACTTACAAAACCCTGACTAACACATGTACGCCATGACAGATGCATGCCTAGACTCACACACACATACATTACATTCATACATACATACATACATGATGTTTATAAAACAGAACCTAAACTGCTGGGCATTGAGGTGTAGGTTTGTAACCTCAGCTACTCTGGGTTGAGACAGGAGAATCACAAGTTCAATGCCTGCCTGGACAACTTAATGAGAGTCCATCCCACAATAAAGGACTGAAGAAGTAGCTTAGAGCTCTTACCAGGCCTGTATCTCCACTACCAAAAAATATTTTAAGTCAACCAAGACAAAACATGTTTTGGCTCAGTGACTAAGAACATTGGCTGCCTTTCTAGAGGTCCTAAGTTCAATTCCCAGCACACATTTAGTGGCTCACAATTATCTATAACTATAGTCCTATGGGATCTGATGTCCTCTTCTAGTGTGCATACATGTAGATGAAACACCTATGTACATATAATACATAAGGAACTTAATCTTTTTTGGGGGGGGGTTGAGACAGGGTTTCTCTGTATAGCCCTGGCTGTCCTGGAACTCACTCTGTAGACCAGGCTAGCCTCGAACTCAGAAATCTGCTTGCTTCTGCCTCCCAAGTGCTGGAATTAAAGGCATGCGCCACCACTGCCTGGCAAACTTTAATCTTTTTTAAAAGTTTTGGATGTGGGCATAGTAGTTCATACCAGTATTCCCAGCTACTCAGTAGCATGAGATGAGGCAGGGGGATTATAAGTTTGAGAACAGACCTGGAGTATATTAGTGAGTGAGCTTAGCATGGTAGTGGCTCTGGGTTCCAAGCAGGAACATTTGCATGAACGCACACACACACACACATACACACACACAGTGTGGGGGGAGGAGAAGGAGAGTTAGTTTTTATTTAAAAGCATATAATGCAAGAGTAAAAACAGAAACAATTATCTGTCATATTAGTACCCAGGCAGATGAAGCAAAGGGATCTCAGAAGCAAGTTGGGTTAAAGAGCAAGACCCACAAAAAAGCAAAAACCTCCGAACCATAGAATGTAAAACAGAGGCTTTTCGGAGGTTTCGTATATTTTCTCCTAAATGTCCCCTTCCCCCCCACCCCCTTCTCTCTAAGGACCGTCTGTTCCTGCCTCCCTGGCTGGCCTGGAGCTCACTGTGTAGACCAGACTGGCCTTCAGCCTCTGGTGATCCTTCTGTTTCTGACCCTCAGGGTTGAGATAACAAGGGTCTCAGTCCTGGCTTTCAAATTCTCTATGCTTACATAAGACTTCTATAACAGACATAGGTATATTTTGAAATAAATGTGATTTTGGAGTAATTTCATGTTTACAGGACATTACACAGATCTTACATTTCCCCCAGTTTTCATATCATTTTCTGTTCGTAGGATGGTGTTTGCCACAATTGGTGGTCCAGTACCAAAGAACTGACATTAATTGATATCAGACTAAGGATGTATGTAGCTCAGTTGCTAGAGTGCTTGCTTAGCATGTACTGAGTTCTAGGGTGATCTCCTGTCCTCTCAGCAGTCCAGAGGTGGAGGCAGGAGGATCGGAAGTTCATGGTCATCCTCACCTCAGTAGGGAGCTGAAGCTGGCTTAGATTATATGAGACCCTGTTTTTAAAAAAATAGAGTCCAGCCGGGCAATGGTGGTACATGCCTTTAATCCCAGCACTTGGGAGGCAGAAGCAGGCATATTTCTGAGTTCAAGGCCAGCCTGGTCTACAGAGTGAGTTCCAGGACAGCCAGGGCTATACAGAGAAACCCTGTCTCGAAAAAAAACCAAAAAAACAAAAAACAAAACAAGAGTCCACATTTTTTGTTCGTTTGGTTTGGTTTCAGTGATGCTGACAACCGAGCCCAGGCCCTCATGCATGGAAAGCAAGAACTCTACCTCTCGGCCACAGCCCGCCTGATGCCTGTTTTTATGGGGATAGGTGCCTGCATTGAAGTCTTGTACCATATTGTAGCTGGTGCCTCAGGAGGCCAAGAGAGGGCATTAGATCCCCTGGGACTGGAGTTACAGACAGTTGTGAACTACCTGTGGGTGCTGGGAGTTCAACCCAGGTCTTCCACTGAAAGAAGATCCAATGCTCTTAACCACTGAGCTGTCTCTCCAGTCCTCCCCATATTTTATTTTGATTTCCTTTCCAATACCAGGACCCATCCATTGAGCCACCAGGCTTCCTTGATGTTTCTCCTGTTTTTGAAAGGTTTTATTTGTTTGTTTGTTTGATTTTAAGACAGGCTTTCTTTGTGTAACCCTGGCTCTCCTGGAACTTACTCTGTAGACCAGGCTGGCCTTGAATCCACAGAGACCCATCTGCCTGTGTTTCCTGAGTGCTGGGATTAAAGGCATATGCCATCACTGCCCTGCCAGATGTGACAGCTTTAATATTTGCTTAGTAGCGTCACTTTTGCTATATATGGCAATTTCCTCCATATAGCTATTTTGAACACCTTCTGAGTTAATGTATAAGATATATACTTGTGCTGTGTCTATGTGGGCTTTATGTGTACTAGGAGTTGAGCTCAGCCTTGTGTCTGCTAATGAGGCAAATGATCTATCTACCCTGAGCCGCACACCAGCTCCTTATACACTTTAAATCAACTGCCATATCATCCCACTGCCCCAGCAATAATGATGATGATGATGATGATGATGAAATAATAGTACCTACTTTATGATAGATAACTCGAGGCTAAGTGTTTTCTAAAGAGCAAGATGCTTGCTGCCACCTTGGAGCTTCAACGCTGTCATAGGCTGATGTAGCCGAGGTAAGTAGAGATAGCTGATGTAGGTGACCCCACTGTAGCTTAGGGAGAGAACCAAGTGGCCTGAGGTTCTGCAGTCCTGCCCCTCATCCCACACAAGGACCTGTTTTTAAGACTGTGTGTGGTTGAAACACCCATGAAAACACTGGGCTTGTGGAGGAAGATCTGGAAAAGAAGAGAACTTGATCACTATGTGTCCATTTAACAATGGGACAGAACTGTGGCAATGTGTAGAATGTAGAACATTTCCCAGTCTGGCAATCTGGATGCTTGAAGACTGCAGCTGAGGGTGTAGCTCAGCACACTCAGCTTGTGAGAGGTCCTGGATTCAAACCCTAGTACTTTGTCCTTAGAAAAGAAAACTTCTGGGGCTGGGTGTGGTGGTTGGTACCTGACTTTAATCCCAGCAGAACCAGGCAGATCTCTGTTGAGTTCCAGAAAAGCCTGGTCCATGTGTGACTTTCAGACCAGCTGAGGCTATGTACTGAGACCCTGTCTCAAAAAAAAAAAAAAAAAAAAAAAAAAAAGGAGGGGGGTGGGGAGGAACCTTCCGGTGGTCATCATTTGTAATGAAGGGATATGGGAAGTGACTTGCCAGAGGTCCCAACCCAGGAAGCCGGTTGTTCTCTCATTTGCCTCTTCTCTATCAGTACCTCTATGGCAGCATCCAATTCCTATTAATTAAAGAAGATAAAACTTCTAGATCCTATATAGCCCATGTGATCACAGAAGGACTATTACCTATTTTGAAACAACCTTTATAAATTTTGTCTTGGGTTTAGGCATCTCTCTGCTCATTCTCCTAGGCATTAGTCAGTGCCTCTGACCTAAACCCTTGGATTCACCCCCACCCCCACTCCACCCTCACATTCTCCAAGGCTTTAAGGCCCCAAGACCTAGGCCTGCCGCCTCAGTCTTTCACTTCTTCTCTCTGACCTTTGACTTACACAGGCCCAATAGCACCAGGACTCCTGTCTTCCCCCACCCTCCAACTCCCAGAGATGATAGACAATGGATTCCTTTTGAGATTGACCCTCCTAGACTCTAGACTTGAGAGCTAGACAACTCTGCCAACAGAAGAAATCAATTCATAGAGATGAGTCAGGAAGCCAAGGTCCTTCCCTTGAGTACAGTCCACAGGACTGTTAGTCAGCGGTGCAGGAGAGACTCAGGCCCCACGAACCTTGCTGGGCCTTGTTGTGCTAAGGGAAAGTAGAGCCTAGCTCAGATAATTTCTTACCCAACACGTTTTCTGCCTTGTCTTGCAGGTTTTCTCAGGAACACGCCTGAGACACTGCTACCCCTCCATTACTTCAAAGATGATGGGCAGTTTGTCCTGATGCCCACTGACCATTGCTGTAACTGAGCCTGCCTCCCTTTTAGAACATACACCCCATTTCCAAGGGGGTGGTTAAGTTCATTGAACAAAAGGGCTGACAGCAGAGAAATACTTTGCAAGATGCAAATGCTTAATAATAAATGAGCATTAGAAGCCAGCCTCAGGCCACTGTGTTTTAGGAAACCCATCTGCTGGAGTGGGACAGAGACTATTTTCAGGGCAGGAGAGACTTGAGGCAACACGGAATGGTGAATGGAGCAGCCTCCCGGGGGATTTAGATGGTACGGAAACCCAGATACAGAATTAGAGAAGAAACAACAGCTTTGCTTGGGGACTCTTCGCTCTCCCAAATGTTGATTTCATTGACCTAAATCAAGCCTCTGCTCCTATGTGCTGGGACCTATTTTAAGAGAGTCATAAATATACAAACTCGGAAATGCCTGGTTGGGGGTGGGGGGTGGCAAGAGGATGTGGTTGCACTCCAGGACAGCATCTGGCTCAAATCACACTTCAGCCCCTGGATTCCACACAGGCAGAAGGGATGGCACAAAGGTGATGTTTACAAGGAGGTGCCCGGAGCAGAAAGAGGGTGTTCTAAACAAAATCCAGAGACATTACTGGCTGATGTGTGTTCGGCTTCATGCCCTGCAAAGCAGGACAAAGACATGGGCTCTGGGCAGTGGGAGCCGAAAGAAAAGGGGCCTAGGAGTCTCTTCTGCATCACATGCCTTCTTGCCTTTGCCGTACTTACTGTACTGGAATTTCCTACTTGTCTGTAGACTGTTAGACCCGCCACTGCTTCTGGGGATGGTGACCTGCTCTACACTCCTGCTTTTCCTGCCCTGACTTAGCGAGTCCAGTCCAAGGTTATTGAGTCAAAAATACACTAGTCTTCGGCTTAGAGAAATATTATAACCCTTTCCTTACTTTTCAGGTAAGGCAAGTGATGGGCCCTGGTTGCCTAGGCTGGCCAGGGCATGCAACTTGCCACCTCGAGGACCTCTAACTCAAACCAGGTTTCCGTCAAGGGTGGAGCACCATGAGAAATAGCTTTGGGTGTTACTGGGTGGGGCTGAGATGTAGCAGGGTTGGGTGGACCAGAGGCTCTGGATAGCTTTGCACACTCAGCTGGTCTTGATCCTCAGTGATGGAGCTCTTGCCTAGCATGTGAGGCCCCAGGCTCCTTTGAGGCACCAGGAATTTGATAGGAGTTTGCTCAGATGCAAAGCCAGGGAAATAAGAAGGCTTTTGTGTCAGTTCTTTGAGGAGGTAGTATGGTCTTCCTTGGGGGTGACACAGCTCTGGGATGGAGTGACAATTTTCCCCCCATCTCCGTATTCCTCTAGTTTCTTCCTACCATGATCTGAGAAATACTAGGGAAAGGGGTTGTCACCTGAGCTGAGAGGGACACAGGCCCTTTCAAGAACAAGTCAGTCTCTAGTGAGATGTTTACACCAGCTCATGCCCAAGGGTGCAGTGTGAGTCATTTGATCTAATTGGTTTAATAAGTAAACGATCTGTGCACAAAGAGGAGGGGGTTGGGCGTGAGGGGGAGGGACTCACTATCTACAAATCCTGAGGGGTCAGCTTTGAAGAGAGACCTACTGCTGGCTTTCTAGGGATCCATGACAATTCAGCTTGGGGTGGGGATGCTTTGGGAGGGAGGAAGAATAGAGACCCAGAAATCCTGCTGGCAAAGAGAGGTAGTTCAGGTTCTCAGTGCCCGTCCTATATATTTACACACACACACACACACACTTTATATATATATATATATATATATATATATATATATATATATATATATATATATATATATATGTATGTATTTCAGTAGGAGCTAGGGGTGTGGCTAAGTGCTCAGGGATAGAGCAGTCCCCAGCACTGTGCACCCCCCCACCCTGCCTCGCCAAAAAAAAGTACAATTCAGTGAAACTAGTATTGAATTTCAAAACTTTTTTTTTTTTTTTGGTATCTCCAAAGGAACCAAGCCCACAGTAACAATCACTCTGTCTTCTCATCCTCTCTGATGCCCAGTACAGGCAACCATTTTGGTTTTGACAGGGTTTCTCTGTATAGCCCTGGCTGTCCTGGAACTCACTCTGTAGACCAGGCTGGCCTCAAACTTAGAAATCCCCCTGCCTCTGCCTCCCAAGTGCTGGGATTAAAGGCATGCGCCACCACCGCCCCGGGTAATCTTTTTTTTTTTTTAATCTCCTTGAATTTGCCTATTCTGAAAATTTTCATATGAATGGTCCATGGAACAGGTACCCCATTGTGTTTGGATTTCCTTTCACTTAGCAAACAGTAGTATTTTCAGGATTATTGATGTAGCATGAGTCTGAGCAGTCATCCCAGTATCCAGAGGAGAAGGTTCTAGGCCCTGCTGTAATCTGAGGATACCCAAATGTCCTTTCATATAACTTACCACGTCCTTCTGTATACTAGAAGTCATTCTTTTTTTTTAAATTATTTATTTATCTTATACATTCTGTAGCTGTATGCTGTACATTGTAGCTGTCTTTAGACACACCAGAAGAGGGCATCAGATGTCATTACAGATGGTTGTGAGCTACCATGTGGGTACTGGGAATTGAACTCAGGACCTCTGAAAGAGTAGTTGGTGCTCTTAATCACTGAGCCATCTCTCCAGCCCACTAGAAGTCATTCTAGGTGACTTGTAGTATATGGTATAGCATAAATATGATGTAGATGATTGTTATACTGTGTTTTATATATATTATTTCATGCATGCATATATGATGTTTTGTTTTCTTTCCTTCTTCCCTTCCTTTCTATCTTTCTTCCCCTCCCCTCTTCTCCTTTTTGTAAGACATGGTCTCCTTTATCTGAGGTTAGCCCCAAACTCATGTAGCCCAAGGATAGCCTTGAACTTTTGATTCTCCTGCCTCTACTTCTGAGTGCTGAGATTACAAACTCTCCCACCATGCCCTGTATATGGGTGCTGGGAATTGAACCCAGGACTAAGGACTTGCTAAGTAGGCACTCTAACAGCTAATCTGCATCCCTAGCCACTTTTGGTTTTGTCTTTTGAGATATACATTTTTTCCTTTTATTTTGAGATAGGGTCTCACTGTGTTTTGCTGGCTGTTCTGGAACTCACTGTATAGACCAGGCTAGCCTCAAACTCAGAGGTCCCCCTGCTTCTGCCTCCAGGATTGACAGTGTGTGCTGTTAACCTGGCTCTGTTTTTGTTTTTTGAGACCGAGATTCCCTATACAGCTTCAGCTACCTTGGGACTCGCTATGTAACCCAGGCTGGTCCTGAACCCATGTTCTAATCTTCCTGTCTCATCTGTCTCCCAAGTGGTTTCATTAATTGCTGATGGGCATTTGGGTATTTACAGTTTGGGCTCTTAGGACTGGCACTGCTATGGTCTTCTTCTTCTTCTTCTTCTTCTTCTTCTTCTTCTTCTTCTTCTTCTTCTTCTTCTCCTTCTCCTTCTCCTTCTCCTTCTCCTTCTCCTCCTCCTCTTCCTCCTCTTCCTCCTCCTCCTCCTCCTCCTCCTCCTCTTCCTCCTCCTCCTTCTCCATCTCCTTCTTCTTTTAACTTCTTATATATATTGATAGGTGAGGGCCCAGCTTATTCTGAGTATGGGCTTCTCTTGGACAAGTGGTCATGGGTTCCAAGGTTCTATAAGAAAACAGGCTGATGCCGGGCAGTGATGGTACACGCCTTTAATCACAGCACTTGGGAGGCAGAGGCAGGGGGATTTCTGAGTTCGAGGCCAGCCTAGTCTACAGAGTTCCAGGACAGCCAGAGCTATACAGAGAAACCCTGTCTCAAAAAACCAAAAAAAAAAAAAAAAAAAAAAAAAAGAAAGAAAAAGAAAAGAAAACAGGCTGAGAAAGCCATGGGCAGCAACAGTAAGCGGGTCCCCTCTGTGGGCCTCTGCATTAGCTTCTTCTTCCAGGTTCCTATTCTGTGTTTCTGCCTGACTTCCTTCTATGATGAACATGATGTAGGAGCATAAACCAAATTACCCTTTGTTCCGCAAGCTGCTTTTGACTTTTGGTCATGATGTTTCATCATAACAATAAAAGCTCTAAGAGAAACACACACACACACACACACACACACACACACACACACACACACACATCTGTGTTTTGAATATATTTTAAATGTTTTTATTGTATTTATTTATTCATTGTGTACGTGTATGGATGGATGTGAGTCATGGCACAGAAGCTGCCAGAGGACAACTTGCGGGATTCAGTTCTCTCCTCCAGCCATGAGGATTGAATTCAGGTCAACAGGCTTGGTGGTAAGCGCCTTGATCATCCGAGCCATCCTGTCTCCTAAAAACCAGTGTAGATGACGATGAATTGTTTCCGTGTTTGGGGAAGCTAACATGCTAATGTGTATGCTTCAGTTCTAACACATGTGACTCAACAATCTCATGTTGGATCTTAGTCTTGGAATCATAGCAGTTGAATATGTATGAAGCATTGATTGGAGACAGTTAAATGGCCATTGGTTGAGAGGTAATTTGCTCAAATGTACCTTTAAACTTTGTTTTTCCAGCATTGGGAATTGAACCCAGGACTTTGCACACATTCAGCAAGTATTTCTACCACCTAAGCTCAGTCATAAGCAACCAAGACTCTTCCAGAAAACTTGGCTACTCAAGGACTGAGAAACAGTAGCCTGAACATTCTTTGGGAACTTGCTAGATGGCAGTTCTTAGGTCTCCCACAGTTCATTAACTGCCCCTCACCCCTCAGTGCTGGACATAGAACTCAAGGCCTCATGCATACTGAGCAAGCATCCTACCTCTGGGACATGCTCACAGCCCCAAAGATGTTAGACTTGGCCGTTGCCATTTGCTAAGATGTGCGTATTCCGGGGACCTGTGTTTAGAAGCAAATATCAAGAGTTTGGTTTTTCTAAGTTCTAGCTGCCTCAAAGATGTTCATATAGGGACTGGGTAAGTTTAAAAGTCCATAGAAGGAAAAGTCAGTGCAAATGTAAGGAAGTTACAATAGACAATAGACGTAGACAATGTTATGATCTACGGGACAGTGAGTAAGGAGGGGAGTCCTCTGGAAGAACAGGGCCAGCCACAAAGGTGAGTTAGTGGGGTTTGAGGCAAGAAAAAAAGAGCTTTTAGGAAAACGACAGAGGAAGGATGTGTGAGCATGAAAGGATCCTGTATTCTACCTGGCAGGTTTCTGTGCTCTGACATTCAGAGGAGGTAGTGTTTTCATGCTAATTTTATTTCAGAAAAAAAAAAAACTTTATGGATCAGGTTTGGGAACCGTGTGTAGGTATGGGCGAGCCTCAGAAATGCACCTACCTCAAAATACTACTGGCTGCTCTTCCAAAGGTCCTGAGTTCAAATCTCAGAAACCACATGGTGGCTCACAACCACCCATAATGATATCTGATGCCCTCTTCTGGTGTGAAGACAGCTACAGTGTACTTATTTATAATAATAAATAAATCTTTGGGCCTGAGCAAGCAGGGACTGAGCGAGTGGGTCTACCAGAGTGATTGGGCCAACCAGAGCCGGCAGGGTTGACCAGAGCAAGCAGAGGTCCTAAAGTCAACTCCCAACAACCAGGTGAAGGCTCACAACTATCTGTACAGTTACAGCGTGTACTCATATACATAAAATAAGTAAATCTTAAAAAAAAAATACCTGTTTGGGTCCTCTTCACAATGTAATGTCCTCTGACTCTCAGAATCCTTTATGTTTCATTGTGTACCTTGTTGTGTACCCTGTGAATTACTCATCCTGGGTGCTGTGCAAAAAAAAACACAGTTGGGAGGTAGGACTGGCTGTAGAAGTGCCATACAGGGATTTGAGCTGTGGCTTCCTGCTGCCCCATCACTGTTTCCATAATCCGTCCTCCATAAATGAGGCACCATAAGACCAGCTTCTCAGAGCCGTGTTGAGGATTAACTGAGCAGCCCGTGGCATGGACTTTGAAACCACACAGTAGTCTGGATCTCAGCTCAGCCATTTGTGAGATCTGGAGCAAAGCCCATAAATTATTTAAGCCTCGGTCTTACTGAGAAATGGTACCTTCCTGCTTCTGTGGTGG
This sequence comes from Mastomys coucha, assembly GCF_008632895.1. Taxonomy (NCBI): domain Eukaryota; kingdom Metazoa; phylum Chordata; class Mammalia; order Rodentia; family Muridae; genus Mastomys; species Mastomys coucha. The sequence continues at coordinate 113,432,935 of NW_022196903.1, read as the reverse complement.
GAATGAGTGAAAGTGCAACGCCTGGCAGAGTGTGGGAAATCAGTAAGCCACAGTCTTAGTACTGAATGGAGCCGCCCTTAGTCTTAGTACTGAATGGAGCCACCCAGCCTCGTATACATTGAGCATTTTTTGGCTGAATTTGTTCAAGTCCCCGAATGATTCAGTGGGAAGAAGAAATGATAACTGACTTGGCAAGAGGCATATAGCTAAAAAGTAGTGGGCAGGGACTCAGTCCAGAACTCTCTGACTCTTAACTTCATTTGTTATACCATGCTTGACCATCAGACAAAGCAGCTATGCCCCACATGGTGCTTGGTAAATCTAGCCTGTTGATTGAATGTACCTTTCTTTTAAGCTTCTTTTAAAAGCTTTTTCTCTATTCTTAGCTATTCCCTGCAACCATCAGAACTCCAATATACTGATCCAAGAAGCCAACTTGAAATAGGTAACAGACTGTAGTCTGTGTGTGAAAGCTGTATCGGTTTTTGTATGGTGGTGAACTCTGGGGAAACGTAGCTCAGTGCTCCAACCAGCCCAAGGGGATAAATTTGCATTTTACCCAACAAATTGCCTACAACAGACTCTTTGAAACATGGAAAAGATATCCCCTAAGACCTGGGAAGGCTAAACAGCTAATCGCTCCCCAAGAGCTTTAGGTATTACTAGGATACAGACCGCAATCAGAGATCATTAAACATCAAAGTTTATGTTCAAGAAAGAAAATCAAAAAAACAAAAATGAAAGGTCCAAACTCTCCACCTTAATTGTCTTTACAAGCACCCCAAGTAGGAGAAAGTTCCAGAGCCCATGTAAGTATCAGGTAAAATGAGAGTGGATGAGATCCAGCCAGCACTAGCCGGGGAAGAGTGGTGCCTGGCTCAGGAGGGAAAGGTTCTCTGTTGCCTTTTATCTTTCCCACAACGTCATCTGGGCCTTCTCCCAAACACATTCTACTTCTCCCTTTTTTGGGATAGAGAACCAGGGCAGCCTGACCCATTTCTGAGCAGTGTTTGTCAGCTCATCTACTTAGATGCCCTTGGTTTTCTTTTTGGTTCCACTAGACCTGGCATCAGAGGTTCATTAAACCAGTCAGACGCTACCTTCCAGATGAATGCTGGGGTCTATCAGGGCCAGGCTGAACAGAGCCGAGCCTCTCCGGCAGCTTCCAGCAGTGCTTGGGATAGGCAACCCTGAGACGTTCACTCCGAAAGTGCCTTCTGATGTACCTTGTCACTCACTTCCCTGCTCCTCACTGAGGAGTTCCATGATTATCTGGCTTCATCATAGCCCCACGCTCCTGACTCTTCCCTCTGAGGGTTGCACCTGGAGCCACCCCTGGCTCAGGGAAAGGGAAGGAGTGGAGAAACCAGTGAGTTGTGGGGACTGCACATGGAGTAGAGAGTTATTGAATGAGCTATTTGTGTTTTTTCAGTCAACATCCTTATTATTGACACAGCTTCAGATGGATCAGAGGTGCATAGAGGTCAGCGCCAACAGTCATCCGAGCGAATTTAGCAACAGCTAAATTTTGTTTATTCATTCATTTACCCATTTATTTATTTGAGACAAGGCTGAACCTGCAGGAGCCTCCCTGGCTTAGTATCCCATATGTACGCTGGGACAGCTGAGAGCAATAATTGACTATCAAATGTGACTTTTTGGTCTGGGTTCCTAACGTTGTATTGACGTAGTAAGACTACATATCATCATTATTTAGTTAGTGTACAAAATGGATCTCGTTACAGCCTCTACAAGTATACTTTGTACTTTGTTTATATTCATGCTCAACAAGACCCTTTGTTTTCATCTCTGGTCATTAGACTCCTCCTTCCCTCCTACACAGTCCCCTTCTACTATCATGTCACATGACAAGAACATACATATACACACACATAAACACATGCACATACATACACACACACACATACAGACATATACATTAAACATATGAGAAAATATACAGTGTTTATTTAACTTAACCTTGTTTAACGTGAGATCTCCAGGTCTATCCATTTTCCTGAAAATTACGTAATAGTATTCTTTGTGGTTTAATGAAACTCGGTTGTATGACCACATAATTGTCTGTCTGTCTGCTTATCTGTCTGCTCATCTGTTAATGGGCATCTAAGCTGATTACGCATCTTAACTATTATGGCTAATTATGCAATGAACACGGGTGGGTGTTCAGATGCCTCTTTTGAGCCGACTTGGATTCCTTCTGGAGTAATATTACCAAGGAGTAATGTGGCTGGATCATACGGCATTATCTATTTATTTAGAAATAGGATCTCATTAAATAGTCAAGGTTGGCTTCAAACTCCCTGGAATCCTCCTGCTTCGGTCTCTGAGGTGCTCAGACACCTGTGCTGGCAGTTCTAGTGTTCATTTTTGGGCATCTCTGTAAGTAGTTTTTGTAGTGGCTGCTTTAGCTCATATCCCATCAGGAATATTCTAGGGTTATCTATTCCCTGAATCCTTGTCAGCATTTGTTTCAATCATATATCTTGACTAGGGTTCAGAAAATATAGTTTGTAACAAATCAAATGTTGTATATTATATCAAATTATATATATAAAATCAGTTGGCTTAGTGAACTTCTCACTTTTCTTTAAAGCCACAGAGATGAGTTTTGTGTGTGTGTGTGTTTATGTGTATGTTTGATTATTATTAGTAGTAATAGTAGTGTCATTCTTCATTATCATCATCATCATCATCATCATCATCATCTGGTTGGTTTTGTTTTTGTTTTTGAGACAGAGTTTCTCTGTGTAGCCCTGGCTATTCTGAACTCACTCTGTAGACCAGGCTGGCCTCAAACTCACAGAGATCCACCTGCCTGTATTTCCCAAGTACTAGGATTAAAGGCATGTGCCACTATGCCTGGCTAGAGCTAGTTATTTTCTTGTCTATAGAGAATATAAAACTATCACTCAGTAGTTTAATCAGCCATCTTGAATCAAGGTCTCATTGACTTTATGAAGGTCAGAGCAGACCAGCAGAGGTAATTTTATGGAATTATAATCAATGTCATCTGAACTAAAGTAAACAAATGAACAACAAAAAATATCGACAGCTCAAGGGACTGATTCTTCAAGTTTTAGAAAATTATATTTACTTATTTGTTTATATTGTATTGTGCTCTGTGTGTGTGTGTGTAAGTCAGAAGATAATTTGTGGGGGTCACTTTCTTCTACTTGGGGATGCAGCTCAGGTCATCCCCCAGCCCCAAAGGACAGATACTTACTGTGGAGGTAGAGAACACCGCTGAACTGTATGTTTTCCTTCTTAGCTCCTTCCGAGTCTAAATCCTGTTCTCCAGCATACTTGCAGTAGTTTATCTTACTGATTAAAAAAGACTCAAGGGGAAGTCATTAAGAAACTCAGCGGGTAAGGGTGCTTACTGCTAAGCTTAGTGACTTGAGGTTCATCCCCAGAACCTATATGATATAATCTCCAGGACTGGCAGTATAGCTCAGTTGATAGAGTTCTTGCTTCACATATATGAGGCCTTGATTTCGTTGGTAGCAACACACATAACGTACAAAATAAATACTGCCTTTTTGTGATTCTAGGGATGGAATTTAGGGCTTTCTGCATCCTAGGTAAGTGCTTTGTCACAGCTATATATATCAGCCTTTATTCATTTACTTTAAAAATTGCTTCTTAACCTAAAGAAAGCATCTTTTTTTTTCCTTCTATGTGAAATGTTAGGAGATTAACATGTCAAAGAAGTACTTAGTGCGCTTCTGTGCATGTAAGTTATGGTTTTGAAAATCATGTAGGAGGATAATAAATGGTGTGCCAGTGAAGTCTGATGTCTCTCAGGCTCTTACCTTGCAGACTGTGGCCACAGGTCATGCCCAGCCTTGCTCCTGAAGACCTCAGAGCCGTCTTCATGTGGTTAGCAAAGTCAGATTTAGGACTGATCCAGCCCGTCACTAGCACGTTCTCAGATTCTCAGGGAAATGCGCTCTCCAAGCTGCCTCTGTGGACCGTGACCTTCTTTCCACAAGAAGGCTTGTGTTCTCAGAGGCCAAGCTAAACAGACCTAACAATCTTGGGGACTTGCTACCAGACCCACAAACTAGATGGCCTCACTTGTCAGCAGACAAGGGATGTACTCTGAGCCAGAACAGAGACCTGGATTTTTGTCATGGGTCTTTCTCCGATCTCGTTTTGTGTCTCAGATAATGACACCGTAGGCTTCTAGCCTTTAGCTTTCTAGTGGAGATGCTATTTGAGTTTGTAGCTATGGTCTCTCAGCTTCCCTAGACTGCAACAAGCTGAGGTTTTTAGTTTGTTTATTTGGGACAAAGTCTCTGTATGTAGCCCTGGCTGTCCCAGAATACGTAGACCAGACTGGCTTCATACTCAGAGTTCTGCCTGCCTCTGCCTACTGAGTGCGCCACACACTTACTTCAGACTGTGTTTGAATTTGAAGTTCTGTCTCACTCTGCCTCTTCTGTGTGAGGCAAGAGCCATCATGCCCATTGGTTAGAAAGTCTAACTGTTTTTCTTACCTTCTCAAGAAATACATTTAGAACACCATCTCTTTGTATAACTCAGGGAAAATAATCTAATAATCAACTCTACCATCTTCCAGATACTCTATAAAGTCTCTAGATATTGTAATGTTTGTGTCTTTGATACCTCTAATTATATCTACATTTGTATACTTTAGCCTTAAAAATAGAATGATTCTCAGAAAAAAAAAACCCTCATTCTTTAAAGATCAAGTCAATTATGTACAGCTAAAGGGTTTTCACAGGGAAGACCTCCACCCTCACCCCAGTCCCTTCACACACACACACACACACACACACACACACACACACACTGATATTTGAATGGAGTTGCCAGGCTCCCATAGGTAGGACTGGGGTTTGAATCCTAAGCAGACATCAGGGGTGTTGAGATATTAAAGATTTTGACCTTTGGTTCTTGACCTTTCTGGGACCTGGTGATGTGATTCTCTATTTTATTTATTTTGTGGTCTTTCCCCAATTTGCCTTAAGAAAGAAAGAAAGAAAGAAAGAAAGAAAGAAAGAAAGAAAGAAAGAAAGAAGAAAAAAAGGAAGAAAGAAAGAAAGAAAGAAAGAAAGAAAGAAAGAAAGAAAGAAAGAAAGGAAGAAAGGAAGAAAGAAAGACCCAGAAAGTGGTGGTATGCGTCTTTAATCCCAGCACTTGGGAGGCAGAGGCAGGTGAATTTCTGAGTTCAAGGCCAACCTGGTCTACAGAGTGAGTTCCAGGACAGCCAGGGCTACACAGAGAAACCCTGTCTTGAAAAAACAAAAACAAAAAACAAAAAGAAAGAGAGAGAGAGAGAGAGAGAGAGAGAGAGGAAGAAAGAAAGAGTAAAGAAAGGAAGAAAGAGAAAAGAAAGGAAGAAAAATAGAAACAACAACAATAAAACAAAACAAAGGTAGGATCTATAGTCCTGGCAGGCCAGAAATTCACTGTACAGACCAGGTAGCCTCAACTATGATACCCCTTCTTCAGCTCCTGAGTTCTCCATAGCCATCTCCCAAAGTTACCTGTGGCTTAAGTTGAAGCCTGTGGTTCTAGCCAGATCAAACCACATCAGAGGACTAGTTTTCCAGTTTGTGTTTAGTTGCCGAGTTTTCATTGGTTGTATCACATATTACCAGTGTGCATCTGGCATGATATATGTCTTACCACAGGAGTACAAAGTATCCAGAACCAGGCACATGGCAGATACCTGTATTCTTAGCACTCAGGAAGCTGAGACAAGATTACAAGTTCTAGACCAGACTGACCTCATTGCACACACACACACACACACACACACTCACATAACACACTCACACACATACACACACTCACACATTCATACCATATACACATTCATATATACATATATACACTCTCACACTCACACACACATACACACTCACACATACTCATACATGCACATATATACTCAAACATATACACACACATATATCTTACACATACACACACGCTCATACACATATACACACTCTCACACACATGCATACACACTCATACATACTCACACACATTCATACACACATACAGACACTCATATATTTACATATTCTCTCACACACATACTTACATATACACATACATATTCACAGTCACACATAGATACACATTCTTATACATACACCTAGTGACACACACATATACTCACACACATACACTAGTACACTGGTATACATCATGTTCATTCCATGTAGCCACAATATCAAATTGGACTAAAAAATGTTCTAAATGGTTACTCTGAAATACCTGCTTCATGGAGGATACACAGACAGCCAACAGTCCCTACACTTACTTCCTGAGCTTGCAGATTGTAAGGGGCCAGAAAGTTTTAAGCACTCTTGGAAGCCAAGATGTGTTGAAATTGTTTTCATACTGCCTAGTGTACTAGAACATCAGTATTCCTGGGAAACACCTCTCCTTAGGCCTCTTGTGACTTCTGCTTCTTTTCTTGTTATGGACTGGGAGTGGTTCAATTCGATCATACCAATATACCACTCTTTTTCCAAGCCAGGGCTCTCCAGACTCTCTGCATCCTTAGTGAAACTCAAGTTTTATTACCACATCTATCCCACTGATATAGGAGCAGCCTGGTCCCTTTGGTCTTCAGTACTTGCTAGATATTTATTTATTTATTTATTTATTTATTTATTTGTGGTTCAGTAGTGTGCCTTTCTGGAAAATGTGAGAACAGAGTCTCAAAGAGACACATATACCCTTTTCAGCTTCTCCTCCTACCTCTCCCCTGCCCTAATATCCTAGTGGTAGGAACAACCTAACTTTCCATGATGGATGAATAGATAAAGAAAATCATATATAGATAGATAGATACATATATGTATATGTGTACATATATACATATATATATATATATACATACACATACATACACACACAAACACACACATATATGTGTGTGTGTGTGAATGTATATGCATATATATGTATATGGGCATATATATTATATGTATATGGGTACATATATACCCATATGCAATGGAATATTGCTCAACCTTAAAGTAATGGAAGGAAATTTTGACCTGCGGTTCAATATGGTTGAACTATGAAATAATGTTATAATTATGAAATTAGCTAAATATATATTAACACATATTGTATGATTCCGTGTATATGAGATACTCAGTAAATTTATAGAGAGCAGAGTTGCTTCCCCTAGCTGGAGTTTCAGCTCGGAACGATGAAAGTGCTATGGGGAGGATGCTTTACAGCAGTGCGCATGAGCTCGCTGCCACTGAACTGTGCACCTAAATGCAGCTGAAGTGTGATAGCCAGGCAGCGGTGGCGCATGCCTTTGATCTCAGCACTCAGAGGCGGAGGCAGGCAGATCTCCGTGAGTTCAAGGCCAGCCTAGTGTACAGAGAGAGTTCCAGGACAGCAGAGCTACTCAGAAAAAGCCTGTCGTGAAGAATCAGGAAAAAGAAAAGAAAAGAAGGGAATAGAAGGGAAAAGAAAAAAGAAAAAGGTAGAGTGTTCTAACAGTGTAGCTCATGAAAGGGCACTCGCAGATGTATAAAAAATAATAAATTTAACCTGGTAGTAGAGGCGCACACCTTTATTCCAAGCACTCAGGAGGGCCGAGGGAAGATCTCTGAGTTTAAGGCCAGCCTGGTCTACAGAATAAGTTCTAGGATGGACAGGGCTACACAGAGAAACTCTGTCTCAAACCCTCCACACCCCACCAAAAAAAAGATAAATTTTGTTACTTATTCTGTTGGCCTTTGCATTGCTATATTAAACTGCCTGGCAGAAATAACAGGGGATGCTGTACTTCACTTATGATTTCAGAGGGTCATGCATCCTGATAAGGAGGCATGTGGGGCTGCTCACACCATAAAGAGAATACAGAGAGAAGTACAGAACATGGCCTCCAGCAAGGCATTCCTGTTAGAGACAGGCTCACTGAGAGCAACTTCATTCATGCAGGCTCCACCTTCCACAATTCTGCTACTTCAGAATTTAACTCTGTCAGTTGGTTGAAACAGTTATTAGGCCAGAGGCTTCATGCCAGTCCTCTCAGGGAGCACCTTAGAGACTCACTAAAGGTACTCAACCAAACTCCTAGGTGTCTCTCAGACCTACCAACTTGGTAGTCAAGATTAGTCTGTGTTATATGTATTTTCAACACATATACACATCTCAAAGTTATGTCTAGAAAGGAGAAAGAAGGCTAGATTAGTGCCTTTGGAGGCAGAGGCAGGTGGATCTCTGTGAGTTGGGGGGCCAGCCTGGTCTCCAGAGTAAGCTTCATTGAAGCTAGAGAGTAAAGTGATAGAGGTGAGGAGAGAGGGTAAGAGAGAGAAAGGGAAAAAAGGAAATAAGTCACTCAGGGACCCTTGGGTTGTGACTTTAACGTCTCTGCCATGGCGAGTGTCCACAGGGTGCTGTGACAGCCTGCAGCTGGTTGTCAAGTGTCTCAGAACGTCAGGGTCAATGCCTGTCACTTCATCCAGGCCCTAGCACAGAACTGTGAGGAGACACCGCTTGTGCGGTAACTCTTCCAGCTGTTCACACCACCCACTCTTTATCATTCACATGCTTCAAGTGCTTGCTCAAGGCAGCAGGAATCTAATTATGAGAGAGAGAGAGGCATGGTTTTGCTTGCACGGAGCTAATTTTCAGGCTTTCCCTAACTGGACTCAGGTGCAGTTAAGCACTGTGATGGCACGCTGTGCCTTGGGCCAAGAATCAAAGACTGACTTCAGACTGGTCCTTCACACTGGCTCCCCTTGCAGATTAGACATTCAGTGAACTTACCTTTAGGTCCCTGTGTCCCTGTCCACAAAATGGAAAAAAGATTCATGACGTTTGGATGAACATAAAACGAACCAAGAATATGTGGCGGTGACTCTGGGAAGAGCGCTGACCCTCATGGTCTAATTCTCTGCTCTCAGTGCATACAAATCCCTGAAGTTTCACTTAAATGACCTTTCATAGGAAGGAGGAGGGGAAAGTCTAAATTGACAATAATCTATCTTCCTGTGGCCTTGGCTGGCTTGAACTCGGTGTAGACAAGGTGGCCTTTGTCTTCCGAGTGCTGGGATTAAAAGGGTATGCCACCACACCTTACTCCAATAATCTTGCTACTGTCTTGTGTGCCCTCCTGTCCCATTCCTTCTCCTTCCCGAGAACAGGTTACAGCAACCTCATCTGGTTTTGGCAAGTCTCTTTCCTCAGGTCTAGCAGCTGGCTGGCACTCACATCAGATTGTTCTCCAGCCAGATGCAGAAAAGAGACTCAGGCTGCTGAGAAAAGATTATGTTCGGTGGCTCGGTGGTAGATCACTTTCTTGGCTCACGCAGCCCCCTAAGTTGGATCCCCAACACTGCAAATGTGTGTGGGGTACTGTAAAAGCAGATAACAAATGTAATGGGCTGGGGAGTCTAAGGCTTCTGGTTGTTGGTCCAAACCAAAGCTGTGTGGACCCTAAGAAAATGTCCTTGGCTTCGAGGATTCTTCTCTTAGATTCCGTTGCCTTTTTGTACCACAGACTGAAGGTCCTGTGTAAAGTACTTCTCAAAAGATTTTTTTTTTTGAAGAGCAAGCAGTTTCTCAATGCTATTGTGTGGAGGTCGTGAGGACTTCAGTAAATGGGGAATTTTGTTAACATCAAGTGATTGCTGTGGAGCTGAAATAAGACAGTGTGTGTCAAAAGCCTGTAGCAGAGATGAGCCCAGGCAGATGTCCATTTGTAGCTATGATGGTTGTCTGTGCGTGAAGCACATGCAACCCATTAGTGGGTGGGGTGGTGTAATGTGTGGAAGAGAAGCTTCTGAGTAGAGCCCTCCTGGGTCTATGTCAGCATTTTACTGTACCCATCTCCAAAGTCCAGGCTCTTGTCATTAGCAGTTAATTGTTAAGAATTTCTTGCTTGTCCTCACTTGTCTTTGGTTTTCCGAGACAGGGTTTCTCTGTGTAGCCCTGGCTGTCCTGGAGCTCACTCTAGACCAGGCTGGCCTTGAACTCAGAAATCTGCCTGCCTCTGCCTCCCAAGTGCTGGGATTAAAGGCATGTGCCACCACTGCCCGACTTCTCACTTGTCTTTTTAAAACATTACTTAAGACACAGTCTCTGCCTCCCATGTGTGGTTTTGACGCTGCGTGCCACTATGCCATTTCCCTCCTCTTACCGTAGTGACTAGTTGGCATTCTTGCATGCTTCTCACAGACACACTCCCCTCTGTTTTCCTCGTCCTGTCTTCCTGGACCTTCAGATGATGGCGGTTTGGTTTTATTTGTTTGTTTTTATCCTGGCTCCCACTTTTTTCTGTCAATGATGCTTCTGTCTCTCCAGGTCCTCCAACAATGGAAACCATTTTTTCTCTCTCAGTCAAGAGAAAGAACCTCTGTTTCTGCTTTTTACCTGGGAAGAGGCCAGAGGGAGAGTCTAGGACTTTAAGATTGTATTTGTTTTTAGAAGACTTATTTTTATTTTATGTGCACGTGTGTTTTGCCTCCATATGTGTTTGTGTACTGTGTGTGTGCAGTGCCCACAAAGGCTAGAACAGGGCATCAGAACCCTTGGAACTGAAAGTACACATGATTGTGAGGTACCCTGTTGGGTACTGGGAGGGAAACCCAGGTCCTCTGCAAGAACATCTAGTGCTCTTAGCAATGAGCCATCTCTCCAGTCCTATTTTTATTTTTTAAATTATGTGTATCCCTGAGTGTAGATGTGGATGTGAGTACAGGTGCCAATGGAGGCTCGAGGTATCAGATCTCCTGAAGCTGAAATTAAAGGTGGTTGCGAGCCATCCGGTATGAGTGCTGAGAACCAAACCGAGTCCTCTGAAAGAACAGGAAGTACTTGAAATTGATGAGCCATCACTCCAACTCTGGGGCCCAGGCTTTTGAATAACCACTTAGGTTCTGTCTTACACCCTCCAGTGCCTCTGTGGGCAACATTAACCCTTCAGCTGAGGTCTAGGGATATGCCTGCTGAAACTCCTCTCTGGCTGTTGCACAGAGCCAGTGATTTCCTGTATCATTGCCTCTCCTAGACTCTTGGACCATAAAGACAAGATTCCTAGGTTCCTAAGCATAGAGAATTTGCTCATAGTCTTGCCTAACATTTTTGAGTCTTTGAAAATAGAAAATCCTTGAGCATCATCATGTCACCCGCATGCAGTGAGCCCAGCTTGCTGTGTCTGTCTGTTCCCTGTGTGTGGACACAAGTGCGAGGACCAGGCCAAGTTCTTGGAAAATTGGGTCCTTTCATTAACCATGGGACAGAAAGAGCTAAGTGTCTGTGGTTTTGCTCCAGCTGTTAGTAGGGGATGCACTCAGTGTACACCTGGTGTTCAGTAAATGACTGATTGTCACATGTCTGTTTTCTCATTTTTTTTCTCCAGTCTTCTGGCTGATTAGTCTTAGCTATTTATTCTAAATGTTAGACAAGTGCAGTTCTGAACTCCCTATTTGAAAGACACTCTCCCCACCCCTGGAGGTAAGGGGTGGTCCCCAGTTTTCCTTGACGAATCTCTTTGTCCCATTTCAACAGGAAGACAGACCCAGTGGGTTCAGGAGAAAAAAAAAAAAAGAATGCCCCAGCAGAGGGTCTGGAAAGAACCTAAGTGGCTGTCACCAAGGAGTCCCTCAGGATTAAAGTGTAGGCTCTGGGCCAGTCTTCAAAGTCCTGGGCTCTCAGCTCTAGGTTTTTCTAGAGGGTTTTAGGTTCGCATTTCCCTTGCATGGGACTGTAACTGTCATAGCGGTGACGTGTAAAGGGACCCTGAAATGTTTAGTTGTTTAGTTTTTTGCAGTGATGATCCTGATAATGGTGATAGCTCCGAGGTGACCAGGCTGGGCCCTACCTTCTGGAGTCTACGCTAATCATCACCCGTGCTTACAGAATGGAAACTTACTGAGCTCAGCTACATACAAGCAGAACCTGTATTCCCAGGACGGCAGCAGCAAATAAGAAAGGATGTCGAGCTTCTCTCTGTCTTCTCTCCTCATCTGCTGCCTTGGCTTTCTCTGCTTTCTACATGTTTGTGTGAGCAGGAAGGCAGGCCTACAGTGGCTGTAGAGCAGGTGCATCCCTGGCACTGGCTCAGAGGCCCTCTTTGGGGCCTTTTGGGTAGCACTCCTGAGGGCAGTAGATGCAATTCCCAAGTTGCTGGCTGCAAGCTTCAGCTTGCCTGCAGCCACAACTCCCCCAGAGGCTCAGGTGCAAGCAGGGCGGGAGAGTATAGCTGACTACACTTCAGGCCCCTGGCTTGGAGGCCTGTCAGGGAGGGAAGCTCCTGAGAGCCCTACCTGTGTTTATCTGTTCGTGAGCAGGAGCCAGGGAAACCTTAGGACTCCACCTTTCTTCCCTCTCCCTGAGGAGCTGGGCAGCCACAATAATCCCCAGGGCCAGTCACGAACACTAACACAGAATTATTTCTGTTGAAAAGGTGAGAGAAATATTTCTGAGAGAAAGGGTGAGAGGAGGCGATGGAGTTACACATGTTAGAGTTTTTTAAAAATGGTACTGAGGGATATATATGTTCTATAAGGGTGTAGAGAGCTAGGATGATAAGCTTTAGGCCTTTGAAGTCTGTATTGACCCCAGGAGGGTGTTGGCAAAGCTCTGGCTGATGGTTAACCTGATAGCCCAGCTCTGAGAGGGCAGAGCAGGAGGCCCACAGTGGTGTTTTGTCTGACACCTGAAACTCCCGTGTCTGTCTCCCGGCATAAATGTGACACCTGCTATAGGAGGACCAGGCCCTGGCAGCTGGTACTCTGGAAGGAGAGGCCTGGCCAGAAGCGGGAGGAATCACTTAACAGGGGACAATTGACAAGTGTCAGTCATTCAGTCCGCACATTCTTTAGCTCCAGTTGCTCCCAGGGGGCAAGCAATGGCTGGGTATCCACTGCCAGAATGGATACAGAGACAAGAGATGAAGAGGATCCAAATACAGTGCCTGTGCCTGGCACAGAGCATGTGCTTAGTGAACACCGGCAGGCCATGGGAGGTGATGGAGGACCACAAAGTCCAAGCAGCAGAGAGGACATATCCAAGTCCCCACTGCCCTGTTTGCTTACTCTCTGGTCAGAGAGCAGAGAGCTCCTGGCTCTGTGCAATTCACACAGTTCTAAAAAGGTTGGGATTCTTATCTCCCGACTCTCAAATCCAAACCCCCAACCCAGTAACTGTTAGGAGGAAGAGATGTGTATCAAGCACTTTATGAGTCAGACCCGGATAATGCACTGCTCACAGAAGGCCTGGTGAATGGAGCAGATGTTTCTATTCCCACCATCCCGATGAGGAAAGCAAGGTTAAGGAGATGATGTGGCTAGCTCAAGGCATTACAATTGTGTGTGTGTGTGTGTGTGCAGTTAGACCCGTCACTCTGAAGCCTGAAGACTCATCTATTGACCATCCAAATCTTCTATCTCAGAACCATGTAGACATACTTGTGACCTTTAGTTGAGGGCCTGGCTCCATTTAACCTCACTGGGTTTCCTATCTTTTCCTCATTGACCACAGAAAGAGCCTTCAGATGAAGAGGAATAGAACTGATCGATTGAGAGTTCTTCACTTAGTATAGACCTGAGTTCTGTTCTGAGTTCAGCAAGGAAGCCAGTACACTTTACAGCCAATGAGTGGATTAAGGAAATCAGTTGATGCTCAGTTACCAAGAAGAGACATCAAGAGCATTTAAGCTAGCTAAATTAGCCTAACAGGATTCTTCTTTAAAAAGGGGTGGGATGGAGGCTGGAAAGATGGCTCAGCAATTTAGAGCAATTGCTGTGCAGTCATGAGAACCAGAGTTCAGATCCTAGTGCCCATGTAATAAGCTGAGAATCTCACACATGTACAGGGGCATGGGACAGGAGCATTGCTAGGGCTTGTTGGCTTTCAGTCTTGCTGAGAAAACATGAACCTCAGGTTCATGGAGAGAGACCTAACCTCAAATAGTTATGGAGTGATTGAGGAGGGCTCCTGGTGCCTTCTGGTCTGCATGCATGCATATTCTTTACACACACACACACAGAGAGAGACAGAGACAGACAGACAGACACTTTGTGTGTGTGTGTGTGTGTGTGTGTGTGTGTGTGTGTGTGTGTGGCCTCCTTGGAGGCCAGAATTCTCAGTGACTTAATATGACTGAATATCTGGGTAGCAACCCATAGCCTATATCCATAGCTAAGCCCTCTCCTCTGACTTCAGGACTCCTCAAAGCTCTGCTAAAGAGTAGCTGCAGGAGAATGTGTAAATGGTGACAGACATTGGCTAGTGGGGGCTGTCTTCTTTAATCTTGGAAGACAAATAGATCCTTGGCTGAGAGCTCCAGGCTCCTCTTTCCGCACCTGACCTAATCCAGCATCTGAAAAGGCTCAAATGACGCCATGCCTCTGGCCTCTGAGGTGCTTTCTAAACACACACCATAACCACATAAGAAAGCAGGCTGACCCCCGAGTCAAGCTCCAGTCTGTGACTCTGTGCCCACCCTGCCCAGCGTCAGCACCTGGCACTCCTGCACAACGTGATGTCTACCCTCTGTGTGGCCAGACGGTGGTTGTACCCTGTGGTGGTTTGTTTTGCTGAGACACAGTCTTGCTATATAGCCCAGGTTAGCCTTGGATTCAACAGCCCCGCCTTTGTTCCCCTGGACTTTTGGTATGTTATAAGCATCTGCCACCACACTAAGCTGCTTATTCTCTGGTTTTTGTTTAGTTAGCTATGTCTCTGTTGGTGCTCACCCAGGGATCCCGCGACACTTGTGCCTTCTGCCAACTGTTCATTCCCAAGGGTGGATGGCTGTCAAACTCCTTTTATGTGATTCCCTGCCCCGCTCCAGTGGTACTTCAGTCTGACTCCTTCTGAGCAGAGCTTATGTTGTGCTAGCATGGACTCCAGAGCTGAGTTATAACCCTGCCCCTCAAGGGCTTCTTAGTAAAGCAGCCCAATGGCGAGGCCCCTGCCCCCTCAGGTTCTCACTGTACTCTTGTTTGTTCTATGATCCCAGATTGGTCATCTCAGCAGCCTTGCTCCCATTTTCCTTACCTGGAGTGAGGATAAAGTGATCTTAAAAACTGGTCTGATGGTTCATGATTCTGGCTTATGGGCCACAGTGTTGTAAGTTCGCTTACTTTAAGCCCAACACCCCTGCCCAACCATTCTCTCTATAGTCAAGAAGGCGTTGTAATTCTATTGAATTACAGACTGACCACTGGGTTCTGACTCTTCCCACCCTTACCTTGCCTCTTTGTTTGTGTAGGAATGCTTGCTTGCACATCAACAGTTTCCTGTTCCCCTCCTTCCCACCACGGTTCTTTCTGCCTCCTCAGATGTGTGCACACTAACCAGTTCCAGGGCAGGCACGAGTGTGTCTCAGGTAGCTCCAGATCAGGACAGAACTAAGTTTGTGGAACAAATACAAAGTTTTAGGCCCTCTTTCTCCTGCCTCCTCCAGTTCTGGTTCTATCTAGCAATCCTAATGATCAGAGAGAAGCACCCCTTCCCCTTCCCCCTTTATCCCCAGCTCCCATAATCCTCTGCTGCTGCCCTGGAAGTAGCCTTTGCCACCATTTCTTGACTGGGCCTGTGAGAAGTCACCTACCATGAACAGACATTGGCTAGTGGGGTAAGAATCATGTTGTAGTGGACCCACAGTACATGGCAATAGCCCAGTTCACCTTCTCTGACTTAGGGCAGGAAGGCTTTCCCGTCATCTGCCTCACCCGTTTCATACCTACCCTATGAGGTGGGGTGAGGAGAAGCCAGTCACCTCTCTTATCTCTACAGATTTATGGGCTCCTGAATTAAGTTGTCCTTATTCTTTCCTTCTTCCCTTTCACAGGGTATGGCAGCTGGCGAGAACTGGCCAAGGCCCTAGCCAGCAGGAACATCCCAGCCGTTGATCCGAATCTCCAATTCTATCGTCCCCAGCGGCTGAGCCTCAAGGTGTGTGGCATGTCTAGTCTGTTTTCCACCCTCATCGCTGGTGGATCATCCAGGGCCATCAGTTGCTCTCAGCTGCTCTCCAAAGAAGGAAAATCTTTGTGGTATATGCAGAGGGGAGACAGCTGGTAGAACCCTAGTCTTACCTTGAAGTTCTAGCTGAGTGCAAATATCTATCTTGCCTTCCTCAAAGGCCCAGTGGGCCTAGTTGTTTAGGCTTTTCGCACCATTGTTCACACTATCCAAGTCTGAGCTGTTCCAGGTATGTGGCATATGTCTCAGACAACACACCATAAGTTGGGGGTATGTATGGCTTAGAGGTAGAACTTTTGTCTAGCTTGATTTCATCCCTGTCTACACATACACACACACACACACACACACACACACACACACACACACACACACACACACAGCATTTCTGCATATTAACCAGCATATCCTAGAGACAGGACTGCCCCAGTGCCAGGCGCATGGTACTGAAACCCAGAGGTAGTAAAGTAGACAATACCCTTCCCCAAAAATAGCTGGGGTGTAGATTGTCATGAAGCATTTCTCTATAGTGTTGCTCAGGTGGTAAATTAGGGAAACTGAGGGCCATCCAATTTGGACCCTCTTCTCACCCCCAACCCCGGCAACCATTAATCACAGAACAGAAATGGATCCCCAAAGTTGGATGAGATCAAAGTAACTCTGTGGCCCCATATGGTAGGGAGGGCCTAGGGTGTCTGGGAGAGGCTCCCATTTGTTGAGACCAGTGACAAGTCTGGGTAGAACTTGGGGGTGGAAGTTGAAGGAATAAGAAATCACAGCTCCTGTTCCAAGGAGGTCCAAAGTCCATTTTTCTCATGATTGAAAAATTCAGGGAAGTGAGCAGAAACCAGAGTGCATATTGACAAGCCTGAGATACTCTTCTCAGGGATGTGGTGTAAATAATGAATGAGACAGTGCCCCTTAAGCTGACAAGCTTCCTTGAAGCAGGACCTATATGTCTCATGACCCCTGCCTTCTCCACAGGCAGCTTCAAGGAGCCCAGAATCCTGTCCTGTCTTCAATTTCTCAATAATATTTTCACCAAGTTCATTCTTTGTTTCTCTGATAGGACCAAGAAATTGCCCGAAGTAGGAGTAAGAACAGTAGCTACTTAAAGTGGAACAAGCCTGTCCCTTGGCTCTCAGAGGTAAAGGTCTCTACTGAACCTGGTCTGTGTGTGTAGGGGGTGGGGGTTGCTGGTGTTCTGCCTGCCGTGTATGCGTATCCTTTGGTTAGGCTAGAAGAGGGTGTTGAATCCCCTGGAACTGGAATTATAGACAGTTGTAGGTTCTAGGAATTGAACCCTGGTCTTCTGAAAGAGCAGCCAGTGCTCTTAACCATTGAGCCATCTCTCCAGCCCCGAACCTGGTCTTTAAAGGCACTTAAACAGATGAAATGGGAGCACAAACATTTGATGCAGGCCTACTGTGTGCCTGTCTGTCTCCCATGCGCTGTTTTGACTCTATAAAGCAGTATTGTATTAACCCAGCCTTCTGTTGCTAGAGCAAACGCCTGGCACAATCCACTCCTAAGGAAGAAGGGTGTCATCACTCATGGTTTCAGAGGTTTTAGTTCTAGCTTGTTTTGCTCTGTTGCTTTGCGCCTGTGTAGCACAGCACATCGAGGTGAGAGCTAAAGGGGGGTTTATCCTAACATCAGGGTGGATAGGAGCAGAGAAGAGGGGGAAGGGCTGGTCCTAATATTCCTCCAGCAGCAGGCCTCTAGAACCTGCTTCCTTTAGGCTTCACCGTTCGTTCCCTGTAGCACTGTAGGCTGGGACTTATGAGACACTGTACATCCAAACCGTAGTGGTCATTATCCTTATTTTATAGGTGAGAAAGCAGTGTCTAGGGAAGTTAACAAGACTTTCATGGCTATGCCAATCCCCAGTCTTAAAGATAACAACCTCCCCAAGAGTTCTTTCTCAAACCATTAAATCTCAGATATTCCAGGAAGAAAGGAATCAGTTGTTTAAAAAGGATTAAAACAAAAACAAAAACAAAACATAAAAACCCACTGTGCCGGGCCACTGTTCTTGGAAATGCACATTAGCATATGAAAGATTCTGAGAAATCCTGGGGAAATCTGTTTAGCTTGGTTTAGCTCAGCAGGTCCCAAATTTATTTGCCCCTGAATTGCCTTTTCCATAAATGCCTGTTAAGATTCTGAGCTACCGATGTTCTAAAGAAACATGCATTAAGAATCGGCTTCAGAAAGCAGTTGTCATGGGTCCAAAAATCACACCAGGTACAGTGACACAGCAGGGCAGTTAGTCACTTGAGCCTGCAAAGCAAAGCAACAGTCTGTCGCTTAACAAAACCTCAGCCATCCTGAAACCTTGTACTTAAGGACTTCGGTATTCTTTTTATTTATTTATTTTTTTAATGAACATGCCCATTGAGTACCTTGAGTCCATGTTTATACTCAAGCTCTAGAAGAGCGTGGTGTTCTGGGGTGTCATATTTTACTGTGTGTTTAGAGCCCAGGATCTTCATCTTGGGGCCTTCATCTGGGGCAGATAGAGACTGTTTTTCTTGGCTGTCGGTGTGGGCCAGTCTATTGTCTTTGTTGTTCCTGCTGCAGATTGATCTCCAGCTTGGGTGGTTTGATTTCCAACCCACCCACACAAGAGCCAGAGTGAAGGAGACAATGTTAGCCCCCTCTGCTCCGTGACACTGTCTGTTTTAAAGCCCAGTGGGAGGGTGGATTGCAATGCTGGTACCTTTGTTCTAGGTGATATCACCAGGTCACTGGAGACAGGATGCGGAGCCATTGCCTTAAAGATCAGTGGCTCTGGTATCTAGGCTTCGCTCTATTTGGGTAGCTTGGTTCTCTTTTCTTTTCTACCTTTTTTTTTGTTGTTTATTTTTGAGACAGGGTCTCTCATATTGCCCAGGCTGGCTGTAGAGTTGTCTCAACTGTGTAGTTGAGAATGAACCTGAACTCCTCCTCTGCCTTCAGCTTTCAAGGGCTGGGATTACAGGCATGTGCCAGCGCTTCCAGCATGGTCTCATTTGCTCACTCTCTCTGTCTGTTATTTTGGAGATATGATCTCACTGTGTAGCTCAGGCTAGCCTGAAAGTTATGATCCTCCAGCCTCAGCTTCCTGAATACTGGAATTAGAGGCATGTGCCACCATTACCTGTCCTAGAATGGACTCTTTTCTTGAGAAAAAGAGGCCTTGTCTGGGTTGGAACTCACAGAACCAGCCTCGGCCTACAGAGTACTGCGGTTCAAGGCCTGTGCTACCACACCCGGCCAGAATCGACTTTTCTTGTTTTTTGGGGGTTTTGTTGGTTGGTTGATTTTGAAGACAGTATTTTCCTGTGTAGCCCTGGCTGCTCTATTCTGTAGACCAGACTGGCCTCGAACTCACAGAGATCCATCTGCCTCTGTCTCCCATGTGCTGGGGTTAAAGGCCTATGCTACCACCACCTGGCCAGAATTGAGTTTTAAAAGAAATATTTGGTATCTTTGTACATGTATGTGACCTTTCAGTGGTAAATGGCCGATTTCATTTTTTAAACATCAAAGGATTGAAAATACTCAATCTTCATAGATCTTTAGAGAATCCCTGATTTCCTAGGACAGATTGATGAGTGACAGCCACTCCAACCCAGCTTCTCCATCCCTCCCATGAGGGGGACTTGTGTGTGCCCAGCTCAGTGGCTCTCGGATTAGGGTGCCCACCCACTTTGCAGGCAGTGTGTCTGAGAAGTTGAAGTTAGTGGAGAGTCTTGCTCTAAGTGAATACTTCAGGCCTTGCCTCTCTGCCCTGGGTAGCAGCTGTTGCTACTGTCCTTAGTGTGTCAGAGGGGACTAAGCAGATTGGACAGCTGAGACTGTGTATTTAGAATACCTGTTCTTAGAAACTTTCTGGTACGCTGGCAAACTCCAGTGCCAGCCATCTCGTCTGTTGGTCAGTGTGCAAGTCCATTAGAACACTCTGTCCACCCAGGAGAGTCCTCTAAACAAAAATAATTACAAGGGTCAGGGAGTGGTGGTGCATATCTTTAATCCCAGCACTTGGGAGGCAGAAGCAGGCAGATCTTTGTGAGTTTGAGGTCTGCAGAATGAGTGACTTCTAGAACAATCAGGGCTACACAGAGAGACTCTGCCTTTTTTTTTTTGTTTTTTTTTTGGATTTTTTTGAGACAGGGTTTCTCTCTATAGTCCTGTCTGTCCTGGAACTCACTCTGTAGACCAGGCTGGCCTCAAACTCAGAAATCCACCTGCCTCTACCTCCCAAGTGCTGAGATTAAAGGCATGTGCCACCACTGCCTGGCACGAGACCCTGTCTTAAAAAAAACAAAATAATAATAACTTAATAATAATAAAGTAATTATATAAATAATTACTGTAGTAGTTATTTATTACAATATATAATATTATTATTAAAATAATAGTAGTAATAATTATTATAAGCAAGGAAGGTGAATCCAGCTGACCTAAGCAAGCCACAGATTTGGTAGATAAAGCTTCTCACCTGTGAACAGAGGTAGGACATAGACTCAAAGCTTTGGCTTTGTTTCCAGTGTTTAATCCAGAGCCTCACACATTGTTCTGTTCTGGGTTTGTTCTTGTTTTGCTGTTCCTTTGTTTGTTGTTTTTGAGACATGAAGCCTAAAACTGCTTAGAGCTTACATTAGCTCAAGATGTCCTAGAGCCCACAGTGATTTTTTACCTCAGGATCACAGGCTTGTGTCACCATAGCCAGCTCGTCATTGTTTGGGAGAGGTGGCAGAAGATAACTCTCAGGAATCCGATCCCAGCAGTCCTACTGTGAGACGGCAAGGTCTCTTGTGTGCTTAGGTCTTAGTGATTGTCCTGTGTCCTCCCAGCTCACAGTAGGACTGCTGGGATTGCAGACTTGGTCCACGGCCAACTTTTTATGTAGCTGAAGATGGAACTCAGGTTGCTGGCTTGTGAGGCAAGCACTTTTACCACTGAGACATCTCCCTGGCCCTTGTTACTGCTTTTTATTTACTTCTAATATTTTTGTTTGTTTTTTTACGAGACAGGGTTTCTCTGTGCAGTCCAAGCTGTAGACTGGGCTGGCCTCAAACTGACAGAGATCTACCTGCCTCTGCCTCCTAAGTGCTGGGACTAAAGGTGTGCGCCACCTCCAGCTGGCTTTGTTACTGCTTTGTAAAAAAGAATTTTGGAGAGAGGTCTGATGCTATCAACCATCCCAG
Organism: Mastomys coucha; assembly: GCF_008632895.1. Taxonomy (NCBI): domain Eukaryota; kingdom Metazoa; phylum Chordata; class Mammalia; order Rodentia; family Muridae; genus Mastomys; species Mastomys coucha. The sequence goes on along the minus strand of NW_022196903.1, from coordinate 113,411,771 downwards.
CACTCAGAAGTCTGAGGCAAGTGGATCACTCTGGGTTTGAGGATAGCCTAGGCTACGTGTTGAGACTTTATCTTAAAAACAAAACTTTTACTGATCTAGTTCATATTCCTTACAAGTTACACTGTGGAACCTAGTAGCTTTTGCTACAATTAACAGAGATGTGTGTCATCATATATTTATCTTGCTGGCTCAGTCACTCAGTGGTATGGCATCTGCTTGAAAGAAATGCTTGAGGCCTTAGATACAATTCATGGGTTGGAGATGTAGCCTAGTGTGTACCAGGCCTCTGAGATCAGTCCCCAGCAGTGCATATGAACTGGGGTGGTGGCACAGACTAGTAGTCTCGGTATTCAGGAGGTGGAGACAGGAGGATCAGAAGTTTACAATCATCCCTGGCTACATAGCAAGTTTGAAGCCAGGCTGTGCTACAGGGGACCTTGTCTCAAAGAAGGAAAAGAAAACCCTGCACCCCAGCCACCCTCCACACTTTGTCCCAGCCCTCAGCATAAGTTGTCTACTTTCTTTTTTTCTTTTTTTTTCTTTTTGGTTTTTTCGAGACACGGTTTCTCTGTGTAGCCGTGGCTGTCCTGGAACTCACTCTGTAGACCAGGCTGGCCTCGAACTCAGAAATCCACCTGCCTCTGCCTCCCAAGTGCTGGGATTAAAGGCATGCTCCACCGCTGCCCGGTGTCTACTTTCTTTATAATTAAAAAAAAATATTTTATGTGTATGAGCATTTTTCCAAATGTATGTATGTAGTACATGTGTTCCTGGTGCCCATGGAGGCCAGAGATGTCCGATCCCCAGATCTAGAGTAATAGGTGTTTAATAGCCACCATGTGAGTGTTGGGAACTGAACCTATATCTTCTGTAAGAGCAAAGGTGTCCTCTTCCTGTCCTCGATACTTCATAGAAATGGAATCATGAGCTGGGAGTCGGTGATGCATTGCTTTAATCCCAGCAAAGGCAGGGCCAGCATGAGTTCAAGGCCAGCATGGTTCTATAGAGTGTGTTCCAGGACAGCCAGAGCTACACAGGGAAACCCTGTCTCAGAGAGAGATGGGGGTGGGTCATGAAATGTGAAGTGTGTGTCCCCAGTCTGGCTCGGCATAGATAAGCCATGCTTTAAAATTTGTCCAGCTGAGTCAGCAGAAAGGATGACCTACTGTGTGTGTGTGTTTGTGTGTGATGTTTGTAACTGAGACTCTCAGGGACTGTCACGGTCCTACCATTGTGGTCTTTGGTGGTGTAATGGCCGTAGGGGTTATAGATCCACTGAGGACATTCTAGACAGCAGCACCAGCTCCCCGGCCTGCAGGGCACAGCTGTCCATCCACTTGACTGTCTGCTGGTCTTTTTCCTTGGCTTCTGCTACTGCTACACGTTTCCCTCTCCCTCTCTGTGTCTCTCATGGAACAGAAGTTCCTAGGAGGATGTGGAGACAGGAAGAGCTGAAGTCCACATTCTATTTATCCCTTCCCTTTGGTAGACAGATTGTTGCTAATCTGGGGCCATGCTGACTAAGGCTGTGGTGAACACTGGTGTAAGATTTGCTGTGGATTAGGCTTTATTGCTTTCAGAGATGCACTGGCTGGTTTTGTGTGTCAACTTGACACAGGCTGGAGTTATCACAGATAGGAGCTGCAGTTGGGGAAGTGCCTCCATGAGATCCAGCTGTGGGGCATTTTCTCAATTAGTGATCAAGGGGGGTAGGGCCCCTTGTGGGTGGTGCCATCCCTGGGCTGGAAGTCTTGGGTTCTATAAGAGAGCAGGCTGAGCAAGCCAGGAGAAGCAAGCCAGTAAAGAACATCTCTCCATGGCCTCTGCATCAGCTCCTGCTTTCTGACCTGCTTGAGTTCCAGTCCTGACTTCCTTTGTGATAAACAGCAATGTGGAAGTAAGCTAAATAAACCCTTTCCTCCCCAACTTGCTTCATGGTCATCATGTTTGTGCAGAAATAGAAACCCTGACTAAGATAAGAGCCCACATGACCATCGTGTGTGTCTCACTGTCTTCACACTTTGGTCACACAGTGAGACACCTATAGCATCTCAGTTCCTTATGAACCTTATGAAGGGGAAATTTCACTCATCGGGTTCTACAGAATGGGCCTCCAGCCTTCCCCAAGCTCCAGAATGGCCCTTATCATCCTAGCGTCTGAAGCCCCTTCATTCCACGGGGGAGTACCCTCAAATTGAGAGCAGACCAGAAATGAGGAGTATGGCTTAATGATAGTGTTTATCTCACTTATGAGACCCTCCCCCCCAGATTCAACTTCCAGCACTGTTTAAAGAATAAAAGTGGGGAGGAGTTCATGGAGTTTTCAGAACTCTGTCCGGGAATCTGGTATGTATGAATCAGTGGCCTGTTTGACTGCACATGGAGGTCAAGTCAGGCCTCACTGGCACCAAGCTGAAGCACCCATCAGGTGTGCTTGTGACACAGCAGCAGCAGCTACAACAAGGGTCAGCCAGCACTCACAGCCCAGGCAACTGATCTCTCTGGTCCCTCTGTAACAGCTCCAAGCACAGGTGACAACAACTGGTGTATACATCTCAAGTCTTAGTCTTTTAAGCTCTATCTATCTATCTATCTATCTATCTATCTATCTATCTATCTCTATGCCCGCCTCCTCCCCAGTTAAGTGCTTTATAAACCACTGAGCTTCCAGGCAGTGGTGGCGCATGCCTTTAATCCCAGCACTTGGGAGGCAGAGGCAGGCGGATTTCTGAGTTTGAGGCCAGCCCGGTCTACAGAGTGAGTTCTAGGACAGCCAGGGCTACACAGAGAAACCCTGTCTCAAGAAACCAAATAAAATAAAATAAAATAAAATAAAATAAAATAAACCACTGAGCTTACTCCTCCCTCTGTCATCTAACTGCACAGTGAACACATTAACCGGTACAAAGAACTCAGTGGTGGAATGGATTGCTGTGGATTCACCTTCTACAAGCATTTGTTCATTCACATACTTCAGATGTGCTGGGCCACATGGGAAGGAGCCGTTAGGGTCTTAGACGTTTTTGAGCAAACTTTTGAGGAACAAACAGGAGCCTAATGAGGAAACGGCATTGGTACAACCGTGGAAGGCTGAGAGTTGGATGGTTGGGCGACAAAGGCTGGGAGTGGGATGTGGAGGGCGCGTGTGGTGTGGGGGCCGGGAAGGCAGGTCAGTCATAAAGGTCAGAGTGAGGTTTTAGTCTGCAGTCGCCTGAAGTCTTTAGCTGCAGAGTGACTTGCTTCATCGGATCAGTGCAGTTGCTTCAGAACAGTCCTGGGGGCAGTAAGAACACCCAGGGCAGGGGAGCTGCCACCATCCACCTCCTCCTGCTGCTGGTCTGGAAAGCCCAGTAAGGCCCAGCAGAGATGGAGTAGGCCTCACCTTCCGAGCCGGCATACCCCGTCTGCCCCCCACCATCTCCATGGAGTCATTGCTGTGTGTTCTCAGGGAGTCACTTCCTGAGCCCCGATATCCTCCCTTCTAAATGAGACAATCTGACAGATACTCTCTCCAGTACAGCTAACTGCAAGTTCCAAACTGGCTCAGCGGTTAAGAGCGCTGACTGCTCTTCCAGAGGTCATGAGCTCAAATCCCAGCAACCATATGGTGGCTCACAACCATCTGTAATGGGATCTGATGCCCACTTCTGGTGTATATGAAGACAGCTAGAGTGTACTTACATATAATAAATAAAGCTTGGAGGAAACCGTCCCCTTCCCTGGCCTTCTGCCTATGCCAGGCAAAGGAGAGGGACTGCCGCTGAGGCAGAGGTGTCAGAGTCCCGAAAATGGAACAACACAAAACACAAATTCTAGTGTAGTTGTCAGTCTGGGTCTGGGGAGGAAGACAGTGTCTAGGGATCCCAAGACACCCCCACAGTCAGAGGTTGCCCTCAAAGAAAAGGCTAATTCTCTCATTCACTCTTGGCCTGCCCTGAGGGCTTTCCATAGCACCTCAGGCTTTCTTGGCCATCGCTTGAGGAGGAGCTGTGAGAAATTGGTGTCTCCCTGTCCTCGGGCCAAAACTGCTCTCATGGCAAACCTCATGCCAAGTTTGACATCCTGGCTCCAGTCTTCACACAGCTGATCGCTCTGCTCTGGTGGCCGTGCTCCCCTCAAGTGCTCAGCTCTTCCGGAACCAGAGCTCTCTGACCTGGAGGTCTCTTGGGGAGGGGAAAAAAGCAGACCACTTGGAGAAGACAACTGAATCCTTTAAGCGGGACTTGAGGAATTTCCCCAGAAGCCACATAATGTCCCCATTCTTTTCCTTCCTTAGAGCCTGGGCCACCTCCCACCTACCAGCCCACCGACTTCCTCACCCATCCCAACCCCCTCCCTGCATTCCTGAGACAAGCTAGCCTCTGCCAGTGCAGTGCTGTGAGGAGCCTGTGAGCTGCAGGAGGCCCTGAAGCTGCACCACCCAGAGCAGGCTCCAGATATCACCACACTTTTACTGAGAGTCTTCTAGCCAGAGTGTGAAGATCACTGGATAGATAAGTTTCATGGCAGGTAGGCAGCTGCAGAGCCTTCCACTTATAAGAAACAAGGGAGGCAAGCCCTTGGCTGGCACCTAGCCAAGGTTCCCCAGCTCCTTCTCTCACTTCCACCATTTTGCCAAGGCTGTTATGCCCCTTGCCTGTGCCTGCAGAATGCCTAAAAGGAACGAGGAGTGTGTGGTGCGCATCTGTAGGTGTGTGTATATATATAAAACCCATCCTTAGAGTCAGGCCACAGGGCTGATGTTAGCTTTTCATTAGGACAAGCATTCCTGAGATAAACCAACTCATGACCAAGAAAACATTGTGGAGGCTCAAGGTTTGAGAGGGTTTAATCCTAGGCTTTAATCCTTTGGCTTGTGGCAGCTTAGTACATCATGCTGGCAAAGGACTGGTGAGTCAAGAAGGACAGAAAGCAGCGAGGACCACAGTATCCCCTGTAATCTAACCATCCCCTGCTAGGTCCTCTCCCCTCCGGAGGGTTCCGCATCTTCCAGTAGCACCACGGACTGAGAGCCAAGCTTTCTATAGAATATGCAAGAAGCACTGTGTTCACCTCTCACCCTGCTCCTCCTCACTCATTGTCCCCTCTCTGCCCCACACAGTTCCAGGGCCATGCCAACCTGCATGTGTTTGAAGACTGGTGTGGCAGCTCCATCCATCAGCTCAGGAGCAACCTGCATTTCCCGCTCTACCCCCACGTGAGTACCTGTGGGGATGTCTGCACACCGTGCCTGGACTACCCTCTGTGTCTCCTGCATCTCATCTCCTCCAACTGCCTCCTTTCCTACTCTTCCTCAGCCCATCGTGGTCCATCTTACTCCCTCAGCCTCTCGGGCCCTCTCTTCCTCTGTTAGAAGATCTTTCTTGTCTTCTTCTTCTTCTTCTTCCCTGAGACTCTTGTCACCTTGCAGCATTTCAGTTCAAGGTCTCTTGATGTTTACCCAAGGGCAACATGTGCAGATGTGCGTTTGTGCATTGTACAAGGTCACCTGGACCAAGAAGTGAGTGGGACCTGTATTCCACACATCGTGCCACACCCCTAGTCTCGCATCTGCTGTTGCCCTCGTCGTCTCCCACCAGCCTTGAGTAGATCAAACTCCAAGTCCTTAAACTCCCCCTGATTCTGAGTAACAGTTCATCTTTCTTGGCATAGATCCGCACGACCCTGAGGAAGCTGGCTGTGTCCCCCAAGTGGACCAACTATGGTCTCCGCATATTTGGCTATCTGCACCCTTTTACCGATGGTGAGGGAGTCCCACCCTCCTTCTTGGGGGAGGAGAGCCCTAGAAACATAAGCCTGAGCTAGGAAACACATCTACACTGAGCCCTTGTTACTCCATCACTGATGGAGTGGAGAGGGCAAGCTGAGGTGGGGCGAACTCTCATCCAGTACCCTCAGACAGCTGCCCCTGCCCTGCAGCCTGGAACTGGCTACTCTACAAAATTCTTCTCCATCTTCATATTGCCCCCACCCCCACCCCCACCACAGAATGTAGAGTCCCCTTCCCCATGCAAAGGTGGTGGGTGGGGCAAGTCACTGTGAGTGAAGGGAATTGATGGCCAGGCTTAACATAGGCCTTCAGCCTCTGTGCCAAGGCCCTCTTTGATTCACCCAGACACTCTGCTGTTGCCCAGGGAAAATCCAGTTTGCCATTGCTGCTGATGACAATGCTGAATTCTGGCTGAGTCGTGATGACCAGGTCTCAGGCCTTCAGCTGCTGGCCAGTGTGGGCAAGGTAGGATCAGCTCGGCCCTTGACCTCTCTCTCATTGGCCCCTGGAGGCGGGCACTGGTGTGGTTTAAGAGTCTTGGGAGCCTCCTTGACCATTAACATCACTGACATGAAGAAGAGACAGAAGCTGCACATGCTGCCCCTTAGCTCTGCCCTCCACTGCCAAGGGCATGGGAGATGTGGATAGAACAGCCACAATACATTTTTCAGGTTCCATTGTCCCCAAGCCCATGCTAAGGATTCATGCTGGGTTGTTGCCTATGGGAAGGCTCCCTTTCATCAGTGGGGGCAGAAGTGTGTTGGCCAGCCATCCCTTTAACTCTGTCTTCCCTCCTCTCCCCTTTCTTCTCCCCTTCTTTCCCCATCTTCTCTCCTTTCCTCTTCTCCCTTCTCCCTTCTCTCCCCACACTTCTAGACAGGAAAGGAATGGACAGCCCCTGGAGAGTTTGGGAAATTTCAGAGTCAAATTTCCAAGCCAGTGAGGTAAGTAGGGTGGGTTACCACCCACACTCTTGTGAGCCCCTCCTGTCAGGCCTGTCGGCATGAGAGAGCCAAGAGACCCTTCACCATTTCCACCATGTCACTGCTCAGGGTTAGTGTGCCTGAGCATCCACACGGTCTGCCTGAACAGAGGCCGTCTGCCCTGCCCTTCCACATTTTATAGATGCTTTTTAGATTCTTTTTTCATGAGTGCATTTTGCCTACATGTATGGATATAGGTGTGCTGTATGTAGGTCTGGTGATCTCAGAGGACAGAAGGATTTTGGATCCCCTGAAACTGTACGGTATTACAGCTGCCACATGGGTGCTGGGAACCGAACCCTGGTCCTCCTCAAGAACAGTACTCATAACTTCTTAGCTATCTCTCCAGCCTAACCCCCACTCCTGCCCTCATGTTAGAGGAGATGCCTGAGGCCCAGAGCTTTATGACTGATGGAAGGCCGCACAGACAGTTGAGTGACACTCAAGGCTAGAAAACAGGTCTCTTTTTTCTTCCCATTTTCTCCAGGCCTAGAAATGCTCACACACATAAAGACTGCCTAGTGGTTGCTCTAGGGCTTAAGAGAGGGAGTCCCTACGGGGAACTGGAAGCGTGACCCTGAAGTGACCCCAGGAAATCAAACCTCTTCCAGCCTACAGCCCCTGGAATGGCATTAAGAGCTGGCCTATGAACTTAGTCCAGCTTCAGCACGCCACCTGGTGGCTTGCACAGTCACAGGCGAGACCATATCCAGGCTTCAAGTTTCCTTGAGCAGACCTTGTTTGCAGAGAGAGCCCTTGCTGCGTGTGCCAGCACTATTGAGAGGACTCTAAGTTCTCTCAGTGGTTTGCGTGGACCCTAAAGGCTGCCTGGTCCAGATTACAACTGCACGTCTCACTACCTGGGCAAATTACCAAAGATCACGGTGCCTGTAAGCCAAAGAGTGTCAGTAAAAGCACTGAGTATGGTCCCGGCAGCAGGGACTGCTCACTAAGGCTCTAATCATGGGCGCCGTTTCACTGGGTCTCCCAGCGAACTACTGAACTATTTATATTTGGCCTTTTAAAAAGAAAGTCAGGGTTAGCTGTCTGGAGTAGGTAAGGGGTAGTTAAATAGCAAACACCTGGTAGGAGAAAGGGGCACCAGGGAGCTCATGGGTGGGAGAGGTGGATGGAGGTGACTAGCTGAGGAAAAGCCTCTCTTTCCTGTCTCCGTCTGCCAGTTTATCAGCCTCCCACAGGTACTACTTTGAGGTCCTGCACAAGCAGAACGACGAGGGCACGGACCACGTGGAGGTTGCGGTGAGTGCCTTTATCTCTCCTGACTATCACTCCCACCCACTCACTCCCCAGCCACCCCCACTCCCACCTCACCGCTCGCCCTCCTTCACATGCTTTCCCAGCATTCCCTTCTCCGTAGCTCTTGAACATTGTCCCAAACCCAGCGTCCTCCAACCTCTGTGCCCTTCCTCTTATTCTAGTGGAGACGGAATGACCCTGGAGCCAAGTTCACCATCATTGACTCCCCCTTCTTATCTCTCTTTACAAGTGAGTAGGCTCTGCCTGCCTGGAAGCACAGGGGCTCCATTGGGGAGAATGTGGCCCATGCTGAGGTCAGAGGGGTGGGAATAAAGTTCAGATACGTAGAAGACCAGTATGACGGAGGTCCAGGGAAGGATGAGAGCCTGAGAGACCTTACAGTTAGGGAGACTTTACTCTTTTGGGTCAGAGGTTTGTTTGGTGTTGGCAGTGGCGGCATATGCCTTTAGGCAGAGGCAGGTGAATCTCTGTGAGTTCAAGGCCAGCCTGGTCTACAGAGTTCTGGGACAGCGATGTGCTACACAGAGAAACCCTGTTTGAAAAAACAAAGACAATGTGTTAGACACAGATGTGGTCTCAAGTTTGCTTGTTTGTTTGTTTGTTTGTTTAAAGGGGAGAGGCAAGCAGGCAACTAGCTAGGGGTCTTGATGGAGCAGGATTTCTTAAATCTCTCCCAACAGTAATCCCTGTTAGCCTGAGAAATCTACACAGGTCTATGAGTCCAAAATAGGTAGACACACCAAACATTTATTGATAACAGATCATAAGGAAATTCATTTTAAAGTAATGCTTTTGATATACCAATTGTTAAAGGTGAAAGCAAATTTGTCTATTGATGAAATATATATACTTTATTTTTACATGAGTAAATGTAAATGTATTCTTGGTGCGGAAGAGATGCCTCATTAGTCAAGAACACTTGTTGCTCTGGGAACTGATGCAGGTTCCGTTCCCAGAATCTACATGGTGGTTCACAATCATTTTAAACTCCAGTTTCAAAGGATTTGATACCTTCTTCTGATCTCCATGGGCAAAACACTCATACACATAAAATGAAATTTAAAAATATAAACTTTTTTTTAAAAAGAGCACTCACTGTTCTTCCAGAGGCTCTAAGTTCAGTCCCAAGTCTACACATCAGCTCACTGTTAGTCTGTTGTATCCAAGAGATCTGATGGCCTCTTCTGGCCTTCACCGGCACCAGCACGTAAGGTGTATACTCACATAGGCAGACACACAAACACATAAATATAAATAAATCTTGTGCCAGGTGGTGGTGCATGCTTTTAATCTCCACACTCAAGAGACAGAGGCAGGCAGATCTCTGTGAGTTCCAGGCCAGCCTGGTTTATATAGTGAGCTAAAGAACAACCAGGGCTACGGGGCCGGGGGGGGGGGGGGGGGGGGGAGACGGACCCTGCCTCAAAACAAACAAACAAATTATTTTAAAAAATTAAACTTTGGGGGCTGGAGAGATGGCTCAGCGGTTAAGAGCACCTGACTGCTCTTCGGAAGATCATGAGTTCAAATACCACCAACCACATGGTGGCTCACGACCACCCATAATGAGATCTGACGCCCTCTTCTGGTGTGTCTGAAGACAGCTACAGTGTACTTATAATAAATAAATAAATCTTTAAAAAAATTAAACTTTGGCTAAATATTTGATGCTTTAGGACATACAGCATCTTCTAGTCTTTCCAAATAATCAGTATTATATGTGTGTGTGCATGTGCCCAGGGCACATATGTGCAGAGACCAGAGAGGACATCGAGTGTGCCTGCTTTATCACTATCTACCTTATCCTGTAAGACAGGACCTCTCACTGAAACTGAAGCCCACTGCTGTGGCTAGTGAGCTAATGGGATCTTCCTATTTTGTTCAACCAGGGCTACAGGCTGTATCCAACTTCTATGTGTGTGCTGGAGATTCAAATTCGTGTTTATAAAGCAGACACTCTCGCTCACTGAACCATATCCTCGGCTCCTTGATCAATATTCTAATTTTATAATCATTGATACATTATATACTACTTTGTATAAATCATTGCCGAGAGCACCACGTTCAGCATCAGTGAGTGGTACAAAACAGAAGCTGTGTGAAGGGTCATTTTGAAAATTCCGTCCCAATTCTAAGCCAAAATGCACTTGATAGCTTTTTATTTATTTATTTATTTATTTGATGTTTTCGAGACAGGGTTTGTCTGTGTAGCCCTGGCTGTCCTGGAACTCACTCTGTAGACCAGGCTGGCCTCCAACTCAGAAATCCACCTGCCTCTGCCTCCCAAGTGCTGGGATTAAAGGCGTGCACCACCACCGCCTGATAGCTTTCTTAAATGCTCAAGTTTTTGTTTTCTATCACTAATCTGTTATGTTTCTATAAGAGCACACAGCTTCATGTGCACAGTAAAAACGCCATATCATAACATACAGTAGTTTTGAATCTAAGCCAAAGTATTTCAAGGATTGTTCACTGGCCTTACTAGATGTGTGGCATGTGTCAGATGTTCAGAACCAAGGCCGATGTTGATTCTGGACCCTTTTACCTTTGACCTTTTTTTTTTTTTTTCCATGACCAGGTTTCAAAATCAGAAGCTTTTTTTTTTTTTTTTTTGGTTTTTTTGAGCAGAAACCTTTATTGACACATCTTTTTCATGACCCCCACCCAGTTACAGTACTTCCTGTAGGAGCTTGACCACCAGTTTAAGCTGTGGCCTGGAGAAGAACAGAGGTGGCCTGAGCAGGCCGGAGGAATGAAAATGCCAGAGTCTGATCCCCAGCTGTGTTAGGGAAGGCTGTAGTCAGTGGGATGTGCTGAAAGGACCACTGTAGTGTGGTGGAGCCCTGTGGAGCCTGGCTCATCGAGTTCACGTGACATTCACAGATGGTATAAGAGAGGCTGCCCCCTAGAGGATGGAACTAGATTGCATGGGTGGTAACATATTTCCCTCTTACCAGAGAAGCCTCAAGTTCAAACCCTAGCACTTCCAGGAATACCCAGGGAATACTATATAGGTGTAGGCTAAGTGAAATTAAATAGTATGGCTGACTATAGGTTTCTGTCAGGTCAATAGTTAAGCATTTTGAGGAAGAGATATCTTTTTCTGGTCTATACAAAATCGTGATGTGAGCTGGTCATGGGGCAGAGCAGGCCTAAGGGGAGCTGAGGGCAGGGGCCTGGGCAGAGCCTTGGCTTTACTCACAGGAACACAGTAAGTTGTGCTTGAGTCCCACCACCTGCCCCACAAAGCATGCTCGATTCTGTCAGGACCTACAGCTTCCTTCTGTTCTCTCCTCCCTGAACACAGATGAGACCATCCTAAGGATGGATGAGGTGGGCCACATTCCTCAGACAGCAGCCAGCCACGTGGGCTCCTCCAACACTCCTCCCCGGGATGAGCAGCCCCCAGCTGACATGCTGCGGCCTGACCCTCGGGACACCCTCTATCGAGGTAAGTCCTTGGCCACATACTGATCACCACATCAAGGCTCTCTGTGTTGATGGACAGGACTCAGGAGACCTGTCTATTCTACAGTAGCCCTGAGGACACAGAATCTTTTCCCATTTGAAGTGTAAAACAGCAAAGATACCAAAAATATAAGAGCATTTATGTCCAATTCTGTGATCCTATAAACCGTTATAGAGTAGACGTTTATCTAACCACCACCCAAGACCTAAAATGGAATTAGAATCCAGAGCCCCTCACGAATTCCTCCCCCGCCACAAATGTCAGAGTCTCTTTATGAATACCAACTGGGATTTTTTTTTTTTTTTTTGGCTTGTTTTTTAAGGCAAGGTTTCTCTGTGTAGCCCTGGCTGTCCTAGAACTTGCTCTGTAGACCAGGCTGGCCTCAAACTCACAGAGATGGCCCATCTCTGCTTGAGTGCGGGGATTAAAGGCAAGCACCAACACCACCTGGCCTTGGATCCTGCCAACTCTTATCATTCAGTAAAGAATCTGTTAGTCTCTTGTTTGATGCTGAGGATTGAAGCTGGGACTGTGAGCTGAGCATGTGCTCTATCATGGAGCGGAATCCCCAGCTGGTCATGTTTCCATTTTAAAAGCTGACAGTGCGCCCGATTTTTTTCCCTTTAAAATAAAAGAAGGCAGCAGCCAGATGTGTTGCCTATCGACAGTCCCGCAGTCAGGGGGATGAGGCAAGAGTTTGCAACCATAGCAGACCCTGCCTCAGAAAAATAAAACCAAAAAAACAGGTTAGTGGAGAAGTTCTTGAACCAAGAATGGAAATCTTGGAATACTATACATAATGGGAGTATAGTAAGGTGGGGGGCCTGGTGCCTCTTGAACTGTCATAAGACATACTGTCCCTGTGTCTCAAGTCCTTTGCCCCCACCTCAGAGGAATGGTGGCAGTTTCCTTGGGACAGACTCACTCAGCTGATACACATGGATTGGGACCACGGTTGTCATCAGTGAATATAAATGGAAGCTGCTTGAGCGGAGGCATCAGGTCTCTCCCTCAGCCGGGACATCTGTGCTCCCAGGTGTCTGTGCTCAAACTTCTTCACACACTTCAATCCTCTTCTCTTCCTGTTCCCAGTGCCTCTGATCCCCAAGTCCCATCTGCGCCATGTCCTGCCTGATTGTCCCTACAAACCCAGCTACCTGGTGGATGGGCTCCCGCTCCAGCGCTACCAGGGTCTCCGCTTTGTAAGTCATGTCCCTTGACCGAGGAGGACTGGGAGAAGGCCTGCTGCCTGTGGCTGGGGGTGTAGGGGACAGGGGGTGGACTAAAGCTGACTGTTTCTTGTGTCCTTGCTCAGTAGACAGGACGGCCTCTCAGGTCCCTGGGCTGCATTCCTGGACAGGCTCACTAAGGTGGACTGTTCTGTAGAACCTGCAGATACATGCTCTGCCTTGGAATCTGCCCGCCACCCCCACCCCCAATTCTGCCCTAAGGGCCACACAAAACCTATCCTGCTTGCTCAGTCCCAGCAACTGGGTAGCCAGTGTCATTTTAAACTCTTGGACAAGACACATAGAGAAATGTGTTAGGTGCGAATGGTACCTTTATCTGTGTGGAGAGCGAGAGAGCAGAAAGAATATGATACACTCAGGTGACTGGAGACAAGAAGGAAGAGGTCAAGGGTCATGGCCAGGCCGGAGAATGGGTGGGCTGTAATTGAGGGCATTTTTGGTGGTGGTGAGCTCAGCCTGTGTTTAGGGGGGCAAAGGAAATGGAGTGTAGAACAGACTCGGTGTCGTGAGATAGATAAAGGCTCAGAGGTGGAGGGAGGGCTGGGTGGCAGAGAGTGAATGGTCTTGATGACAGTGAAGGGAGACAGATGGCCCAAGGAGCTTCACTCTGAGCAGTTTGTTCTAGCCCAGAAGAGCAGGCATGAGAAGACCGAGTCAAGGCTGCATAAATGTGACTTTCAGCAGAATAGCAGCCCTCCCCTCTCCAGGGCTGGCCAGCCCAGGCAGGCCGGTTCCTCCCCAGGATTCCCCCTCTGATGTATGCCCTTGTTTTTTCTGCTTTTAGGTTCATCTGTCCTTTGTTTATCCCAATGACTATACCCGCCTGAGCCACATGGAGACCCATAATAAATGCTTCTACCAAGAAAGCGCCTATGACCCGGACAGGTGCGTGGCACTGGGTGGGACAGGCGGAGGGACTTGGGGGCCTCAGTCAGGAGAACTGCCTAGGCTGGAGGGACCCATCCACACTGAGGGTCCTGGGCCCTCCTCATGTGCGTGTGTGTATATACCATCATGGAACATACTGACCCAGCTCCTTCTCCACTGCCCTGGTAAAACCTATGAGGAGTCTGGTGCCTGGTCACATGTCCCTTCCTCCTGCAGGTCCAGCTTCCAGGAGTATATCAAGATGGACAAGCCAGAGAAGCAGGGCCTGGAGCAGCCAGGTAGAGCGGAGAGTGCTGGCTAAGGCTACCAGGGCATGCCTAGCTGCAGGTGGCGGTGGTCTCTTTCTAGGGAACATTCCAACCACACAGTTTTTTACCTGAGGAGCTTAGCATTCAAATCCCCTTGACTGATCTCCTCATCACAATCTGGGGAGCAGAGAGCAGCACCCACACCTTCCATTTCGGGACCATGTAGAGTGTGAAGCTTCTCATTCACTGGGGTAACTGGAGATGTGGGTGGCTGTGAGGACCCCTGGCTCTGGTACACTACCGGGGAGCATGCTCTAGAGTAGTCCGGACTTGCTGACTTGCTTTCCTTCATGAGGCACCCGGTATGGCTGAGGCCCCTTGTCGAGGCCTAAATGTTGCCCATGCTGATAAGGTACTTTATACAGTTCAGCTCATAACCATCTGAGAAGGGGTATTTATTTATTTATTTATTTATTTTTGGTTTTTTCAAGACAGGGTTTCTCTGTGTAGTCCTGGCTGTCCTGGAACTCACTCTGTAGACCAGGCTGGCCTTGAACTCAGAAATCTGCCTACCTCTGCCTCCCAAGTGCTGGGATTAAAAGTGTGTGTTACCACCACCTGGCAGGGATTGTTTTTTTTTTTTTTAAGATTTATTTATACTACGTAAACACATTGCAGCTGTCTTCGGACACACCAGAAGAGGGTGTCAGATCTCATTACGGGTGACTGTGAGCCACCATGTGGTTGCTGGGATTTGAACTCAGGACCTTCGGAAGAACCGTCCTTACCCGCTGAGTCATCTCACCAGACTTCAGGATTTTTTTTTTAACCTTTTCCATGTTAGCATGTGTGCTTTTGGCTTTTAAGAGAAAATCTCATGCTAGCATTCAGGATAGCCTGGAACTTACTGTGTAGACCCGGCTAGACTCAAATTGGTGATGGTCCTCCTGTCTTTACTTTCCAAGTGCTATGATTACAGGCATGTACCCCCATGCTGCCTGTCCATCTTGATGTAAATAACAAAACTGGGGGGTAACTGAGGTAGAATAACTTGTCCAGGGTCACACAACAAGTGACCTCCCCGTCTCTCATCCCCCTCCCCCTCTGCATGTCACATGTGTAAACCGTCCACTGTTTATGTATTCTGGGAAGAGGTAAACACTCCTGAAATGAAGACTTGTTATTATTAGCAGGTTTGGAGGATGGCCTTCTAGGAGAATCCCAGTATGAAGATGCACCAGAGGAGATCCCCACCTCTCAAGACCAGAATACTGGGATACAAGGGAGAAAGCAAAAGACCACTTCCAACCCGGGGCTGGGCGTCACTGACTACCACCTGCGGAAGCTCTTGGCTCATTCCCAGAGTGGCCCATTGGTACCTCTTTCCAAACAGAACTCTACAGCCGCCTTTCCAACCAGGACAAGCAACATCCCAGTCCAGCGGCTGGAGAAAAGGACAGGAAAAACTAGCCCTGTGCCCAGCCATGGTTTGTCTCATTCTGACAAGAGGGCGCAGAGGAGCCTGCCTCTCATCCAGAGAGCCAGGCCCACTGGGGACAGTCCTGGGAAGACCCTTGAGCAGTCCCAGTGGCTGAATCAAGTGGAGTCCTTCATTGCCGAGCAGAGGAGGGGAGACAGGATAGAGCCTCCGGCCCCTAGCAGGGGCTGGCATGCGGAAGAAGATGTGGTGGTAGCAGCAGACCAGGAAGAAGTGGAGGAGGAGGAAGAGGGGGACGATGAGGAAGAAGATATGAGTGAGGTCTTTGAATATGTGCCTGTGTTTGACCCAGTGGTGAACTGGGGCCAGACCTTCAGCGCTCAGAACCTCGACTTCCAAGCCCTGAGGACCGACTGGATTGACCTGAACTGTAACACATCTGGCAACCTGCTGCTTCCGGAGCAGGAGGCCCTGGAGGTCACACGGGTCTTCCTGAGAAAGCTCAGCCAGAGGACCCGGGGGTAAGGTAAAGGGCTGGGACTGGGGCAGGGGTATGCCATTGCCTTCACAACTGCCATAAAGCAGGGTTTCTACTGCAGGAGTAGGAGAATTTTGCTGGTATTCTAGGGTGTGAGAAGGTTGGAGCTGAGACCAGCAAGGCTTGGTTGACCAGCATCTGCCCTCTGCGAAGAGGAGCTTGGGAAGAGAGAAGCAAGCAAAGCAGGCTGAAAACATAAGGCCCAGCCTCAGATGGGAGTTAGAAGGCAGGACTAGGGCTCTGCTCTCCCTCCCTTAGATGGGGGTTAGAAGGCAGGACTAGGGCTCTGCCCTCCCTCCCTCAGATAGGGGTTAGAAGGCAGGATGAGGGCTCTGCCCTCCCTCCCCCTTCCTCTTAGGTGTCATGTTGTGCCCCCCTCCCTCTAATCCCTCATACCTCCCTCCTTTATATGTTCATTTTTTAATCAGTCAAGATCTTTTCAGAGAAAATTTGCATTCTATTAAACCCATGAACAGTACAGATGTCGGCATGTACAAAATGCTGGTTTTAAAAATACCTTCACAATAGATTTCAACTGCCACTAGTGTCTAATAATTCTAGGGCATTTCTATTACCTAATATTAGCTCAGGTCCTGCCCGCACACCAGCCAGGCAGGTGCTGCCCTACTGAGCTATATCTCCAGCCCTTTCTTTTTGAAATAGGGTCTCAATAAGTTATTGAGGCTGGCCTTGAGTTTACAGTGTGGCCCGGGCCTAGAACTGGCGCTCTTCTTGCTTCAGCCTCTGGAGCAGCTAGAATTATAGGCCTGCACCTCAAGGAGAGAAAAAAAGTCCCCTCTGCTAATTATTTGAAAACAACTTTTCCACCATGGTTATTCCAGTGTGCTATAAAACATTGGAGCTATTCTGCCTATCCAAGGCGCCCTGTACCTGTTAATTGTCCTGCCTCTGTTGTTCCCTCCCACATCTTCCCAGGCTCTGGGAACAGTAATGGCTGATCTACTCTGTGGGATAGCTTTATGACTTTCACAGATAAATGAGGACACTCAGTATTTGTCTTTCCGTGCCTAAATTATTTGTTCTACAGTCCTATCCATATTACTCTGAAAGATTCTGCTTTTTTATGGCTACCTAATATTCCATTCTCTACGTGAACCAATGTTGTTTACCCGTTTACTTATGGATAAGCATTTTGGTTTAACACTTTGGTGATTGCTACTAGAGCTGCAGTGTACACATGAGGGCAGATGGCTTAATCATACTGATGTCAGTCCCTTTGGGTAATGGGATAGTTAGATCATGTGGTCACTCCACTTCTAGTTTTTAAAGGAACCACCCTGATTCTTTCTTTAGCAGCTGTACTAACTGAGACTCCCACCAACGTGTAAGAGACTCACTGTTTGTCTGTATTCTCTCTAGTGGCTGCCACTCTGTCATTTTGACAGCTGTCAGTCTTGCCAGGGTGAAATGAGGTTTTGATTTTACCCCGATGATTAGTGACACTGAGTATTTCTTATGTATTTGCTAGCCATTTTTTAAAAGACATATATTTTACATGTATGAGTGGTTTTTCTTTATGTATGTAAGTACATCATGTATGTGCCTGGTGCCTCAGAGGCCAGAGGAAGATGCTGGGACTGGAGTTACAGATGGTTGTGAGCCACCATGTGGGAGCTGGGAACCAAACCTAGGTCTTGGAAGAACAAGTGTTACTAACCACAGAGCCACCTCTTTAGTTTATTTTGTTTGTTTGGTGTGTGTGTGTGTGTGTGTGTGTGTGTGTGTGTGTATGTGTGTATGTGTG
>NW_022196903.1:113376860-113394117 GCF_008632895.1 Mastomys coucha | reverse complement strand
GTGTGTGTGTATGTGTGTGTATGTGTGTGTGTGTGTGTGTGTGTGTGTGTGTATGTGTGTATGTGTGTCCCCATCCCTTCTGTGTCCTCTTCCTAAGTGCTAGGATTAGGTGTATGCTACCATGCCTGGCACTTTGATTTTATATGTGGACTTGACTGGTCTGAAACTCCTCACTATGAGGGTGAGGCTGGCCTTGGACTCTTTTTTTTTTTTCTTCTTTTTTTAGTTTTTCAAGTCAGGGTTTCTCTGTGTAGCCCTGGCTGTCCTGGAACTCACTGTGTAGACCAGGCTGGCCCTGAACTCAGAAATACGCCTGCCTCTGCCTCCCAAGTGCTGGGATTAAAGGCATGCGCCACCACTGCCAGGTGGCCTTGGACTCTTAAAGCAAAACTCTTCCTTCTGAGGCTGGAGAGATGGCTCAGCGGTTAAGAGCACTGACTGCTCCTCCAGAGGTCCTGAGTTCAAATCCCAGCAACCACATGGTGGCTCACAACCATCCATAATGGGATCTGATGCCCTCTTCTGGTGTGTCTGAAGACAGCTACAGTGTACTTACATATAATAAATAAATAAATCTTTTAAAAAATAAAATAAAATACTTTAAAAAACAAAACAGACAAAAAAAACCCTCTTGTTTCTGCCTCCCAAATTCTGGAATTATAGGCATATACCTGTTTTTTGTTGTTGTTGTTGTTGTTTTGGGAGGGGTGAGGGAGAGAGAGAGTTTTGAGACCAAGTCTTGTTGGCCTGGAATATAGATCATGCTGGCTGTACACTTTCTTTCAAAAGTTATCTGTTCTTGGGGAGAGAGGTACACTGTGGGTAAGAGCATTAACTGTGAAAACTTTAAGGGCATGAGTTCAATCCCCACCTGAAGGCCTGGTGAGCTGTTGCTTGGACAGAGACCGGCAGCTCCACTCCACTGAGATTTCCTCCCCATCTGTAGAGGCTGTTCACCTGGATGTCTAGTCTTCATTCTTCCTCCATTCTGTCTGTCTCGTTTATTTTGGCTTTTTTGTTGCCTGTGTACTTTGAGGCTCATCTTTACTAATTCTTTGCTCAGAGCAATGTCCTGAAGCATCACCGGCTGCTTTCTTTTGTCGTACTGTCATTTCTAGTCCTAAATAGAGTAGAGATGTTTCAGCCCGGTGACTTAGAGTTGATTTTTGAGTGGTGAGAAATGTGGGCTTGGTTTTATCCCTCTGCACATGCAGTGTGTCCCCCAGACAAGGCGTGTCCTGCTGCCTTCACTGCAAATCAGTTGACTGTAGATGCCTGATGTGTTTTCAGGTTCCCTCGTCCCTCTCTGTTGATCTACCTCTAAGGGGGTTTGTTGTGTTGAGTACCCGTCAGGTGAGTGTGTGTAAAGCTAGTATCCACTCGGTGGATTTTTCCCTTAACCTGTGTGAAGTGACCTTCATCTCTTCTGGGTAGTTTTGGGTCGAGGCCTATGTTTTTGGATATTACAGTAGCACCTCTTTCCTGGGTCATTTCGTTGGAACACCTTTGCCATCCTTTCACCATAAGGATCTTTATTTGACAGAGAGATGTACTTCTTGGAGGCAGCAAATAGATGAATAGAGTTTGTTGTTGTTTAAGATTTATTTTGATCCCAGCACTCCGGAGCAGAGGCAGGCGGATCTCTAGGTTCAAGGTCCGCCTAGCCTAAGAAGTGAATTCCAGGACAGTCTGGGCTACACCGAGAAACTCTGTCTCATAAAAGAAAGAACAAAACATTTTTTACCCTTATTTTTCCTTTCTGTGTGTGACTCTTTTGTCTATATGTATGCCCATGTACCACATGTGTATGGTGCCTGCAGAGTCCAGAAGAAGGTGTTGGCTCCCCTACTGCTGGTTGCGAGCTGCTGTGTGTGCCAGAAATTCAATACAAGTCCTCTGGAAGAGTACCCCGTACTCTTAACTGCTGGGTCATCTCTTCAGACCCAAGATTTATTCTAAGTTGTATGTCTATGGGGGGCAGGGGTTGTGTGGCTACAGATGCCCTCTGTGTTTGGAAAAGCCTGGCAGATCCCCTGGAGCTGCATGACTGTAATTCACCTGGCATGGGTTCAGGGAACCAACTCAGGTTCTCTGAAAGAGCCGCAGGCACTTTTAACCACTGAGCTATCTCTCCAGTCCCTAGATCCTGTAGTTTAATCCATTCTGTTATCCTGTTTTGTTGTTGTTGTTGTTGTTGTTGTTGGTTTTTTTTTTTGGACTGGAGAATTGAGACCATTAATGTTCAGAGTTACTGAAGGTGTAATAATGCCTATCATTTCAATGACTTTTCTTAATGTGGGCCGATTCTCAAGGAGTCTATCGCCAAGACTGCTTGTACAGTGAGCCTTAGTGCTTTGAAGGCCTCCATGTGCTTCAGGAGCTACATGAGGCAGCAAGGCTTGGGCAGGTGATATATCTTGTACGGGCCTCTACAGCTAACAGCTGGCAAAGCAAAGACGAGAAGCAGGATCTCTGACAACTGGCCCTGCGGACTTCTACCATATGCCCTCTGCTCATTCTAGTTGCCTTCTGTGCCGCAGGAGATACCAGCTGCAGCGCATTGTGAATGTGGAGAAGCGCCAGGACCGGCTGCGCGGGGGCCGCTACCTCCTGGAGCTTGAACTGCTGGATGGCCAACGCCTGGTGCGGCTCTCAGAGTACGTGTCCACTCGAGGCTGGCGGGGCAGTGACTCCGTGGGCAAGGAAGACGCAGAAGCTCGGAACCTGCAGGGCCTGCTCTGGAGCCCACGCAGCGGTCACAGACATGTCCTGAATGCCCAGGATCCAGAACCCAAGCTATGCTGGCCCCAAGGCTTCTCCTGGAACCATCGAGCTGTGGTCCACTTTATTGTGCCTGGTAAGCCTTAGCAGGGTGGGCTCCTGGTGCCTGCCACGGGCACTGTGTCTGTTTTCTTGATTTGATCTCCCAACTGGGTTCCTAAAAGAAAACAAATGGAGCGTTTGTTGTGTGGTTAGCGCACAGTGGGATTGAGATCTGATGCTGAGTTGAGGCCAGTACTCTCTGTTGTATAGGTTTTCTGATCTGATTGGATGTGAGCATCAACTTGGATTGTTGTTAAAGAAATAAGAGTGAGGGCATTATACAGAGTGGGATTTATTTTGATGGGGGAGGGGACGTATTGGAGATCAAATCCAGGGCCTGCCACATGCTAAGCAACACACCAAGCCACACTTCCTGCCCTAGAGTGGTCTTTATAATGAGGAAGGAAAACATAAGACAATGTGTAACAGTGTAACCATGAAGGATGAGAGATGAACAGTATGAGTAAGATGGTAGATAGCAGGCCTGTTAAAGCTGGGCAGGGTTGCTGGGAGGAGTCCCACCCAAGACTGTCTTCCAGGCAATGCCGAGGAGGTGCCGAGGGAGCTGAGCTGTAGAAGCCCCAGTGCCTGGCGAGCTCCGCCCCTTCTTAGGGTCTCTGTGCTACATGCTAATGGATTCTGTGTGCTAAGGGATTCCTGAGGTTACCTTATACCCACCCCCATCCCCATTCCCCCGTAAATGTTGACGGAACTGCTGGCTTGGGTGGGAGCTGAGAGATGTTCACCTTTCCTTAACTCTTGTTGTTTTCTCCTTGCCTGGCCTACCTGGATAGTGAAGAACCAGGCTCGCTGGGTGCAGCAGTTCATCAGAGATATGGAGAGCCTGTCCCAAGTCACTGGAGACTCGCATTTCAGCATCATTATCACGGACTATAGCAGCGAGGACATGGATGTGGAGATGGCTCTGAAGAGGTCCAGACTGCGGAGGTAAGGGAGACCTCTGGCAGCAGCTGCTTTTCACATCCCTGCTGTCCCAGGATGGCTGCTGTCCCAGGACCGCCGCTCAGAGTGGAACCAGAAGCCGCAGCCAGCTCTCCTGAGTACCAATACCCAGCTCCTACCCACTGTCTCTATTGTGTGCCTTCCAACTTTCTTCGGGGCTCCTACAGCTGAATCCTCACACTCTGTCTGGCATTTCTTCGCTTCCTGCAGCTACCAGTACCTGAAGCTGAGTGGAAACTTTGAGCGCTCTGCTGGACTGCAGGCTGGCATAGACCTAGTGAAGGTAATAGAGTTTCAGTGTTTCAGGGTTTCAGGGGGGGCTTGGGTGATCAGGAGACTAGTTAGGAGACAGAGAGACAGTTAGAAGGTGTAAAGCTTGATAGAACAGGGGTTGGGACCTAGGACTATGCTTGTCACATTCCATTACTATCACAAGATAACCTGAGCATCCTTGTTTGCTTCCTGTTGCTGTGATAAACACCATGACCAAAAGCAACTTGGGGAGGGAAGGGTTGATTGGTTCACACATCTAGATCGCGGTGGATCATTGACGGGTATTGGAAGGAACCAAGGAGGGAAGGTGCTTACGGGCTTGCTCTTCCTAGCTTGCTCAGCTTTAATTTTTTTTGTTATTGTTGTTTTGTTTTTGTTTTTGTTTTTGTTTTTTTGAGACAGGGTTTCTCTGTGTAGGCAGCTTTAATTTTTTAAAAAGGATTCATTTATTTACATATTTTATGGATATGAGTGCTCTATTTGCATGCCAGAAGAGAAAATCAGACAAAAGAGAGCATCAGATCCCATTACAGATGGTTGTGAGCCATCTATATCATGTGGTGGCTGAGCATTGAACTCAGGTCCTCTTCTTAACCGCTGAGCCATCTCTCCAGCCCTCATTTTAATTTTTTAAATTAAAAGCCATTTCAGATGGTTGCAGGCTGCCATGTAGGTGCTGGGAATCCAACCCAAGACCTCTGGAAGAACCTCCAGTGCTCTTAAGCACTGAGAGCTATCTCTCTAGCTCTTCATCTTGCTCTCTCATACAACTCAGGGCCACCACCCAGGGATGGTACCACCTACCAGGGTCTGCACCTTCCCACAATCAATCATGGATCAAGAAAACACCGTGCAGGCTTGCTCACAGTTCAGTCTGATGGAGACATTTTCTTTCTTTGAGTTTCCTTTTTCCTAGATGACCCTAGCTTGTTGGAAAAAAATAAAACAATCAGCACACTGAATTAAATGAAGATGAAATTTGTTACTTATTGTTTGCCATGCTTGGAACCGTACTCAAGCGAGGCAAGCACCCTTCTTCCACTGAGCTATAGTCCGAGCTCTGAGGACAGGTTCATCTGGTTCATGGTCGCTTAGCCCTGTTGCTTTGGGGCCTGTGGTGCCATGAATCATGGCAGAGGACACTGCTCACCTCATGGCACCAGAAAGTGAAAGAGAAAGGAGCTGGGACCCCAATATCCTTGTACCTCCTAGTGATCTAAATTCTTCCTGCTAAGTCTCACCTCCTACAGGTTCCCAAGGCTGGAAAGCAAGCCTTTATCACATAGCCCTTGGCAGATACCTCCAAACCACAGCAAGGAGCATCCTTGGCACTACATTGCAGACCCAGCTCTACAGGGAACTAAGTAAAAGACAAGGAAGTATTTTCCCAATTGTTAGAATCCTCAGACTCCATAAAACACGGGACAAAAGTTAGGTATTGATACATACCTATAATTCCAGCTCTCTGGAGACTAGTCAGGAGGATCATGAGTTAAGGCCAACCTGGACTGCACAAATGCCAGGTGAGTCTTTGCAAGATAGCATGACTCTGTCTCAACAGAAAGAGTAGGAGGGAGGAGTCTGAATTCACCAAGCCCTGCTACAAAAGCCCTGTGGAAATTTGCCCAGTGTTTAGCTTTGTGTGAGCTGTCAGTCGTTCCAGTCTCCCAGCGCTGGTCCAGAGGTCTGCTGACCTTGTCTTCTCCATCCCCAGGATCCACACAGCATTGTCTTCCTCTGTGACCTGCACATCCACTTCCCAGCAGGAATCATTGATACCATCCGGAAGCACTGCGTGGAGGGCAAGATGGCCTTTGCCCCCATGGTGATGCGGCTGCACTGTGGGGCCACCCCACAGTGGCCTGAGGGTGAGCCTCGCCCTGGACGAGGGAGGAGTCGATACCCTCTGACCTTGGCATCTAACACCAAGGCTGGAGAAGTTTGTGTCTAAGCATCAGCATCTCTCCCATCCTGCCTTCCTGTCCTGTTTGAGCTTTGGATAGACCCCAGGCTCTATTGACAGCCACAGCAGCAGGCAAAGCGGTGGCAGTGTCCTCCTCCCCGGCAAGCACTCAGCTGACATTCATGAAGTATCTGCTGCATGCTGGGTGTTGTGCCCAGGAAGACAGGAAAGTAGAGAGAGGAAGTAGATGAGAAGGGCTGCTGGGGTCACATCCTAGCTGCTGGGCTGCAGTCGGGTTGTGACACCAGCCATGGTCACAGCTATGTTTGATCCCAAGCCTTGTTGGGGGATGGGGGGCTTCCCCCAGACAGGCCAGGGACTTCCTTAGCTATCAGCTCTCTGCCTCTGCCACCCCAGTCTCTACCAGCAGAGCCTGTGGGAACACAATGTCCAGCTCATCTTGTCTTGTCTGTCCGCAGGCTACTGGGAAGTAAATGGATTTGGACTGCTCGGCATCTACAAGTCAGACCTGGACAAGATCGGGGGCATGAACACCAAGGAGTTCAGAGACCGCTGGGGAGGGGAGGACTGGGAGCTGCTGGACAGGTGACACTGGAGGAGGGCCTCTAGGGATCTGTTAGTGCCAGGGTCCCTCAGGGCAGCGAGGCCAGTGCCACAGAACTTTGCTGCAGATTCCCAGGGCACAGGAAAGTTTATGGAAGTATACTCTCCAGGAGGTGAGCTTCACTGACACTGACGTTGTGCATCCAGCAGAGGGGGATGATACCTCCGCTGTGTGTCACGGTGTGAGTGGTTGGTTGTGTTGTCAGGGGTAAAACAATAGCCTGGAGCTAGATAATGAAAATGATGTTCTTTGGACCAGAGGAGCCCTCAGGCTGAGCATTCTCCTAGCCCAGGATAAGATGAGCATTCTCCCAGCCAGATACTATGCTCTTTCCAGCCATAGCTGCTGGAGGAGAGGCCAAAAGCTGTAGAGGATGCTGGGAAACAAGCCAAAGGTCAGGAGTGAGTTGGCCAGCAAAATAAGCAAGTATGGATCCTTAAATGACTATTGAATATGGGGGGGGGAGTGTCCTGGATTCCTGGAGGTGAGGAAGGAGGGGGTTTTGAAAAGAAGTAATAGTCTCAGAGAAGAGGAGGAGGGCTAGGCATATAGAGCACTTGCTCAGCATGAGTTGAGGCCTTAGACTCAATTTTGGGTATTAAACTCAGTACTAAAGAAAAAAATGTACATATGCAATATATGCACAGGTGTGTGTGTGTGTGTGTGTGTGTGTGTGGTCTGCTACTCTCGTCATCATTGTGACACAGTACCTGACTGAAGCAACTTAGGGGAAGAAGATTTGGCTTGGGGGTTCATTGTCTGGGAGGGCATCTCAGCATTCCTGCAGACAGGAGCTCCTGACAGCTCGGGCAGACCAGGAAGCAGAGAGAGAAACAGCCTGGAACTAAGACAGACTGAAGCACATAGCCCAGCACACATCATGCATTTGCATACACTCATACATTAGCATCCTTAGCCTAGTGTGGTGGCATATGCTGCTGACCCCACCCACTTGGGAAGCTGGAGGCAGGAAGATTGTCATAAGTTCAAGGCCAGCCTGGGCTACACAGCAAGACTCCCACCTTAGTCCTGCGTCTCTCCAGAAAAGAAAGGAAAAAAGAGAAATGGGAGGGCTCAGGGGAGCAGTGGATTCAGCAGGTGAGCCTGGAAAGGGTTCCAGCCAGAAGCAGGACTGTGCAGGATGCCAGGCTGCGGGAGGAGACAGCCCTGAGGATGTCTCTCCCACATTTGCATGTGAGTCCTTTTTCAAGATGTTCGTGCCCAAGAGAAGGGGAAAGAGAGGTTGCAACCTTGAGATATGACCTAAAGGGGAAAGCAAGCCTCTAACTGCCAGAAGGGTGTCCATAGAAGGAAAAGGGAATGAGACCAGAGGCACCAGGGGCAATGCTGCTCCTGAGGCAAGTAGCAGGGTACAGCCACCAACCCCTGGGTTATTATAATTGGCAGATCTCATTGCCCAAGGCATTTCTCCTCATCATCAAACTCCTGTGCTCTGTGCAGTCATCGCTGCTTCTCAGAGAGGAAACCGGTCATGAAGGGCAGTTACCACTTGTCCCTTCTCTTTCTCCCTGTAAAGCATCAAAGACCTAAAAACTGGACCAGCTTTGATTTCCCGCTGAAGGGGGGAAAAAAAGGAACGTTGAAATACTGAGTTAAAGGTGGGGTGGGGAGAGTTTCAGAGAGCTCGTGTCAAAAAACAGTCACAGGGAGCCACATCATGGTAGACCCCAAAGCAGATGGGACCCAGTGTAGCGGTTACTGCCGTGTATAACCTTCATACTGGGCTCTGTGCTTTGATGCAGACCTCCAAAATAGTTCTTAACCCTCCTGCCGTCTTTACGACCTGAGGAAATGGCCGCTTCTGGTTGCCTTTAGCTGCGGTGGCCTCCTAGAAAAGAGACCTCGCCATTGCTGACTGTGCAGATGAAAGTGTTGCCTAGCCTGTGTGAGACCTTGGGGTTGACCCCCCAGCACCGTGTAGCACGCCCCTGTAATCCCAATTTTCAGGAGAATGAAGCAGAAGAAAATCTTGAGTTTGAGGCCAGGCTGGGTTACATGACAGGATGATTTCCCACAACAAACAAACAGGAACAGGAAAAAAGTCTGTGGGTGGATTCTCCAGTTCCTGTCTGCTGAAATCCTCCTGTAAACACAATTGGTGTGTGCTGGAAACTGTTCTGCATGCTGCAGATGCAAATCCGTCAGAGAGAGAGAGAGAGAGAGAGAGAGAGAGAGAGAGAGAGAGAGAGAGAGAGAGAAAGAGCAAGAGAGAGTAATTAGAGAGGACAGTATGTATATATAGATACAGATTTATAAACTTGTCTTTTAGAAAGAGAGAGCATCTTTGATAGACAGCTTTCTGAGTCACACAGCTGGGACTGCAACCCAAGCAGGCTGGCTCCACTGTACCTGGCTTGCTTGAAGGAAGCAACCAGAGAACGGAAGACAGGGTCTGACTAACACGTGGAAGGGTGGGTCCCTCAGGGGCCCCGTTGCTCCTGGGTGCCTGTTGCCTGGGTCCTGTTGCGAGTCTACCTCCGCTGGCTCACACTGCCCTCTCCCCTCCAGAATTCTCCAAGCAGGCCTGGAAGTGGAACGGCTCTCCCTCAGGAACTTCTTCCATCACTTCCATTCCAAGCGAGGCATGTGGAACCGTCGCCAAATGAAGATGCCGTGACACCAGCTGCTTACAGCTCCTTGACTTGCAGTTGACCCCTGCTCGCTGCTAGCTGCTGCTGTGGAGGGATTCTGAGGAACCAAGCCTCAGCACTAATTGCCCACTCCATCGGGAGCTGTCCCTTCAGGCAGGGACCAGCGATCCATCGATCGCCAAGGCTCCTCTGCCGCTCAGAGATGGAAGGGCTGCAGAGGCTGGGCAGTGAGGTCAGGAAGACAACACCTGCTTGAGTGGAGCACCATCTCGTCCACTAGGGTGCACTTCCACAGCCCAGCACTCCTCACAGGGGGTGGTGACTGTGAACCAGAAACTTCAGTGGGACAGATTTTATTTGGGGTGGTGGGGGGAGGTGGGTAATTTTTTTTTAACAGAGAATGAAGACTTCTGTCTAGATCCAGCACCGTCCCGGGTGAAGCTGTACACTGCAGACCTCAGACCCACTCTGAGGTGCTGGTCTCATCCAGAGTTCTTCCAGCTCCAGGCCCCAGCCTGTGCCTTCCAAGGCCACGACTCTCTCCTGGTGGCTACTAACAGCTGGCCTTAAACCAGTCAGGCCATCAACCCAAGTCGGACAGACAGACAGAGGGTTCTCCAGACTAGAAACCCAACACTGGTGGCATTTTCCTACTACAGTGAGGTGTCGGGTGGCAATGGGTGGCCAGTGGGCCCATTCTCCGGCGTGTCTCACATATGGGCTATGTAGAACCGGCAAGGTCAAGCAAGAAGAGAAATGCCCTTTCTCCTTTGGCCGTCCTGCCAGGTAAGACCTGGAGAGAATAAGAAGGCATCACCAAAGGTGACATGAATAGCCTGTCAACTACTTAAGAGAGACTTAGGGATGAGCTCAAGCAGCAGAGAGTGTCAAAAGGGAAGAAAATGTATATATTGCAAGCCTAGTGCCCTCGTGGCTTTGCCCTCCTGCAGACAGAGCCCAACCTCTCGTTCCTGAGGAGATAAGGAGGTGAAACCCGGCCCTCAGATAAAGGGCAGGGTGAGGTGTGGGGAGGCAAGAACCGGAGCGGGGTTAGAACTGGAAAATGGCTAAGTTTCGTGGAGAGCAGCTCAAAACCCCTTCTGTCCACCTGATGTCACAAACTTACCTGGGCTGATGACCCCGGTGCTCCCTGGCTGGGGACTTTTCACTGCTGCTGTTGCTGCTTCACCAGTGGTGCATTGGATGCTGGGTATTAAACTCAGTCTGTGAAGGGGAGGTGAGGGGGTCAGAGCACCATCTTTCTGCTGTGAGAAATGGCTTGTGGGTATGCAGCAGGGCCACTCTGCAGAGCCTGACCACTATGTTGTGAATCCAGAGTGCAGCATTTGGAGCTGCAGGACCCACGTGATGGGCTCTGAATGCCAGGAGCAGAGCTTGGCACATCCAGGGTGGGGCCCTCTGGGAACCCACTGGGTCTTTCTTTGAAGCAGTCAGAAGGGCAGGGTGGTTCTGTTTATGGGTGGCGGCTGTTTCTCCCCCCACCCCTGCTCAGCCCTCCGCCCTTTAGAAAAGGCACATAGGAAGCAGGCTCGGGCTGCAGTAGAACGGCTGGGGCTCCAAGCTTCTCTCTAAAGCCATAAACTTTTGGCACTGTGCTAGAAGGCCAGAGCTGGTGGCGGCAGCCCTCCTGCTCTGTCCTGAGGACTAGGATCCCCCTGGGCCTCTCCCACCCTACTCACCTCCTCCCTCCCAGGTCTAGTGCCTTGTGTCTGACGTCTGTTACCTCCTTACCATCTGCCTTAAGAGAAAGGAAAGTGCCGTGGGTGGGGAGAGGGAGGGGGGTATTAAAGTCAGCGTCTTAGGAAACAAATAGCTGTCTCTTTCTTGCCCACTTGAGGTAGGAAAGGGTTGAGTGGAAGAGCCAGGGGTGTCCCTAAGCCATTCCTGTCCCTCAGCTGTCTGCTCAATGACAGGCTAAGGACCATCCATCCATCCCTTCCCTTCTGCCTTGACTCCTGGCTCAGTGCTTGCAGGCGGAAGGGACAAGTTTTCTGTGCTGCTCTTGGGAAGGACACAGTAGTGTCCTGTGTCTACTAGTCTCAGCAGACCAGGTTGTGATCTCGACTAGAAAGCCCCTGCCCAAGTGAGGAAGACAAGCTAGAACCGTATAGCTGCAACCCCAGCATTTGGGAAGCTAACATGGGAAGATCAGGAGAACAAGGCCAGCCGAGGCTACTTAGCAAGAAACTGTCAAAAGTAAATAGATAAACATAAGGAAATCTTTTCTGTGTCAATTAAAGATGCCCTACTAAGGCTCTGCAAGTGTGAGTTGGCCTTCCTAGTTATGTTTGACCTAGACAAAAGAATTTAAAGAGTTTCCGTGTGGGGGTGTTTTGCCTGCATGTCTGTGTACCACTTGTGTGCCTGGTGCCCAAAGAGGCCAGGAGAGGGCGTCAGATTCCCTGGAACTGGAGTTACAGGTGGTTGTAGGTCACCAGGTGGGTGCTGGGAATTGAACCCAGAACTTCTGGCAGAGTAGCTGGTGCTCTTAACTACTCAGCCATCTCTCTACTTCTCCCCTCACTTCTCCCTTTTTCTTCCTTCAATGTTTTTAGCCAGGTTTAGTGGTGCATGCCTTTAATCTCAGCACTCCAGAGCCAGAGGCAAGTAAATCTCTGTGGGTTTGAATCCAGCCTGGTCTGGATTCAAAAAACCAAAAAATTAAATGTATTCATTTAGAGTGTGTGTGGTGTATGCATTGCCACAGTGGTGGGGGTCAGAGGGCAGCTTTCAGTGGTTAGTTCTCCTCCCTCCAAACCATATGGGGGGGTCCTCAGGCTTGGCAGCAAGGCCCTTTGCTCACTAACCTTTTCATCAGCCGAAAATCTGTATTTTTGTTGTTAAGATGTATGTGGCTGGTCAGTGGTGGCACACACCTTTAATCCCAGCACTTGGGAGGCAGAGGCAGGTGGATTTCTGAGTTTGAGGCCAGCCTGATCTACAGAGTGAGTTCCAGGACAGCCAGGGCTACACAGAGAAACCCTGTTTCGAAAAAAAGATTTATGTGTTCCATTGCTGGAGAGATGGCTCAGTGGCTAAGATCAACGTTTCTTCCAGAGAACCCAGGTTCAATTCTCTACACCCACATGGTGGTTCACAACTGTCTGTAACTCCAGTTCTACCTTCACACAGATACATGCAAGCAAAATACCAATGCACATAAAATGAAAATAAATTATTAAAAAAAGATTAATGTGTTTCATGTGCCTTAATGCTGTCTGCATGTGCATATGCATGCCAGAAGAGGGCATTGGGTTCCATTACAGATGGTTGTGAGCCACCATGTGGTTGCTGGGAGTTTAGTTTAGGATCTCTGGAAGAGCAGTGCTCTTAACTGCTGAGCCATCTCTCCAGCCCCAAACATTTGTATACACACCTGAGAGACATCATTAGTGTGAAATGCGGAGTATGTTTATAGTAGATTCTTTAAATGGCTAGGTGTGTATTCAGCCATCCGGAGCACAATGACCTCTGTCACCATACAGATGACAATAAGCCTTTTGGGGGACAGAGATGATAAGGGTATCCACACACCAGCCTGATTTAGAACCCATAGGACTGAAGACAGCAAGAGTAACTTGGTGGAATTTCAGATATCTTTATAGATAAGATTCCATTTTGCAGAAAGGGAACATTGAGGCCTGGAGCACAGGGAAGGAATGCAGTGTGACCAGAGTGTGCAGGCTGTGCAGGTGTTGCCTTAGCAGACCGAGTTACTGCTGCTGGAAGAAGCTCAGGCCTCGGGACCAAGATGCAATTATGTCACCCAGTAAAGAGGCACACCTTAACTCGGTGCTGTGGTGAGAGGCAGGGGCATCTTTGTTACCCTTAAAGCTCTCCTGGAGGCTGTGGAAAATGCTAGTTAGCCTGACAGGTCAGGGACAGAGGCTGAAGTGGCTCTAGACCCAGCTCCTGCAGGGAAAACAGACAAAAGGTAATGCAGGGCCGGGGCTGGATGAGGCTCCTAGGACTGGATTCCCACCCAGTCCACCAGCTGACGTAAGTAAAGAATGGAGTGATTCAGACGCCCTGAAGTGCAACGTCCAGCCTGTCCCTAGGGAGCATTGTGGATGCTGTTGCTGGCTCATATGTCACAGTAGGGGAGCAAGCCCTGCCAACTACTGTGCTGCTGTAAGACAGCACCATACAGAAACCACAGCTCCATCCTGCCAACAGGCCACAACAGACATTAACCACACTGGCCCTCTACTCCAAACCAAGCTGGGGATGGGGGTCCGCCTAAAACCCAGCTGGGTGTGGTGCACCTGTCATCTTTGGTTACACAGGAAGCTTAAGTCTAGCTTGGGTTACAAGAGACACGCTGCCCGAAAGCAAACAGCAAAAGAACTGAAGGATAGTCACCCCTTGAGAGCAAAGGTCTCAGTGCGGGTTTCACTAAGTCCCCCTCGTGGTACATGTACTGACTGTGGGAGGCCTGTACCTATAACCCAGCACTCACGGCGCACATAGTGCGGGAGGCTGACACCTGTACCCCTCATGATTCATTTGCTGTGGCAGGCCCATTCCTTCACACCAGCGCTTGTGAATGGACTGTGGGAAGCTCAAGCCTGTAACACCTCCAGAGGCAGAGAAAGTCAGTGGGGAGCCCTTGGATCTGAGGTCCTCTGGGCTACCGCCTAACCCACCTGGGACCTACGTAGGCATCAAATAGGATTGCTGAAGGTCCTGGCAGCCACAGAGTCTGTCTTGTGCGCCCCCAAAACAGTGATAAAAATGTTGATGACCACGGTTATGAAGACTAAGGTGGTGGCAGCATTGTTGAGCTGGTTTAAACGCCATTGGTGTTCTACCTCATTCAGGTTCAGCTTGGCTGCGGAGACAAGGAGATCGGGCTGGGTGGTGATGGTGGTGGTGGGTGGGTTAGGGTCAATCTAGCAGGGCCAAAGCCTGGAGCTTCCCTCTCCCCACCCATGAATTTGGAGACAACCTGGCTTTGGAGACCTACCGGGAAGAAATTAAGTCACTGGACTGAAATGTGTTTGAGTCTTCTAACACATGAAGCATCTATGTGTGTGGGCAATGGGAGCAAAAACATCATCTGCAAGGGGAGGTGTGCTCACAATACAACGGACGTAAGAAAGTGCCACTAGCTAGTAGGGTCAGTCATTTATCAGCTGTCGAGGAGTGCCCACCCATGGGATATGAGAAGACAGAATAAGGGTGCCCTTAGTGTAAGATCTGTTACTAGGCATAGAGGTGTAACACCTCTGTTACCAGGTGGCTGGGAAGTTTCACATGCGATGCAGGGGCCTTTCCTACCACCAGGGGGCGCCAAGGCAGAAAGCCTGACTCCAGGCTGGGCTCCTTACCGATGACCACAAGGAGGAGGCTAATGACCACTTGCAGGAGCAGAGAGAGAGTGAGGAGGGTGGTGTAGTACTGCAAGAATGGCCCTTGCTCCAGCACTGTTTTCAGCCGCGTGGCATTGGACATAAAGAGCGCCATGTCCAGCATGCTCTCTGCCACACTCTTCTTGGTGGCATAATGGTTCAGGTTGATGCGCTGGTGTCCTCCGGGTATGGAGTGCCTGCGCTATTAAGAGGAGAATCTGGTAAAGGGGCTGGAAGGGACTGGAAAGAAGACCGGGGTTTTAATCCCTCCCCAAAGGCAATGACAGTGATGGACGGCCTCCCTGCTCAGTTTATGACCTGAAACCAATGAAAGATTGGGAGGATGAGCAGGTACGTAGTGGATGGACTGTTGGATGAGTGGATTGGTGGATAGAACCTCTATGGACCGCTAAGCTCTGAATTACTAAGGCAGCATGTCGGTATCTGTTTCGCTATTGCGGTACACCTTCACGTTGTCAGATGAAGACAGACAGCAGAAGATCTGGGACCTGGCTGAAACGGAAATGACACATCCTCCAGAATGTCCAGCCCCACCTTAGCCAGTACCTGGTCAGGAGTTCTAGAGCTTTCTTCCCACTCCAGCATATACCGGACCGTGGGCTGTTAGAACTACGTCTACACAGCAATGCATATTAGTTGAAAGCTCTTAACTTTAAAATTGTTTGAGCCAGGACAGCCAGAGCTGTACAGAGAAACTCTGTCTCGGGGAAAAAAAAAAATGTTTGAGAAGAGTAGAGATGATTTTAAAAAAAACACAAAAAAGAAACAAACAAACAAAAGAGTAGAGATGTAGCTCAGTGTATAATGCTTCTCAGCATGCCCTGGGCTATAATTTCAATTCCTGCCATTGCTGAAATAAATTAGTATTTTAAATTATTTTAAGATAATTTGGTTTGTTTTTGTTTTTCAAGGCAGAGTTTCTCTGTATGCCCTTGGCTATCCTAGATCTCCCTTTGTAGATGAGGCTGGCCTTGAACTCAGAGATTCACCTGCCTCACCCTAACTGTCAGTGATGGAATTAAAGGCATGCACCCCCACTGCCCTGCTAAATAAAATTACTTTTGAGATATAAAAGCAAGTTCTTGTTCTCATTAATTCTAATATCCCAGAGGGGGTGCTGCAAGACCTCTGTAGTCACTCAAGAGTGCTTGGGAGCTCAATATAGCAACGGTGCTTGGGACAGATGAAGCTAGAAGAGGCCAGAAGCAGGAAGACTCTAAGTGATGTGATCTCACAGGGCATGGTGGTGGCCACCTGTAACCCTAGAGGAAGGTAGAAGTTAGAGAGGAGCAGGGATTTGAGGCCAGCCTGAGCTACACAAGACCCTGTCTCAAAACACAAGGGCCAGTGAGGTGGCTCAGTGTGGTGGCTCAGTGAGGTGGCTCAGTGTGGTGCCTCAGTGAGGTGGCTCAGTGAGTAAAGGTGCTGGCTATAAAGCCTGACAGCTTAAAATCAATCTCCAGGGTGTAGAGTGGGTAGGTGGGCTGTGGCTAGAGAGATCACTGAGTGGGTGGATGGAGAGATGTAGGTAAACTGTGGGCGGAGGTGTATGGACTGACTGGGAGTGAGGGAGGGATTAATGGGTGGGTGAGTGGGTGGATGGATGGATGGATGGATGGGTGGATGAGAGACAAGTTTCAGGGAGTTTGGGTGTTTCTTCTACTCAGCATGACTCTAGTAAGTTATCCACATCCCTTCACGTCTTCCCGTTGCTCTGGTAGTTAATTATACCTAGGCCTTTTGAGACAGAGAAGCCTGTTTAATCAGAAGCTTTGGGCTTTAAAGGAAGCCAGCTGTGGCAGCTAACATCCGAAATCCCAGACCTTGAAAAGCAGAGACAGGACAATCACCACAAATATAAGGCCAGCCTGGGCTAAATTGTGTCTCAAAATAGATGGGACTGGCTAGATGGCTCCACAGGGACTCATACTTGCTGCCCAAACCTGAGGACCTGAGCTTGATGCCTGGAACTGGGGATGAAAGGAAGAAGCCACCCCTCAACACTGTCCTGACATCCACTTGTGTGCCATCCTGACACACGTGCCACGGCATGTGTGATGGACACATAGTGATAAGTGGAAAAACTCGCCCCGTTCTTCACCCGCTGTGACACAAGCTGCTCACATTGGGCCCTGATCACCAGTTAGTTATTTTTCATGACCATCAAAATCAGACTGGAGGCTCTATGGTGTGGTTCAGTTGGTAGAAGGCTTACCATCCATAAAGCCCTGGAATTGATCCTCCAGGACAACATAAGTGGATGCTGGTGACACACACTTGTAATCCTAATGATTTACAGACTAGGGGTCTTGACTGGTTGTTTTCTCTGCCAGTTAAAGAACTGAAAGGAAGGACAAACCTGGAGCACAACAGGGAGCAGCGGAGCAATCTCAACACCACAGACAGCAGACAGAACCAGCAGTTGAAGAAAGTCGTTTAAGCAGGGAAGTGGTGGCACACACCTTTAATCCCAGCACTTGGGAGGCACAGGCAGGCGGATTTCTGAGTTTGAGGGCAGCCTGGTTCCTCAGAGTGAGTTCCAGGACAGCCAGGGCTACACAGAGAAACTATTAGCATTCAGTATAAACTCCACCCCCACAGACACCTGGCAGCAGCCAGGCATGCTCCTCCCCACAGTTACCAGGCCTGGCCCTATAAAAGGGGC
>NW_022196903.1:113358911-113376811 GCF_008632895.1 Mastomys coucha | reverse complement strand
TGGCCCTATAAAAGGGGCTGCTTGCCCCCTCCTCTCTCTCTCACTCCTGCTTCTCTCCCTTGCCTCTTTCCTCTTTGTTCCCCCTCTCTCCCCATTCCCTTCCCCCATCTCTCCACGTGGTCATGGCCATCCCCTACTCTGTACTCTGTCCTTCTCTCTGCCTTTCTCTGCCTCTGCTACCCTCTTAGTTCCCCTCCCCATACCCTAAATAAACTCTATTCTATACTATACCTGTGTATGTCTGGTCCCTCATTGGGGAGGGATGCCTCAGCATGGGCCTGCCAAGGTACCCCCCATCCACCCCCGTCCCCCACCACCTTGCCAGAACTTTTTGTTTGTTTGTTTTTCGACACAGGGTTTCTCTATATAGCTCTGGTTGTCCTGGAACTCACTCTGTAGACCAGGCTGGCCTTGAACTCAGAAATCCACCTGCCTCTGCCTCCCAAGTGCTGGGATTAAAGGTGTGTGCCACCACTGCCCTGCCAGAACATATTCTTATAGTTCTTTCTCTTTTTATGATCACAACAGAAACCCTGTCTCGAAAAAACAAAACAAAAGGGAGAAAGAAAGAAAAAAAGAAAGAAAAAAAAGAAAAAAAGTCATTTATTGAAGGTGAAGAAACACACACAAAAAGCAGGCACAAGAAGAAAGAGACCCTCCCCAAAGCAAAGAGGGACTAAAAGGAAAAGAAAAAAAAAAATCCAGTCTCTTCTTGAGAGCTGCGAGTTTTAAACTCGCTAAAACGTTTTTCTCCTCTAATTTAGGGTTGGTCAGTTTAAAGAAAGAGAGTTTGAATTGCCAGCAACTGTTGAGTAGCCTGTGCCAATCTGGTCTTGAACTGGTTGAGCCAGTCCATCAGCAGGCAGCCTGTTAGAGGAGAAAAGGCCCTAAGAGACTCGCAGTTAGACAGAGTCCCTGATTGGCAGACAGATAGGAAGGGGGGCCATCCCAGGAACTCACTCCTGGTCTCCCACTAGCATTCTCCAGAGGTAGGGATAGGAGGATCAAGTCAAGCTTGAGGAGCTGTAAGCTTGAAGATCTGAATTCAGATTGTCACGCTCATGTGACAGCCAGGAACTGGGGAGCAGAGATGGGTATATTCTGGAGTTGGCAGCCAATCTAGTGAGTCTGGGAACATTGGGTTTGGTGAGAGACTGTCTCAAAGTGAAGTGTGACTGAGGAAAACACCCAGCTTTGAACTCTGACCTCCACAAGGATTCACTTTCCTCTATCCACACAGTTTTAATTAACCTATACAATGTTCAAATGTGTTTTAACTGAACGTTTGGGTGGCCCTAGCTGAAAATAGAACATTTATCCCTTCCCTGAGCTATGTGAAAACAGAGAGAGTGGCATTGTTTGAAGTCAACGCCTAGGGGTTAAAATAGCACCACAACTGTTAGAAAAGAAGTTAATAAAGTCCTGGGGCAGGGAAGGATTCTCAGAACCCCTGAGCTAGGGCAGCCCACCACCCCACTCACTGCCTTGGATAGCTGGCTTCTGTTTTCAGGGGGAGGAGGAAGCCTTTGTTTTTGCCCCACGGCTTGTTCCTCTTTCTCTCTCTTCCTGGGTTGCGATCTTCTAGCCCTGGCTGACAACATTGTATCAATAATTAAAACCGCTAGAAGCCAACTAAGGAAGGACCCGGGAAACTCCAAGGCTGTACGGCTGTGCCCAGAGCTGTTTCAAAGCTAGAAGTCCTTGACAAATGAATGTCTGAACTGTAAAGCACTTTGTGAAATTCATGTTTACAGAGCGATAAAGTCAATTTGAGCCCCCAGAACTAAAAAATGAAAATGAAAAGCAAACTCCAGACGTGGAGATGTGATTATAGTGGTTAAGGGCACTTGCTGCTCTTGCAGGAGGAATAGGTTAGGTCGGGTATCTCTAACTTCAGATCCAGGGGGATACCTCTTCCAGACTCCCTGGGAACCTGCAGCACATGGCACACTTACATACATACATGCAGACAGACAGACCACTCAGTCACATTATATAACACACACACACATATTTTATTTTAGAAACACAGTCTCACTAACTTGGAACTAGTTACCATAGTCCTCAAACTCACAGAAATCAGCCTACTTCTGCCTCTAGGGTGCTGGGATTAAAGGCATGGACCACCATGTCCTGCCAACCTTAAAAAAAAAAAAATCCTAGAGAGAAAAGAAAAAGTTCAAAGTCCCCACTCTGCTATACAAGTTTGAGGCCACTCTGGGCTTATACATCCTGCCTCCTCATGAATCAGACTAGGGTTCAGAGCCTAGAGGATGATGGGAAAGAGAACTGTAGACAGAAATGTGGGCTAGTCCTGTCTTTCTCTGAGCTTTTCCCTCACATGTCTTGCAGCTAGTGCTGAGGCTAAGGAGGTAGTGTGCTTGTGTGTGTGTGTTTGCGCGCGTGCGCGTGTACCTACTGGACCTGGGAAGCCACACCTTTAAACATGTTTTCCAAGTAAGTCTGTGTGTGAAATCGGGATAGTTAAAAGTCAAGGATCTCAGGGCTAACCCCACAAAGGCCAACCGTTACATCGTTTGAGATGTTTCCCATCCTCTCTCGAGCCTTTCCTCACCATCCTTCAGGACTCTGCCCCTCCTTCCAAAAGCAGCTCACACCTGGTTCAAGAGTTGATAGACTGGGCTGCCTCTAAAAACTTTCAGGGGGAGAGCCTTAACTCAAACCTCTAGGCAGGTGTTTAACATTGACTGTAGGTGGGGCTAGGAGTCCTGGAAGAGGGTAGGGGGAGAAGCTGGGAATCATCATTCCAAACCTATACAAAAAGTGTCATAATCTCAACTTTACTCTCTCTTTCATGCTTGCCTACATGTGTGTCTGTGTCTGTGTTTGTGTCTCTGTGTTTGTGTGTGTGTTACCAGGCCTTCACACAAGCACACCATTCATTCTGCTACTGAGCCCCACCTCCAGCTTCTCTACCTTTTGTGGTTGTTGCTTTAAGAGCCTGTTTTACAGAGGATGTGGGATAACTGTGGGTTTAGAAGGTGTAGGACTCTCCTGAATTCAGGTCTCGCTTTCATTTTGCTTCAAGCTGAGTTACTGTCCCGAAGGCCGGTTCTCCAATGTCCACAGGGTGGCGTGCGAGGTTCAAAGAAGCTGCTTGGGTACCGGGTGTCAGAATGATATTTCAGTCCTGAGGAAGTGCTCCGCCACCAAAT
The DNA here is from genome assembly GCF_008632895.1 of Mastomys coucha. Classification (NCBI taxonomy): domain Eukaryota; kingdom Metazoa; phylum Chordata; class Mammalia; order Rodentia; family Muridae; genus Mastomys; species Mastomys coucha. The sequence goes on along the minus strand of NW_022196903.1, from coordinate 113,373,635 downwards.
GACAGGACAGAATTGTGGAACTTGAAGACCCGAGCCTGAACACACACAAGAACAGACCAGACACAACTGTTATGAGACAGTTTAAGAAAGCTGATGCTAGCTGGACCTGGTGGTATTGCCTGAAATGTCAACATATGGGAGGCTGAGGCAGGAGGCTTTTGAATTTAAAGCCATCCTGGGCCAAACAGAAAGATACCAAACAAAAACAAGGGAACAGGAAGCTGAGTCAGAGGGGGATGGTGGAGGGGTCCCCAGGTGGGGACAGCAATAGACCTGCAGCCTGGGAGGAAGGTGTGCTCAGAGGGAGCTGCTGGGAGATTCTGGAGGAAATTGCTTTAAGGAGGCTCCCCTCTTTGGATCTTTGCAAGTGAGGAAAAGATTCCCTACCCCCTACCGTCTCTATCTCCCCAAACCCTCACCCCCACTACCGGCTGGACCTGAGAGTGGAATCTGCTGTCCTAAACCAGTGGTTCTCAACCTTCCTTATGCTTTGACCCTTTAATACAAGTTCCTCCTATTGTGATAACCCCCAACCATAAAGTTATTTTCATTGCTACTTATAGCCAAAATTTTTGCTACTGTTATGAATGATAATGTAAAATAACTATGTTTTCCAATACAGGGGTCTCGACCCACCGGTTGAGAACCACTCACCGCCCTAAATCCTGTATCCTTCTCCATAGCCCCAAGCCTACTAGAAACTCCATCAGAGATCTGGCTAAGTGAGGATCACGGGATGGCGGCAGGGTGGTGCCTTGGAAGATCCGGCCCTTTAAGGCCAGAGCCTCGGCGGGTCAGAACAAAGGCCCGGGAATGTGGGCTGGATCAGGGAGCAGAGCCATTCGGCATGAGTCATTCATGTTTCATGGAGTCAGAATCCCTGGCTCCTACTTGCCTCGGCCTCTCCCATGGGCCAAGGGACAGCAGCCAGGGCCTGTCTGCAGAGCTTGCACCTGGTGGCTGGAAGCTCCTGTCCAGCTCAAAGCCTGCTAGGAAGGAGTTCCAAGAGTTTGGGTTCCTGGCCTTGGAGCTCAGTTCTCCCCAGAGTGTGGGTGCTCAGTTTCGTATCTATACAACAGGAGGAAAAACCAGGCCTCTGGAGGAGTTGAGCTGTGGGGAGGCGGAGTGAATCTTCCCTAGAGGCAAAGGCAGAATCCAAGATTGTGAGATCTATCTCACCATGGTCATCTCTCAGAGTCTTACTCAGGGCCTGCTCTCCTTCATTCTATACATTCCCTCAGTAATTCAGGGACACTGAGTCCAAGGCTGGGGTCCAGGAGACCCTGTTCAAGGTTGTAACAGCCCCTGAGAATTCTGCCAGCCAGGGATGCCTGGGGAACCTGAAGGCAGTTGTAGTAGGTGTAAGTGGAGGGGCGGGGCGGAGGGTGGGGGTGGGCTCTGCTGAGGAAATCCCAGAGGTCTATTCTGGGGGCCCAGAATACCTCCAGGACTAAAGTATGTGGGTTTTGTGATTGGAGTGGGCAGGTAGGGGGGCGAGCACATCAAAGACCTAATTTCCCCCTCTTGACTCACCTCCCCCATTCCAGTTTGCAAGTCCTTGAGCCCTCCTGCCACTCCCCACCCAACCCCAAGACTGGGGATCCTATCCCTTCAAGTCAGCTCCTTAATCCAGCCCCTCATCTTTGTTGTTCTGTAGTTTTGCTTCTTTACACGATTCAGGCAAACAGGAAGGGACCGGCTCTTTTAACAGAAAAGTAAACACATTGTCACGTTGTCTATTGACCTTCTGGTTATCAGGGACTTTGATGTCCACCGGCTCATTCTGCTTTTTCTTAGAAATGAGATTACAGGGATGCTGTTTCACGGGTGTGTGTGTGTGTGTGTGTGTGTGTGTGTGTGTGTGTGTGTGTATGTGTGTGTGTTATGCAAGTTGGATAGAATTGTTCTACCAAGAGGCTACAAAAGACCCAGAGTCCAGTTGAAGGTAGAGACCTGGTCCCTTCTCTGATCTGTCAAGCTGATGTGTGAGCAGGCCAGTCCTCCCAGCCCTGTCCTTGTCTGTGCAGGTATGAAGCAGAGTTCTTAGCAGAGCCCTCTAAGAATGAGGAGGTTCCCTTCTCTGCTTGGAGAGTCTCAGGTTTGAATCTCAGACTTGAGAATATCCGCTGAGAGGAATTAAGGCCAGGCAGCTGTGGGACCAGGCCAGGCTAGAGACAGTGAATCACTTTGCCCCGTGCAGCTTCAGGCGCTGGTGACCTTTGGATGAGTCACTCCTGTCAGTTTTGAGAAAAGCCATGCAGGCAGTCCTTCTGTGTGTTAGCTCAAACCCAGGCTATACACAGAGTAGGTCAAATGATGACCTTTCAGTTGGCCTCAGAAGAGTAGGCTACCTAGGGATTCCAAGAGCACCTGGAAAATGGGTGGTGAGTCCCAGGCTTCCAGAGGCTGATTTCCCACCCCAGGAAAGGGTTGGGTCCAGCCTGGAGTGGTTGTTTAAATGGTAACCTCAGGAAAATTATTCTACTAATGAGTTTTAAGTAGGTGTTGGGGTGTTCTGCTGTCCTATCAGAGTCCGGCTTGGGAAGGTGATAGGCCCGTCCCATTGTATTGCACACACACACTGGAGCCCATGTAGGCCCAATGTACTGTGTGGCTGTGTAGCTCCAACACCCTGGAACCATGTAGCTCATGGTTATGGAGGACATATCTGGTACAGCGTTAAATACAGGCCATGAGTCAGCTCAGTCCTCACTTAGCCCTACAAAGTAGATGAGAGCATCACTGTGTAGTGAACAGAATGCAAAGAGCCCAAGGAACGCAGCCAAAACCACACCGCAGAGTGCCCTTCTCTCTGTCCTGCAGTCTGTATTTTAACCTCTCCCCCATAATACCCGAGAAGCTAAAACATGCTTAGGATCTAATGACGAACAGATGAACAATGCACCATGGCACATGTCTGTAATCCCAGTACTCGGGAGGCTGAGCTAGGAGGAAAGCAAGGACAACCTGGGAAAGAAACAAAACAAAGAACCCTAGAGGTGAACTACGGGGTAATAGTGAGATGAAGGAAGGTAATCCAATAGTCTGGTCAGGGCACCCTGCTCAATGGAAGTCTAGCCTTCAGCCCCAGGGAAGCTTACTCCAGACTTTCCTGAGTCTTCCAGGCCTGTGTCCCCAACCCCTGCACTGCTGTGGGCAGAAAGGACACAGACCTGAATTTGAATCCAAGGCAAACCTTAGATTCAAAATGTTAAATGGGAATAGAAGTATCTGGGAGAACTGGTCGACCTCAGCTTCTTCTGCTGTGAGATTGGGAGCATCTGTTTGCTGTGTGCCGCTGGGGCTTAAGCCCCTTTGTAGAATGCTTGCCTTGTAGAATTCGTGAGGCCTTGGGTTTGATCATCAGCATCAAAGGGGAGGGAGAGAGGAGGGAAAGCAGGCCCTTGAGAAATACTGAATACATATAAGACAAGCAGCCAACCCGCCAACTCACGATTATATTCCCATATGTGATCCTACAGGCATTTTAAATAATCTGTTCTCAGGGCCTGTCCCAGCCCAACTTTTGGTGTAGACACCATATAGCTTTTCCAAAAGCCCCAGAGACTTATAATGCCTCTCTCTACCCCTTGGCCAGCCTCTGTCTACACCCAAGGCATGCCATACCACACCAATCTACACTCACGGCATGGCATACCACACCAGTTTTCCAAGAAAGGAAATGTTTGCCCAAGCCCGATGACATTGTGTATTGGGTCCCTGCTCCTGCCCTTGGCCTTCTCCCTTCTGGGCTGCTCATCTCTCCAGCCTGTCTCCTACTCTCCCCACCCTTCCCCATGGGGCCGGCTAACAGCTAACCGTTTGGAAGGCTCTGCCTGTGCCCGGAGCAGGATGCTGAGAAGTTATGGCACACATTAGTCACCGTTCCCTGAACATACTCCACCCTTCTTGCCTGTTCTGGAGATCCGTCTGCCCTATGCCCCTGGGGGAAGTGTCCCCTTTCTACTAGACCCCTTCCCTGGGTACAGGCTCTGTTCCTCTGTCTGTGCCGGCCTTTGGTCTTCTTTAAGTCTCTAGATGGCTCCCTCTTCTGCTGTCTTCCCCACCCCATTAGGACAAGGTCTCACTGCATAGCCCAGCTGGTCTTGAACTTAGGTTGTCCTACCATGCCCTAACCCTAACCCAACCACTGTCTGTCTCTACTCCTCAGATCCTCTCTTGCATATTCTTGGGTTGCACAGTCCCCAAGCTCAGTGCTTGTGTTTGGTGCTAGGATGCTGGAGAAGGAACCTAAGTGTCTCAAATATACAGTGCTTTTCCACAAATTTACTAAAGAAAAAAGAGCTTTGGGGTGAGGCATCACTTCCGGGTCAGGGGATTGGCTTGGGACTAGTGTTGTAAAAACCTGCTCCACCCCCAAGGACCGTCTTTTCTCTCCTGGACTCCACTCAGCTGTGATCCTCATGAAGGGCTGACAGGCCCGGTGCTGTCACTGTCTTCAGGCCAAAACCCACAAAAGGGCAGACTCCTGCGGCTCTCTGTTTGGGGCAGGCCCCATGCTGCCACTGTGCCGCCCTTGGCCTTCCATGCCAAGAGCAGCGGTCTTGTCCTTAAGAATCAACAGCCTCTAATCCGCGGTAGGGCGGGGTGTCTTTTGCGTGTTATTCTGGTGATAATCTCTGACTGGTCCTGAAAACTCCTCCAGCCTTGGGTTCAGCCTCACTGGGAGGCTCCAGCTCCTGCCCCAGGGTTGGGCCTGGACGCTGCAAAGTTAAAGATGAGGGGCGTGGCCTGCGGGGGAAGGGCTGCGGTGCTGCGGTTGTCCAGCAGGGGAGGCCAGGAAACAGCTCAGAGAGGCTCAGGTTAGCTCAGCCCCTTCCCGGCCGGAAGCTGAGTCTTCTGAAGCCCGAGAGAGAAGCACGGGGGCCAATAAGGTTGGTTCTCCACTAGAGGAGGCAGAACGTGCAGGGAGGCTGCAAGGAAGAGCCTGCCTACTCTTTCCGCAGAGCTTGCCCATCTCCCCTGCAAACAGAACTTTGCCAGTGGCCTTTAGGAAAGACTACTCAGAGTGCAGTTAACCGTGGATTTACCACACACAAACTGCCCAAGGCTCTATCTGTCCTCCCCCTAAACCAGAGCACTTTCTGGGTCAGAACTTTGTTCGGAGGTTTCCAGTCCCATTTGGCATTTAGCTCTAGAGTCCACTTTGGCTGTGGAGTTTTCCCCAAAGCAATATTCTCCAGGTCCACCCAGCCCATCTCTGCTGATCCAAATTTTAAGAGCCAAGTAAAAGAGTTAACGCGAAAAGAGTAACAGTCAAAGACAATGACTGCCTGCTGGGCACAGCTCTTATAATAGAACTAGTCCCAAATTTGTAAACGAAGGAACTGAAATTCCAAGAAATTAGCTGCCCAAAGCCATCAGATCTGAAGGGCTGTGTGCCCCATATGGAAATCCTTAAGCCCGTGCTCTTTCTTGACTATGTGGATTTGATGTAGAAGCAGAAGCAGCGGGGAGCACACCATAATGAAGGTGCTGGGCCAGAGGCGTGGCTTGGTGACAAACCACTTCCCTTTCACGTGTAGGCTTGATCCCCATCAGGGGTGGGGAATGGGTAGGCAGGTTCTTTAGTTTCATGGCTGAATCAGACACTCATGGGAGATGTGCACAGGTGATATCAGTGCAAAGTCCGGTATGAGGCCCACTGCCCTAGCCCTGACTGGCCTGTATGAGGCCCACTGCCCTAGCCCTGACTGGCCTGTATGAGGCCCACTGCCCTAGCCCTGACTAGCCTGTATGAGGCCCACTGCCCTAGCCCTGACTGACTAGCCTGTATGAGGCCCACTGCCCTAGCCCTGACTGACTGGCCTGTATGAGGCCCACTGCCCTAGCCCTGACTGGCCTGTATGAGGCCCACTGCCCTAGCCCTGACTAGCCTGTATGAGGCCCACTGCCCTAGCCCTGACTGGCCTGGAAGCCTCCTTCTAAGTGCCTGTGCTACAATTTCATGTTGATTTTTCCTTTTAATTCATTTTTTAAAAAAGATTTGTTTACTTATTTTATGTATATCTAGTGCTCTCTTCAGATACACTACAAGAGGGCATCAGATTCCATTACAGATGGTTCTGAGCCACCATGTGGCTGCTGGGAATTGAACTCAGGACCTCTGGAAGAGCAGTTGGTACTCTTAACTGCTGAGCCATCTCTCCAGCCCCCCTTTTAAGTCATTTAATAGGACCTTCAGTTCTTCCCCCAAAACCCAAGGGTCAGAACAGTTCAGTAATGTCGCCCAGGATCACCCACCTTTTTTTTTTTTTTTTTTTTAAGTATTAGAGTTCCTGGGATTTGAGCCCAGGCAGGCTCTGGGACCTGGGTCATTAAGCCACCACACCCAGGTTTCACAAGCCTCAAAAGGCCCACCCACTCTTATGGCTCACATCTTCAATCCCAGTACTTAGGAAGCTGAGGTAAGATGATTGTTTAAGGCTAGCCTGGGCTACACAGGGTGTTCCAGTTCAACCTGGGCTTGCCTCAAAAACTAACCAAACAAACCCTCAAAGGACCAGTCTAAGGTATTTTAATGTAGTATTTCTAGGTTTTCCCACAGAAAAAAATCAATGAAACAAAGCCCAGATTTCATTTTATCCCCGCAGCCAGTATGGGTGGCAGCTTCTGTCCCCTCTACGCATTATAGGCACACCGTTGCCTTGTCTCAGAGAGCCTGGGGCCCCTACATGTCATCTTCTCAGACATACCAGAGCTGAGGCATCATGGGGTGCTAGAGAGGGGCTCTGCCACCTCAGGACGTCTGAGCCACTAGAGTTCTCCAAGTTGTGGTGGAGAATCCAGAGAGAAGTCTAAATGTAGAATAAAAAAATAAGCAAAGAAAGAAGGAAGGAAGGAAAGAAAGAAAAGCAGTTATGCCTTTGTCTAAACTACAACAAAACCAGAAGTTAGCTATGAAGCTGAAAGTCAACATTGCACACCCCGGTGAGATTGAGTCTGGTGTCCCCACTAGAGCGTACATTTCAAAAGGTGAGAATTCTTTGCTTGGAATGTAAGGCAATTAGAACAAGGAGTACTAACAGTTTCTGGCTGTAATCCAGGTGAGAAGGCCCCCATGCAGGCGATGGTATCTGTCAGCTAGATGGGAAAAGGGGAAGGTGCTGAATTTCCCACCCCACCCAGCCTGGAGAGAGGCTGCCAAGATGCCTGCCTATTCAGTCCAGTTCAACAAACACATCTCCAGCCCCTATCAGAGGCAGACATCTAGGATGCAGTGGAGATCCCTGCCTGCCGCACAGTCCTGCCCTCCTAATCTCCTAAAACGGCAAGGGTTAGCAGGGAATGAAGTGTCTAAAGTGGGGAAGCCAGGAGATAAGGTGACCTTTCGTCCCACCCCAATGGGTGCTTCGGGGACTATGGACTTTGTCTCGCTCGGCGCTGCAGCACCTCACCTGACAGGGCAAATGAACGAGTGAATGAACGCTGCATTCATTCAGAAAGGGCCTAACAGACAGAAGGAAGGGGAGTTGTGCTCCATGACCCCCTTCAATGGAGCATCTTGCTTGCTCAGCAAGGAATGTGCGGTGTCTACTTCAGTATCCTTGGTCCTGGCCATAGACGAAATAAATAAGAGAGGATGCTGGGAGCACAGAGTCCCCAGTGCTGGGATGACGACAGTTCTGAGGGGGCCCCCTTTGACTGGCTTGCCAGCATGAGTGAGCAGGACTGTGCCCACTTGGGATCCTGACCCAGCTGAAGGCTCTGCTCTCACCCAGCATGCATCCATTCTTCGCCCAGCAGGTGCAGCTGGAGACCCCGCATGGCGGGCGGCTCTCTCTTTCTTTCTCAGGATTCCAGTGCCACTGTGAGATGCAAGGACACAGTCACTGAGCCCACCCCGCACTCTGTGCAGCGCCTCTGATGCAGATGAAGCTGAAGAAAACGGAGGGGGAATAAGCAAGCCATCAACGGCAGAGTTCTGTGTGGAGCCAGGGGTTCTGACTCGTGCCTGCCTGCCCTGTCTCTGCTGGGTGACCTCGGAGCCCCCACGAAGCCCTGTTGCTTCTCGGCTTCTGACGGGTGGAAGGAACCGTCCTCTGAAAGATTTTCTTCTCACCGGAAGCCAGTGTAGGCCTAGTCTGGATTTGGCAAACCCATAACAAAGTAACTAAAGTAGCTTTGTAGCTAAGGTCAAGGGATCCCACCGGAAACAGTCCAGCATCCGACTGGGCAAACTCACAGATTCTCTTTCTTTCTCCAGGCGGAGACCAAGATAAAAACGTGTGCATAAGAGGAGGCACCCCTCCCACCCACTGAACTGAGCTACACTTCAGCCCAGTCCTACAGCTGCACTTGGTTGTTTTTTGGTTTTTGGTTTTTTTTTTTTTTTTGAGACTGTCTCTTGTGGCCTTTCAGCAGCTAAGGATGATCTTGAACTCCTCATCCTCCTGCCTCCACCTTGCAAGTGCTGGGTGCATTCACCATGACTGTTACCTAGGTGGCCTTGAACTCCTGGTCTCAACAAACTTCCTGTGTCCTCCTCCTGGGGAACTATAGCCATGTACTTCCATGCCTGACCTGACCATGACCTCTTTAAAAAAAAAACTCTCTCTGTATATATATATATACACACACACACACACTTGTGTGTGTGTGTGTGTGTGTGTGTGTGTGTGTGTGTGTGTGATGTATGTGTATGAGTTTATGTTCCTACATGTACCAAGTGCATGCTCAGTGTCCTCAAAAGCCAGAAGGGGGCATTAGATTCCCTGGAACTAATTAGGAACTAAGGGGGTATTAGATTTTCTGGAACTGGCGTTACAAATGGTTATGAATCAACATGTGGGTGCTAGGAAATGAACCTGAGTCCTGTAGAAGGGACATTGAATGTGGGTCACAGGATTGAACTCAGATCAGCAGCTTCAATTGGCAAGAACTTTTACCTGCTTATCTGTCCTGCCCTCTTTAATACCTTTGTTGACTCAATGTTATTTTGTTTGTTTCTTTCCTTTTTGGTTTTTGTTGTTTTGTTTTTGTTTTTGTTTTGAGACAGGGTTTCTTTGTGTAGCCCTGGCTGTCCTGGAACTTGCTCTGTAGACCAGGATGGCCTTGAACACAGAAATCCGCCTGCCTCTGCCTCTCAAGTGCTGGGAGTAAAGTCACGCACCACCACACCTGGTGCATTATGTTCTTTCAAATTCTTCACATGCATCTGCCCATTCATCTTTCATCAAAACCCTCTGAGGGGATCTTAGTTTGAGAGCTTAGCTCGCCCAAGGTCACACAGCTGAGAGGCAGGAGAGTCGAGACTTGAATCCAGGTCTGCCTGAGGTCAAAGTTCCAACCCTCTAACCTGTCTGCTATTCTCTCTGCCACTCACAGCTCTTGGTCCTGGAAGGCTGGAGCTCTGGGGAAGTCAGTCCTCTGATGCCCAGCACGGTGTCTGCCCAGTATGTAATGTACACTAGGAGTAGATGGATGGGTGGGTGGACGGGTGGACAGGTAGACGGGTGGACTGGATGGATGGGTGGGCGGGCGGGCAGGCAGGCAGGCAGGCGGATGGGTGGATGGATGGAGGGTCACTAGTGCATGCTGATCTCCCCGTCACTGGCATTGTCTGGCCACAAGCTTTTCTGAAGCCCAGAGTAGTGCCCCAGGGTAAGGAGTCAGATGTCACCCTACTTGCCCTCACCTTCTAAAAATACTAGGGAAGCATGAGCCCTGCTTGTCACCACACAGCCATCCAGTTGCTCCCTGCATGGTCCCTGTCTGCCACCTCCCTGCTCCCTCAAGCCTTCTGCTTGACAGACAGCTGCCTCTCTCACTGCCTGGCTTTCCTGTAAGACCAAGGCCAGATTTGCCTGAGAGAACTCTGGAGCCCCGGGGCAAGCCCAGCTCTTCAGGCTGGACTTCAGTAGACCCAAGGCAGGTTTAGGTGAGAGGCAGCCCTTCTTTGGCCAGGGTTCTGTTGTCATGTGTATGCCCTGCTAGCTTATTTGGAGTGTGAACCCTAGCCCATCTGAAGGCTGTGGACATTCAGGACACATGAGTTGGGACTCAGCACCCTCCCCCTTGTGCCATGTCGCTTGGGACCTCTATTTGTTACCTGCTAAAAAGGGGATACTAATATTACAAAGAGTGGTGGTGTCATCCTATTTATAAACTCATATTTTTATACATATGTAAGTCTGATAGGATATAAATTGAACTAAAAGTCTTATCTCTAGGTTGTACCTAGGATAAATTCTTTATTTATTTTATTTATTTTATTTTTTATTTATTTTTTTTTTGAGAAAGGTTTCTCTGTATAGCCCTGGCTGTCCTGGAACTCACTCTGTAGACCAGGCTGGCCTCGAACTCAGAAATCCGCCTGCCTCTACCTCCCAAGTGCTGAGATCAAAGGCGTGCACCACCACTGCCTGGCTTTTTCTTTAAATTGTATTGTTTCATGTGTATAAGTGTTTGCCTCAATGTACATCTATGCACCATATGTGTATCTGGTGCCTTCAGAGCCCAGAAGGGGCACTGGATGCTGTGGAGCTGGAGTTTCAGACAGCTGTGAAGCACCATGTGAGTGCTGGGAATCGAACCCAGGGTCCTCTGAAAGAGTGGTTAAGAGTTCCTAACCACTGCCCTGCCTCTCCAGCCCTCACCGACAGATTCCTTGATTCCTTTCTTTCTCTGTTTGTTGGTTTGTTTGTTGATTGGTATTGAGAATTATACTTAATGTGTACTGGACACATGCTCTGCTAAACTCCCTATTGTATTTTATGGTTACTTTTTTTGTCGACCATATACCTGATAAGGAGCAGCTTAAAGGGGGAAGGCCGTGTCCTGGCTAACAGTCTGAGGGCATGGCCCATCACGGCAGGGAAAGCTTGGCATCAGGATGGTGGGACAGCCGGCCACATCGCGTCCACACTGGTACCTGGCTTTCATCTGAGACCCAAGTCAGCTGTCATGTAAGAGGCCCAAGGGGGCAGGTGCTAGGTGGCAGACAGGGACCGTATAGGGAGCAACTGGATAGCTGTGTGGTGACAAGCAGGGCTCATGCTTCCTCTATATTTTTAGAAGGTGAGGGCAAGCAAGGTTGACATCTGCCTCCTTACCCTGGGGCACTGCTCTGGTATCTGCTGGTCCTAAGGTGATGCTACTGGCATTTGAAGTGGGCTTGTTCTGTCAAACCGTTCCAGGTAACAGTCACAGCTATGGGAGCGGGTTTCCATGACATTGGTTTGCTTGTTTGTTTGTTTGTTTGTTTATTATGTATTCAGAGTTCTACCTGCATGTATGCCTGCAGGCCAGAAGAGGGCAACAGATCTGATTATAGATGGCTATAAGTCACCATGTGGTTGCTGGGAATTGAACTCAGGACCTCTGGAAGTACGCCCAGTGCTCTGAACTGCTAAGCCTCTGTAACAATTCTATGTCCAGTCAAGTTGACAGTTAAGGCTATCATATATGCTTTTTCCTTTTTCCTCAGAGTGAGTTATTTACTTATGTGTGGATGGGGCAATTAAAAGCTTCCCAGAGGTGATTTTCTTCTTTCTACTGTGTGGTCTCAGGGCCCCACTCAGGTGATCAGGCTTGACGGTGTGTACCTTTACCCAGTGAGCCATCTTGCTGATATTTTGTTTTATTTTTAAGTGTTAAAACAAAAAAGCCAGACATGGGGTCTGGAGAGATGGCTCAGAGGTTAAGAGCATTGGCTGCTCTACCAGAGGATCCTGGTTCAATTCTCAGCACCCACATAGCAGCTCACAACTGTCTGTGACTCAAATTCCATGGGATCTGACACCCTCACACAGACATACAGGAAAGCAAAACAAAAGGTGCCAGATATGGGGCTGCTCTTATAGCTCCTGGGTAGATCACTTATCTAATGTATTTGAGACCAGGAATATAGCACACGCATGGAATATTGTGCCTTAGGAGGCAGAGACAGGAGGATCGTGAGTTTGAGAATAGCTTGGGTTACAACAGGAAACCTTGTTTTCAAAAGGGGGAGGGGGGAGGGCACTAAACCAAGTATGAGGCCTGTCTTAGGGCTGCCTGCCTGAGCAGATCCAGAGAAGCCAAGTACAGGAGAGAGGGGTCCCTGACAAAGAGGACCACAGGCCCTGGGGGAAAACAGTGTCCACTTTGTTGTTCCTGAAATGGCCTAAAGTTGTTCTCTAAACAGTGAGATCCCCAGCTAGGCCTAGGTGTTCAATTCGGGGTGGTGGGGATTCCCTCCTCTCAGTCCGTGGTGCCAGCAAGGTCTTGGCTCATTTCTCAAGAGCCAGGACTAAGGAGGAGTACAAAAACCACAAAATTCAAATACTTTCAGAGGTGGAAGCCAGGAGGGGGAAATCTCTCCTTCATACTGGAAAGGGCTAACCCTATTTCAAGGCATTCAGTTTCAAACTGTGGGCACTTTCCCACAAACTGGCTGCAATGGGGTAAGGCTCACAGCCTGTATCCAGCCTTGTTATTCTATAATCAAGGAAACAGCTACACAGTGAGGAAACCTTCCACCATCACATAGCAGGTGCGCTGAAACCAGAGCTCAGGTTTCCATAGCGTCCACCAAATAGCCACCCCACTCCACCCTCACCCCCCCCCCCAACTGCAGGGCAGGCCTGCAAGGCTTAGCTTGAGACAGCCCTCTTTCACCTCCATGACTGCGTTCTCAGTAAGCAGTCACTTTTTCCCCCTGTGGGACTCCATTCCTTGGCTCTAGAGGCATTCAGATCTGGATGGAAGGGACCTACCCAGCCCAGCTCTAAGCCTTACTTACATTGCATGCAGATGATAGAACTGCCTACCAAGGAGGGCCAATAGCAAAGGGAAACTGTCACCTTAACCTGTCCCAGGGGCCAGAGCCCTCCCTGGAGACTCTGTGTCAGGGTACAGTGGTAGTGGAATAAGCCTTGGCCTGGATCAAAACCAAACCAGAGTGGGTCAGGGGTCAGAGTTGGATAGCCAGGTGAGGCTGCACGCCTTGACATTTGGATTTGTGGGGGAGGGGGGAGGGGTTCATGTGACAGTAGCTGGTTGCAGAACCCTGGAAATGCAGACACACCGAAGCCACTGCAAAGACCCCAGAGACAGAACAACTCTAGTTAAATTAGTAACAGAAAGCATACAGAGGCCAGGCGGTGGTGGCGCACACCTTTAATCCCAGCACTTGGGAGGCAGAGGCAGGTGGATTTCTGAGTTCGAGGCCAGCCTGGTCTACAGAGTGAGTTCCAGGACAGCCAGAGCTACACAGAGAAACCCTGTCTCAAAAACAAAACAAAACAAACAAACAAACAAACAAAGCATACAGAAAAGGTATCAAGCATGTGGACAGCTCAGAAAAGAATATTTGCACATGAGTAATCTTACAGACTCAGTCACCTGTGAACTGGAGCTGGGCTGCATTTAAGGATAAGCAAAGGCAGCCACCTTTGCAGAATGAAGTCATGCGGAGGGTTATCTGGCCAGTCATATCTGGAACCAGAAGGGGAAGCCTCTGGGTTTTTCAGCTCTGTTATTTTGAGAACTGGTCCCTCATGGTTGCTTTCCATCTCCTTGTCCTTCCTCTTCCTCTCTGGGAGGACCCCAGCCAGCTTCCCAACCTTGGACCTCTGTGGCTCATGGTTCAACATGCCACAGGCATGGAATGCATACTTGTGGGCTCACATTGCTGCCTGCTTCCCACTGTTTGGGATGCTTTCAATGCCCTTTGGACCACTACCAAGTAGGTGCTTCCTCCCTCGAAGAAGGCCTTTCCCACGATGAAGCTTTTGAAGGTACACGTCTTGCGCACTGGTCAGCTCCCACACTGTAGCTTCCAGGTCAGCTAGTATGCTGTTGCAGTACTGCCTGGTGCTCAGTGACAGCTAAAACCTTACGAGGCATGGGAGGGATAGCTCACCATTCTGGGTTTTGTTGGTTTGGTTGGTTTTGTTTTTTTCTAAGAGTTTCAATATGGAGCCCAGTCTGGCCCCAAAATCTCCATCCTCTGTCTCAGCTTCCCACGATTACAGGCTTGAAGACTGCTCTGCCAGCTCCCAGGCCCACTCTTTAGACCTGAGACTGAGACTCCACGGGGCCAGTTCACTCAGAGAGCCTTGAGGATAGCTTTTCCTGTGCTGTGTAGGCTGGCCTCTCAGGGCCAGGGCCAGTGTGTGTGTGTGTGTGTGTGTGCATGTGTGTGCAGGCGTGTGTATGTGTGTGTGTGTGTGTGTGTGTGCATGTATGTCAGTCCTAGCCTGTGATAAGTAAACTAACATACAAAATATGATAGTAAAATAGGAAAGGAAGGAAAGCCCCTGTGGTTAAAAAAACAAAACAAACAAACAAACAAAAAAACAACCCAGTGGTGGACCCTTTTAATCCCAGCACTCAGGAGACAGAGGCAGGCAGATCTCTATGAGATTGAGGCCAGCCTGGTCTACAGAGCAAGTTCCAAGCCAGTCAGGGAAGACTGTTACACAGAGACCTCATGTCTCAGAAAACAGACAAACAAATAAAAAAACAAAAGATGGCCATTGTGTTTATTAATAGTCTTTGTTCTCTTTCAGGTGTTGAGACTCAAAAAATCTTCCCCTAACAGATTCTTCAAAGTAGCAGTGCCCTCTGGGAATTTTTTTTTTTTTAATTTTAGAATGAAGAAAACTTTATAAGTGTGGCATGAAACTCATAAGTCTTAAAGGATCTTGTTTGTTTCTTTGTCTTCTGTTTTTGAAACAGGATCATACTATGTAGCCCAGGCTGGATCATACTATGTAA
>NW_022196903.1:113342411-113356127 GCF_008632895.1 Mastomys coucha | reverse complement strand
ACTCAGAAATCCGCCTGCCTCTGCCTCCCAAGTGCTGGGATTAAAGGGGTGCGCCACCACTGCCCGGCTACACCTTCTTATTATAAGACAAGGTTCTACTAAGTCACCCAACCTGGCCTTGCACTTATCCTGTGCCTAGTGGGACCTGAATTTGTGACCTTCCTGCCTCAGTCTCCTCAGTGGCTGTTAGCCTATCTGATCACACAATGGTTCTTTAGAGGGAACTTCACAGAGGCAGCATTGATGGCAGCCTGGAGAGTCAGAGGCTATGCGGCCATGCGGTGAGTATGGAGAGGAGGCTATCCACAGAGGGCTCCAGAAAGCAGGAATGGAAGACAGTGACTCACCAGATGTTAGGGGTGCACAGAGGGAGGTAGAGAGAACCTCTTCCGACTGGGAGACAACCTTGGGTGTTTCAGGCTAGAATCCCGCCCCATCCTGCTCTGCAACCCAAAAGGATGCCACTTAAGGACAACTTTCCAGGAGAATGGCCTTCAGGTAAAATGGCACCTTTGGTAATCTGTGTGGACACACTTGCCAGGTGCTGATTCTGACAACCTGGGGCCCCTGTGCCAGGCCATCAAGAAGTTCACCAGGGCCATAGTCCCTTCTGTCTGACACTCATTGCTGAGCAGAACCCAGGACAAAGCCATTTAGCATAGAGACAGAAGAAAAGACAGTGAGTGGGAAGGAATGTCATTTTATAAAGTGGATGATAGGCCCTGTGGCCCTCTGCTCCAGTCTCTGGATCCAGAGCTGCGATGGCCCCTCCCACCCACTGTCTTTGTGAACTACGAGGGCCCAACAGGCCTGTACCTGATGTCAGGGCTCCCTTCAGCCTCTGCCTTGCCTCCTGCCTGCTGACAGCCCCTTGATAGGGCAAAAATAGCCCCGTCACCCTCACTTTCCTGCTTCACACACGTCAACAACTCGCCTTCACATCGGGTCCATCGCTTTTCCTTGCCGGACGAGCGAAGCCCCCGCTGTCTGTGCTGAATACAGACTCATCTGTCCCCTTGACCAGAAGATTAGGAGCAATTCTGACTGTAGAAGTCTCTGGAAGGGTAATACTTAGGAGCTCAATAGAGTTGGTCATAAAACCATAGTCTTCTTGGCTGAGCCCTGGGTGTCTGGAGGGACAGTGTCTGCTGTGGATGGACATCACTGAGGGAGTGTCAGGGCATCATGGGCCTGACCTCAGCTCAGTTTATCTTAACACGCATCTAGCCTGGGGCTCTGTGGGAGTAGCCTGAGAGGGGTTTCTGCTGGCCTGGCCCCATTCTAATAGAACCTCTGGACAGAGTGGTAGGTGGGGCCTGAGAAATAACTGGCCAGCTCTGAGCAAAGCCCCTCCCTGATCTTACCAGCTCTTCGTTTCCCCCTTTCCCACTCAGCCTTCCAGGGCTGTTTAACCTAAAGACTCAGAGCCTCTAGTACCAGCCAAAATACTACGCCATTACATTAGCGATGAACTTCGGTTAATCTGTAACCAATGGAAGATGTGGACTTTGAGATCAGAATGGGGTCAAATTCAGCTTTGCTACTTATTGGGCAAGTGAAGTTGTCTGAGCCTAGGTCACCGACAGCTTCTCTGTCACTGGGCTGCTCTGACTACACGACACTATGTTGTCATGAGACCACACTAGTGTCCTGGGTGACTGGGGAAAGTGCCACCCACCGGAGCTCAAGGGATTCACTGCTGATCTGCTTCTCCAGTTCTGAGGATGGACCCCAGGGCTGTGGGCTGTCAGGAAAACACTCTGCCTGTGAGCTACAACCCCAGTACTGTTTTGGATTTTTTTTTTCTTTAGTTTTTTGAGACAGGGTTTCTCTGTGTAGCCCTGGTTGTCCTGGAACTCACTCTGTAGACCAGACTGGCCTTGAACTCAGAAATCCACCTGTCTCTGCCTCCCGAGTGCTGGAACTAAAGGCATGCACCACCACAGCCCAGCCTGTTTCGGATTTGAGACAGTCTTGTTGAGTTACCCAGGCTAGCTTCAAACTTGCAATCCTTAGCCTTGGTAGTGGCCTGGACTCCATGCTGCAGTGTCACACCCAGCTATCCTGACCTCAGGAATATCCAACACAATGGTCCTGAACAATAGGACAACACTATCAGGCATTCTGGCTTCTGGGTCCAGATCTTCGGGGAGACAGTACTTGCTGAACCATAGTGATTCACTCTTGGATTCATGATTGATTATATTTGTCTGTTCTGTTTATGATGGGATCAATCTCACTGCGTCGCTCAGGCTTGCCTCACACTCCTGAGCTGGAGGGACCTTCCTGACCTTGTCTTGTCTGCAGCCAGGTTCTTGACTTGGAGCTCTAAAAGAAAAATTAATTTTGAGGCAGAAGTGGAGGTGCATGCCTATAATCTCAGCACTTGGGAGGCTGAGGCAGGAGGATTATGAACTTGACATCAGCCAGGGCTGTAAAACAAAATCCTGTTTCAATAAATAACTCAATAGGTAAGTAAGTAGAAGAGACAAGTCATTATGAAAGAGCAAGCCTGGTTTATCTCACTCCCTTCCGCTCCTACCATGGGATGCTCTTTCCTTTCTCCCTGTCTTGTGTGCTCTCTTGCCAAATGGTACCACCTACCATGAGGGTACCACCTACCACGAGGGATAGAAGCCATGTCAATGCCATGCCTTTACATATTTACAGATTTGAGTTAAATTCCTTTTTTTTAAAGATGTATTTATTTATTATATGTAAGTACACTGTAGCTGTCTTCAGACACACCAGGAGAGGGCATCAGATCTTATTACAGATGGTTGTGAGCCACCATGTGGTTGCTTGGATTTGAACTCAGGACCTTCAGAAGAGCAGTCAGTGTTCTTAACCACTGAGCCATCTCTCCAGTCCCTCTTTCTTCCTTCGTTCCTTCTTTTCTTTCTCCCTTTCTTTGTCTCCTTCTCTCTCTCTTTCTCTTTCTCTCTTTCTTTCTCTTTCTTTCTCTCTCTCTCTTTCTCTCTTTCTCTCTTTCTGTCTTTCTTTCTTTTCTCTCTGTCTCTTTGTCTCTCTGTTTCTCTCTCTTCCTTTCTTTCATTTTCAAGACAGGGTTTTATGCAGCTCAGGCAGGCTTCAGACTCACTAAGTAGCCAGGCTGACCTTGACCTCTACCACCAAAGTTCTAGGATTATAGGCATGTGGCATCATTCTAGGCAACCACTCTTTTTTATAAAGTACCCAGCACAGGACATTTTGTTACAGCAATACAAAACAGGCCATGACATCATGCCTCTCCACTGTAAAATTACTTTTCTATATTTATACTCTACTTTGAGGGGGGGGGAGTAAATTCAGCCCACACTAAAGAAGAACTAAAAACGTTCACGATAGCCGTCTGAGGTGATGGTACGTGCAGTCAGTGCTCTTTCCCATTCACCCACACTACAGTTGGTGAATATGTCTCAATTCGTCCTAACCTACCTTGCAATTTATGTATTACACAAGTCGAGCCACTTGTCCTGTAGAGCCACTCATGGTGAGGTATTTAGCCTGCAAGATGACCTCCTGATGTTCACACCCTGCCCTGTCCCTTCCCACACTGGATCTGGCTCATCTGCTCAACCAGCAGGAATGCTGTATTTCTGGTGCTGTGCAGTTTCCAGAGCAGCGTCATAGAAGGCATTGTTCCCATTTTGCTGTCTTTTGAATTCCTTGCTGTGGGAACCGGCTGCCACATCATCAGTCTAGCATCCTATGGAAATGGCAAGAGACTGAACCTTGAACAGGAAGCTGTGATTCTTGGCCAACCTACCAGCTTTGTGCGTGTGTCTTCCTTTTCTCTTTTTTGAGATAGAGTTTAGCTTTGTTGGCCAAACTGCCTCCAACTCCTGGGAAGCAATCCTCCTACCTTAGGAGTGTTGAGGACTGCAGGTATATAGTACTGCTCCAGGCTTGAGTGAACAATCAGGAGAGTGGCCCCTTTATGTGCAGTCAAACCTGTAGAGGGTCTGGGCCTGGCTGACATCCTGAATGCAATGCTGTGGGCTTCAAAGGCAGAACCACTCTTGAATCTCAATCCACAGTGGCTCACTGCTTCTTTGCTTGCTGTGTGGTCTGTGCCCACTGGCAAGATCCCAATCGACGTACAAACTTAGGGTTCATTTGGGGGAGGCGTTATTTCACTAGCACCTTGAGCAGTGACACACTGAACACACAATTCTCCATTGCAGGTACTTTCCTCTCAGTGTAATGAGACATTATGGTGTACTGTCTGTCAGTCTATACCTTTGCTCTTGGAAAGGCTCCATCGTGCCCCATCTCCTTTTGACATCCCTGCTTATAGCTTCCCAGCTTTACCACATTGTGCTTAGGTATGCGTTTCCAGCACCTCCTTTCCCTTTCCTTGTGTGCATGGTATATGGATGTGTTCATGAGGGCCTGCATGTGTGTGTGTGTGGGGGTGCACATGCCTATCTGAGGATACACACGACAGGGGTCGATGTCACATGTCTTCCTTAGTTGCTATGTGGGAAACAGGTCACACTTCTTCAAAAGGTTTAACATGGGTGGCCACTCCGGGGTACCCACTCAAGGAAACGAAAACGTGTCCAGTGAGCCACCTGTAATCTCAGCAATTTGGGAGGCTACGGCAGGAGGATCACTATGAGTTTGAGGAGAGCTTGAGTTCATAATGATTTTGAGAAAGACTCTGGAGTAGATTTTTTTTTTAAAAAAAGATTTATTTATTTATTATATGTAAGTACACTGTAGCTGTCTTCAGATGCACCAGAAGAGGGCGTCAGATCTCATTACGGGTGGTTGTGAGCTACCATGTGGTTGCTGGGATTTGAACTCATGACCTTCTGAAGAGCAGTTGATGCTCTTCCCCGCTGAGTCATCTCACCAGCCCCTAGATTTTTTTTTAAAGAAAAAAATAAAACAATCCTTTTCCTTCTAGACTTAATCAAGAAAAAGGAAAAGATGGGTTCAGCAAGATGGCTCAGTGGGTAAAAGTCGAGCTCATTCCACCAAATCCGATGACCTGAGTTTTCTTCCCAGAACCTTTATGGTGGAAGGAGACCAACCACCTTAACTTCTACATGCACAACACGTACTTCTGACACCTACCACACAAAATAAATACCTAAATAAATAATATAATAATTATTTTCCATTAAAAAAAAAAAGGAAAACCAGGCTGGGGGTGTAGCTTCATTGGTACGTACTTGTCTTGCACACACTAGGTCCTGGGCTCAACCCTCTGCCTTGCATAAGGTGGACATGTTGGCAAAGCCTGTAATCCTGACACTTGGGTGGAAGAAACAGGAGGATCGTAAATTCAAGGTCATCCTCCATTCTGTAGCCCTTCCAGTTAGCCTTACACCTTAGAGAAAGATCCTGCGCACTTCCTGGTACAATGAAGAGCAAGACAAACACTCTCCCTGCTTCTCTGAAATGCGCTGTTCCTTGGGCTGTGAGGCGCGGAGCTTCAAAACACTGCGCTAAGCTAGACACAGAAGGCCCAAAGTACTGCCCAGACGAGGAAAAGCTGCAAAGATAAGAGACAGGCTAGAAGGTGCCAAGGACTAGACACAAGGAGAACATGAGAGTAAGATTTCCATCCCTCTTCCTTCCCTCCCTTCCTTCCTCCTTCCCTTCCTTCCTCCCTCCCTTCCTTCCTCCCTCCCTCCCTTCCTTCCTCCCTCCCTCCCTTCCTTCCTCCCTTCCTTCTTTCCTCCCTCCCTCCCTCCCTCCTTCCCTTCCTTCTTCCCTCCCTCCCTCTCTTTTTCTGCCTTTGGAAACAGCCTTGCACTGTAGCCAAAACCAGCTTGAAATTCACTAAGTATCCCAGGATAGCCTCAACCTGTGGCAATCCTCCCATCCCCAGGCGTCCAGTGGGGGCCCCTCCCCTATGCATGGTGGCCTGCTGATGGGCCCAGTTTTGTGCCGGAGACACAGCTGCAGTGTGTCTGTTGTAATCCTGTCCAGAGGACCCTGTTTCAGAGAGCTCTGCCCCAGCTTTTTACACTGGTTTTGTCCCCTTCTCCATGACATTCTCTGAGGAGACACTTGGTGCAGCTGTGAATCTCTGCACAAACTGACGGCCAGTGGTGACATGGTGACAGAAACCGTGAGCAAAAATAAACCCTTCCTTGCTTATCGCCCACCCCCTTCTCAGGAGGAAGAATTAACCCACACACTACAAGGGAGCAACAGACTAGGAGGCAATTGCACCACCTGTCCCTCAAGTTATTTCTGTCAGGTCTTTCTGTCGTCACTATGATGGAAAGTCTAACACAGTAATCTACATATGATCTAGACAAAGGCTGAAAACTGAAAAACTTTCGTCACAAGTCTTTTTAAAAATTGCTATGAATAAAGTGGCATGTGTATATTTATGGCTGTGTATATTTATGACTTCAGTTTTTCTCTTTTAGGTATACCTCACTCTGTAGCTCAGGCTAGCCTGGGACGCACTTGGTAGGCCGGGCTGGCCTGGGACTCACTTGGTAGGCCAGGCTGGCCTTGATCTTGTTGTGATCTTCTGGATCCAGCCTCCCCAGCGCTGGGATTACAGACAAATGCTTCCTGGCAGGGCTAAGAATCTCAACACTTGTGGGCAGTGGTGGCACACACCTTTAATCCCAGCACTTGGGAGGCAGAATTCTGAGTTCAAGGCCAGCCTGGTCTACAGAGTGAGTTCCAGGACTGCCAGGGCTACCCAGAGAAACCCTGTCTTGAAAAAACCAAAAAAAAAAAAAAAAAAAAAAAAAAAAAAAAAAAAAATCTGAGATAAATCAAAACCCCGCCATAGATGAAGTAAGTTGGTTTCTAGAATGTTCTAGGTTGTAGGCTCCTGGGTGATGTCCCATTCTGGCATCTGTGTGACCTTAGGAGAGTCAGTTACCCTGCCTGTGCCTCCATTTCTTTTGTATAGAAGGAGAACAATTACAACGTCTTCCTATGAAAGCTGGAGGAGTGCGTACAGGGCTTGTGGGAAGAATCTGCTGTTATCCTATGTCGTCTCGTGGCTGGGCTGTTGGAGTGTCTGTTATGTCTCCCATTACATACTCGACCACTGAGAACACAGCACCGTAGAAGAACTCTAACTCGACTCTGACAGACTTACAGGTAATGAGGACCCACTGAGGGAAAGTAGACCCGAGAAATGGCATAAAGGCCAAGAGGGTCACATCACATAAAGCAAGGAGATATTTTACACAGTAGGTTTCTGACCTCAAGTGACTCGGCTTTGATTTAATTTTTAAAAAGTGTTTCTTATTATTGTTTGCGAGTATGGCATATGTGTGCAGGCACGCATGTGGCACAGGGGTCAGGCAACAGATTTCAGGAACTGGCTTTCTCCTTCCAACCAGGGGATCAAGAGGCAGCAAGTGTCCCCTCCCACCCCCACCCCCCGACTCTCCACCCCCACTAAGCCATCTGCTGGCCCCCAGCTTATGATTTTTTTTTTTACTTCACTTTAGGACAATCAGTCATAAGTATTCAGTAGAAAATACCTGGCATTTCATTACTTTGGGGGCCTCCACTATATAGTCTATGGGTTCTGGTGGGGGGAAGCTATGGCCAAGGACAGTCCCAGAGCCCCTGAGCCCAAGGCCAGCAGCCCGCAGAGCCGGGATAGTCAAGGGCTTGTTACAGGAGACATGCTTTTACTTCATGAAATAAAAATGGCAGACTTCGGGGCTGTACTTTCCTGGTAAGTAGAGGTGGATCAGAATATAGGATGGAGTAGAGAGGGTTGTACCAGATGCTGAGTGCAGTAGCACACGTGTGTAACCCCAGCGCTTGGGAGGATGGCGGGGTTGAGGACAGTCTACGCTGCATAGTGCAACTTGGTCTTAAACAGCCTTGTGTGTATGGACAGGACGGTTGAGACAACGCAGGGCAACTGAAGTTTTTTTTTCCTCTTGCCGTTGACCAAAATTCCATAAAGCTGGGGCCTCTTAGAGGTCAAAGAAAATAATATATTTTGGAATTGACCATAGTGTTTGGGGATTTATAATGGAGCTTCTGTTAACAACATACACTTCTCTCTTTTTATTTAATTTTTACTTTTGACATAGCTGAGGATGGAACCCATAGCCTCTCAAATATGACACTCTGCCTGTGAGCCACAGTCCAGCCCCAGCACTCAGGTGGAGTATTGCAGGCCTTTACATCTCTGAAGGGGAAGCTAACAGCACGAGGGGTGTGAACCAACATGGCGCCCCGGGCAGGTGTGGGGAGGCCCACTGGGCTGTAGAGGTGAGCTGGTCTGAAAGCCCTGCCGTGGGGAAGCCCTCTAATGTCCTGCTGCCCGTCCCCCTGTGAAGCACCTTTCAGGATCCCAGCAGGATTTGTCTTTGGAACTGCTCCATGGTATGAGTGGGAGATCCCCTCCTGAGACAAATTAATCTTCCATATATGAAAACAGTTCACAGGCATCTGCAGATAAGCTTCCTGTCAAGAAATGAGCTTGTTAATCAATGGGGAGATAAAGAGCTGCTCACGGGCAGAGTCCATGTGCTGCTGCAGTGTGCAAGCCTGTTGCTGTCATTCTCTCTGTGTAGATATGTACAGATAGGGCTTTGCCAATGACCTGACTTTAGAGTGCTTAAGTTTCCCTACTTGACTATAGCTCATGTATCCTCCTCCTGCACTTCCCTCGGGTCATGGGTAAGGGTGCCAGGTTCTCTGTTTATTAGGGAGCAATGTCTACAGCCTACAGCTATGTATCCCCATTCTTGCTCTTTCTCTAACTCTACTAAGGGTTGACTGGGCCAGCCAGTGGTACCAACCTGTATATACAGACAGTATGAATGGTATGAACCTAGCCATTGGCCACTTCAAGGAAGGAGTTCACTAGTGACTCAGCCTAGACTGGTGAAGAGAAAACGGGGGGAGATATTCAGAAATTTTAGTCCGTGCTCACTATTGCTTGTGAGCCTGTATTGAGGCAATGAGAAATAGCAGGGAGCATGGGTACATCGTGATGGCCAAGAAGTAGAGAGAGAAAGATGTTGAGGAAAAGACAGACAAGACACAGTCCCTGAGGACACACTGTTCAATTGTGTCCTCCCAAATGCCTGTCAAACTAAGGGTTCATCAACCAAGGCATCCACTGATGGGTCAGAACTGCTTAGTATGGCTACAACAGGGATTAAGCATTCACATTCAGGTCTGGGGGACACTTCTGGTCTACCCCATAACAGCACCTGAAATACGCTCTTCTACTGGATCATCATCTCTAATGATAGACACCACTGCCCTAACAGAAAGTTTAATCATGTATAGGTCTATAATTTAAAGAATATTTTGGACAAGAATGTATCCTTTTTATAAGTAGAAAAATTTTCAAATACACAAAATATGAATTTCAAAAGTATCTCCTCTTCAGTCAATTTGTTTGAAAAGCCTTAAAAAAGCCAAACTTTCCAAACTAGATATGGTGGAACAAAGCTATGTGCCCATCACACAGGCACAGAAGGCAGGAAGAATCTGAGTTTGAGGCCAGCCTGAGCTGTAAAAGTTCCAGGCCAGATTGCTTTTTCCCACTTTAAGCAGTAGCTCCATTGTAGAAATTGATTCTAGGAAAAGAATCAGCTTTGTGTGCACAGGGATGCCTTTAGAAATGTTCATTATGACAAGTTTACAAGTGTTTGTTTTTGTTTTGAGGAGTCTCCCATATCTCAAGCTAGCTCAAGCTGACTTTGTGCCTAAGGCTATCCCTGAACTCCTTGTCCTCCTACCTCCATCTCCCAAGTGATAGATGTACCACTAGGTACAGCTCATATGGCACTTTACAATAGTGAAAATTGGGTACATCTAGTAATAAGGATTGATTAGATTAATTAGATTACAGTCATGATGGGCTATTGTTATTGGTTATTTCTGTAATATAGATATGGATTAGATGTAGATGTAATATAGATACAAATAATATATATATAGTACTCAGACCTTATGTAAATTTCAAATGTCATCCAAATTATTTCAAATTGTCCCAAATGTGGGGCTCTAATGTGGTATAGTGGAATAAAGGTTAAATATGAAAATGTTAGCTATTGTTATTTCTGAGGATTCAGATTATAGGTTATTTTGATTTTTTTTTTTTTGTTTTTTGTTTTTTTCTAAAATTTTTAAAGATCCTAGGATGAACATATACCACTTTGTAGTCATGTTGTAAAATAGATATATTAAGCTTTTAATAAAATCACTTAACAAGAGATAATAATAGGGCTGGAGAGATGGCTCAGTGGTTAAGAGCACTGACTACTCTTTCAGAGGTCCTGAGTTCAATTCCCAACAATCTCATGGTGACTCACAACCATCTGTAATGGGATCCAATGCCCTCTTCTGATGTGTCTGAGGACAGCTACAGCCTATTCACATACATAAAATAAATAAATCTTAAAAACAAAAAAGAGATGATAATAACACAACTAAGTAGATATTTGTGGGCTATCTCAGTACTCCTAACCACCAGGCATTGCCCCTCCATCAAGCTCTGCTAGACTTTATATGAGCTCTGAGCCTGGCAGGATCTAGTAGGTGGGGCTGGGTAGCTCCACTCAGACATAAAAATCCATGGCCCAGAGAGGAGCTCACAGCATGATTACTGATGGCTTCATTGAGATCTGGGCCCTGACCTCAGCAGAGTTAGAGGAACTAGGCCCTGTGAAGTCCACTAAGGCCTGCAGAGTGAGGGCCATGCACCCTGCTTGCTGGAAGGAGTCTCACTTCCCCCGTCTTACTAGCATCAGGGTTTGCTCGGTGCCACCGCTTAAGTACCTCGGCATCATTCCCACCTCCGTACCCACCTGGCAGGGTGCTAGTACCCTGCCTACGCTGGTTAGTGTCTGAGTCTTAGGGAATGTGCCAGAAGCAAGTCAGCATCCAGATTTACATTAATGTCTCCTCCAGCCTCCTGAGCAGCTGGGGCACTTCAGCTGCTGTCACTCAGGTCCGAATTCCTCAAAGCAAAACATGGGAGGTCTTTAGAGATGGGCCCTTCTGAGAGACTTGGAGCGAAGTTGCTCATGGCTGGATGCAAGAGAAGGTGATCAGGGTTGTAAGAGAGATGGGGTAGAGACATGGCTCAAAATTAGATTAATGGCCAGACAGATGGTGGAGACATAGGCTTCTTTCCTTCTTCTCTATTCATTAGGGATGCTCTAATATTTATGTCATTTTACTTTTGAGACAGGTTCTCCTAGCCCAGGTTGACCTTGAATTTGCTATGTAGCTCAGGCTGGCCTTAAGCCTTCCGTTATCTCCCATCCATCTTGCAAATGCTAGGATTTATAGGGATGCCCAGCCCTAATACTTAAGTCATACAAATAATCTTGTGATCTCAAGGGGAATAAAACGTCTCTGAGTCCTCTGATAGTTAAAACAGCCCTCCGCTTCTACAGGGGAGCTCTGTCTTTTGAGAGATGATCACACAGAGCCAAATGCTTGTTCCTAGCTTCTAGCATTACAACTGGCTTCCCACTGCATTGCCAGAGGCTGGTAGTGACCAGCATATTGTAAACAATATTGATGAATGAACTAGGTTTGCGCCCTCGCTTTTATTGCAAATAGGTGTATGCTATCCGTATTATTTGGCACCAATAGAAGTTGTTCTTTTTTAAAAGGTAACTTTTAGGATGAAAAGAAATTTATTTCCTTTTAAAAGTTATAATCATTTTATTATTTTTTATTTGTGTGTATGGGTGTTGTACCTGCATGTGTATCACGTGTGTGCCTGGAGACCATGAATACAAGAAGAGGGCACTGGGTCTTCTTGGAGCAAGAGTTACAGGGGGTTGTGAGCTACCATGTGGGTGTTGGGAATCAAACCCAGGTCCTCTGGAAGAGCAGCCAATGCTCTTAACTACTAATCCATCTTTCCAATCTCAGAAATCATTTATTTATTTTTTTTATTTTAGATATTTTCTTTATTTACATGCGAATTTCTCCATTCCCAGTTTCCCCACCAAAAAACAAAAAAACAAACAAAAACAAACCCCTGTTGCCTCCCCCCTCCCCGTCATTTATTTTTTTAATATATTATTTGTTCTTTAAATTTGTGTGCATGTTTATACACGCACAAACACCTAAATGCATGCATCCTGGTGCCTTTGGGGGCCAGCGAGAGTGTTGGATTCCCCAGAGATGGAGTTCTAGCTGGTCGTGAGTATGGTTGTGAGCAGTGTGACCTGGGGTCTGGAAACAAACCTCCTCTGGCTCTCCGCTCATGACCTCTGCACCCTCCCCCTAGCCCTATGGGAAAGAAATCACTGCCATGGGAAGATCTCAGAGACAAAGCCAGCTCTTTCATCTGTCTGACTTGATAACTATCAGTGGTGATATGACATCCCCTAAGGAAGCCAGTGACAATTCTTCAAATGAACGACCTTCAGTTAAGAATGCACATGTCACTCAGATGCATCCTGCTAATGTGGTGACTGAGAAGTGTCAGAGACATGCCAAAGGCTTCGAAGGATGGTGACACTGGGGACCTGCATCTTGGCACAGTGTACCAGCTCCAGAGACTCCGTTGTCATGGCTTTATTGAGATACAATTCACAAACCATGATTCATGCATTAAAGCATACAATTTGATGACTTTTCATATGCTCACAGAGTTGAACAAACACTGCCATCATCTGAATATCATCTGAAACCAACCATCTGGATATCTCCTATCCATGGTATACCATGTATTCACTCATTCATATTCTCTCTTTCTGTCTTTCTGTCTCTGTCTCTCTGTCTCTATCTCTCTCTGTCTCTCACAAACACACCCAGGTTTTTCTTTCTTTCTTTTTTTTTTTCTTTTAGTTTTTGGTTATTGATCTTTTGAGACAAGGTTTCTCTGTTAAATAGCCCCGACTGTCTTGGAACTCACTTTGTAGACCAGGCTAGCCTTGAACTCATAGAGATCCACTTGCCTCCAGAATGCTGAGTTTAAAGGCATGCTCTACTTACCACACACCCAGCTACTTTCAGCTTTTTTGAGACAGGATTTCAATATGTACAGTAGATTGGCCTTAAACTCACTGTGTAGTCCCAGGCTAGCTCCCAAACCCAAGGAGGCAATCCCCTTGCCTCTACCTCCCAACTGATGGGATGGCAGACATGTGCCAGCATGCTCCACTAAGATCCAGTAGAATCCATGCTAGTTTGAAGTCAGCATTCCTATGCCACAATGTAGATGTGGACGAACTCTGCACACTACAACTGTGTCAGATCGGCCCTAGTCATGTTTGATGATACACATCTGGAGTCTCAAAACTTAGAAGGTAGAGGCAAGAGGATTAGGAATTCAAGATCATCCTCAGTTACATAAAATGTTCAAACTAACTTGGGCTATATGACACCCTGTCTTAAGCCACCAAGGAGGAAAATGATGGTCTTTTTTTTTTTTTTTCTAGTGGTTTGAGAAGGGACATGGGATGTGAGACAGGAGCAGTTGTGTAGTTGAGACAGAGTTGGAGGCACCTGGCCCAAAGTCTGCCATCTGAACAGTGCCCCCGTCTCCTCTGCTATCACTCTAGAAAATGGATTTGGAGGTTTCTTCCCTACTCCAGTATGAATCCAGACAGAGGTCTGGTCAGAAGGACTAGCTAGAACTGGATCTGTTAGCACAGAGCCGTAACTCAGTTTCTGGGGATGGGAGCAGGGCCATGGCAGGAAGACTTCAAGTTCAAGGCCAACCTGAGCTCCACAGTGAGACCCTGTCTTAAAAGGAAACCAAATTTTCACAAAAAA
>NW_022196903.1:113337398-113342314 GCF_008632895.1 Mastomys coucha | reverse complement strand
ACAGAGGTAAAGACGGGGGTGGGGGTGGGGGGTTGGAGGGGGAATTGATACAAAGTTTAAGAAAATGAAAGAATTCACTCACAAGGCTGGAGAACCCCAAAACAAGAATTCCAAATAAGATGAACGGAGGAAAAAAAGGGCAAGATAATTCAGACTTTTAAAAATGATTTAGATTTTTTTCCCCCCTAGAGCAGAGGACATTAAATTTCAGGTGTAAAATCCTGGCCAACTATACATTGCGGTGAGTGAGAAAAGATGTGTCCACCCCAAAGTGCTTTCTGATGACCTTTTAGAACTGGAGGTGAGAAGACTCTAAAACCTTTCAGACATGAGATGCACAGATTAGTGGAACTCAGCCCTCCCAACACTGTGACCCTTTAATACAGGTCTTCATGTTGTGGTGACCCCCAAGCATAAAATTATTTTGTTGCTACTTCATAGCTGTCATTTTGCTAGTTATGAATCATAATGCAAATAGTTGATATCTGATATGTGACCCTGCAAGCCATAGGTTGAGGAACCAGTGCAAAGGACAGAAGGCTGACGTTGGTGTAACTGTGACTGCACAAACTAAGTGTAAGGGTGGTTATATTTACCCCAGCATGCAAACACTGCATTGCCTTTGCTTGCTGCCACAGGGAATTAATAAAGGGCATCACGGAATCAGGGCAAACCAAGGGAGGGGAAGACAAGCAACCTACAGGGCAACGGGCAGAATCTCCTTGACACTAAGGAGATCAGAGGGAAAAGAGAAAAGGAGGTAAGGAGGGGTGGGGCATTCCAAGGGTGGGGTGGGGACAACTAGGCATTGAGTTATGTACATGGAACACTGACCAAGAGGATCCTGTGGGTCTAGTGAGATTGTTCAACATGTAAAGGCACTTAACCTTCAGTCTGATGGCCTGAGTTCAATCCTTGGAACCCCACTCCCAAAAGTTGTCCTCTCACCTACACACACACACCTACATACACGCACCCCCCCACACACACACACATATACACACACACATGCATTTTTTTTTTCTTTTTAAGAAAGGTCTGTTGGGGGCTGGCGAGATGGCTCAGCGGTTAAGAGCAATGACTGCTCTTCCAAAGGTCCTGAGTTCAAATCCCAGCTCACAACCACCTGTAATGAGATCTGATGCCCCTCTTCTGACAAGTCTGAAGACAGCAACAGTGTACTTATTTATAATAATAAATAAATCTTTGGGCCGGAGCAAGCAGGGACCAAGTGAGCTGGACTGACCGGAGTGATCAGAGGTCCTAAATTCAATTCCCAACAACCATATGAAAGCTCACAACCATCTGTACAGCTACATAGTACTCACATACATAAAATAAATAAATAAATCTTAAAAAAAGAAAAAGAAAAAAAAAAAGAGAAAGATCTATGGCCATCAGAACCCCTAGTTCCGATTCTTTATGAAGCCCAGTTGTACTCTTGCCCTTTGTCTTTCTGACATCCCATCTTTCTGCAACAAATTCTTCTGGCTTCACGTTTCCCAGTGGATTTTAACCAAGACTTCTCCAGAAATCTTTTTTATTCAAGCAACTCGAGCCAGGAAGCTCAGCATTACTGAACATTTATTACAAACGCTGCCTTTGCCTCCCCCCAGACCCATCCAACCCGAATAGTGTTCCCTTTTTTGTTTCAGTGCTTGGGATCAAACGCAGCCTTGCACAAACTGGATGAGGACTCGGCCACTGAGCCACGTCCTTGAGCTGAAGAACCTAACTTTGTTTTTAGATTTGTTTTTTTCTATTTTATGTGCTTAGGTATTTTGCCTGCGTGTGTATCTGTGCACCATATGCGTGCCTGATGTTCCTGGAGGTCAGAAGAGGGCATCAGATCCCCAGAAACTGGAGTATTGATGGTTGTGAGCCACTGATGTGGATCCTGAGAACCAAACTTGGGTCCTCTGAAAGAGTGTTAAGTTCTCTTAACCACAGAGCTAACTCTCCAACCACTAGTACCTGCATTCTAGGAGGAACGAGGGTCCCAGGTCATAGGTATAGCTATTAAAGTCTGAGAAGCAGTGTGCTGCACCTGCTTTTCAAGGTAGCATACTGGGCATACTAGAGATAGCTGACCCTAAATACCTGATCATGCCAGGCATGGTGGTGCACGCCCATAATCCCAGCTTTGGGGAGGTAAGGGTAGGGGGAATCTATAGTTCACAGTTATCTCACCTAACCACCCCTACCCAACCTCCCACCTAGCCCATCCTGGGGCTACAGGAGACCTGGAACTACAGAAGTCACTAGCAACCCTGTGCCACAATCCTAAAGCAAGCACAGGACTAAAAGGGCAGAAAGCACATTGTATCCGCTGAGGCTTCAACATGATGCAGGAACCCAACGGGTTAGTCAGGTCAGGTGGTGCCGGGAACCATTAAGTAAAATCACCTCTCAGATGTGGCAATTGGCTGTGAATAAATGACCAATGACTGTCAACATCCCGCTGACACAAGCTGGGTGCTGGGCTAAGGCTCTCTTCTTGGCAGAGAGAGCCTTCTGCCCCTGTGCTCAGGAAGTTGGCAGGAGGAGACAGACTGAGTTAGCCACTGCTAATTGCTTTTTCAGACAGAAACCTGTGGCCTACAGGACTAGGGGAAAGGAGAAGGGGAAAAGGAGGCTGGGGGCCCCTGTGGGGGTGGGATAGGAAATCACATTCCCATTCTTGGCAGAAGCTGGCTGCCTCCCACCACTTTTCCTGGTTGAGGTCCTTTGGCAGTCAGCCACTGTCTTTGTGCTGTGGGCACCACCCCCTTTCCAACTTGAGCACATTAGAATGGAAGGCGGGGGTTGTAAAGAGGGCACAGGCAAGAAGAAATGGACTTGTGGACAGCTGGTGTCTCAGCTCAGCCCTCCATGTGCTGTGACTAAGAAATGAAGAGGAGGAAGAGGAGGGGGAGGAACAAGATGAAGAGGAGGAAGAGGAGGAGGAGGAAGAAGAAGAGGAGGAGGAAGAAGAGGAGGAGAAAGAGAAGGAGAAAAAGGAGAAGGAGGAGAAGGAGAAGGAGGAGAAGAAGGAGAAGGAGGAGAAGGAGAAGGAGAAGAAGGAGAAGGAGGAAAAGAAGGAGAAGGAGGAGAAGGAGAAGGAGGAGGAGGAAGAGGAGGAGAAGAAGGAGAAGGAGGAGGAGGAGGAGGAGGAGAAGAAGAAGAAGAAGAAGAAGAATATGAGGATGAAGAAGAAGAAGATGATGATGATGATGATGAAGAAGAAGAAGAAGAAGAAGAAGAAGAAGAAGAAGAAGAAGAAGAAGAAGAAGAAGACCCTAGAACTCCCAAATTATACATGTGAGAGTCCTTTAGAGTATCATTGGAATCTTACATTGTTCAGCAGTAACAAACTCCTCCATTGAGTGTCTGTCCTCATGAAGGCTTGGTGTCAACTCTGAAGCTACCCAAAGTAAGCAACAGCCAAACACAATCTTCAAAAAGTATCGAACACTTAAAACTGCACTAGGTCCGGCCTATAATCCCAGCTACTAATGAAGCTGAAGGATTAAAGGTTCTTGTCTCAAAATGAAAAGTATAAAGAGGGCCAAGTGTATGACTCTATAATGGAGCATCTGCCTATCATATATGAGGTCCTAAATTTAGCCCCTAGTGACACACACACACACACACACACACACACACACACACAGATGGGGAGGAACAACCACTCTCTGATTTTTTAAAATTTATTTTTACTTTCTGTACATTGCTGTTTTGTCCTGTGTATGTTTGTATGAGGATGTCTGATCTTGGAGTTACAGACAGTTATGAGTTGCCATGTTGGTGCTGGGAATTGGTCCTGGGTCATCTGGAAGAATAGTCAGTGATCTTAACCACTGAGCCATCTCTCAAGCCCTATCAATATATATCAATATATATCATCAATATATATATTTTATTTATTTTATATATGTGAGTACATTGTAGCTGTCTTCATATCTTCAGACACACCAGAAGAGGGCATCAGACCTTATTACAGATGGTTGTGAGCCACCATGTGGGTTCTGGGAATTGAACTTAGGACCTCTGGAAGAACAGTTAGTGCTCTTAACCACTGAGCCATCTCTCTAGTCCCTAAAGTATATATTCTAATTCACTTAAATTTCAGAATCTTGTAACATTGGACATATCACTGTGAGGTGCAGGCATTGCCAGGTTGCTTGCTTTATGGAGGTCTGGGAGCAAAATAAGAGCCAGGGGTCAGGGTCCCACTGTCCTTTTTTGTTTGTTTGTTTGTTTTGTTTTTTGTTTTTTTAAGACAGGATTTGTCTGTATAGCCTTGGCTGTCCTGGAACTCACTCTGTAGACCAGGCTGGCCTCGAACTCAAAAATCCGCCTGCCTCTGCCTCCCGAGTGCTGGGATTAAAGGCGTGCGCCACCACCGCCTGGCCCCACTGTCTTTTTTGATGACCAAATCTCTTGTCACAGATTCCTTCTAAATGTTCTGCTATGATGGACTTAGGACTAAGCCTTGGAAAGAGGCCCTTTGGGGGACCCAAAGCACAACCCCAGTAGAACTGGGATTCAAATCCAGATAGTCTGGCCCCAGAGTGTTAACCAAGTAGCTCAATCCACGACACAGGGGTAGTGGGGTGGGCAAGATGCCAGCAGCAGCTCCTACTAGGGAATCCCACTCCGGTCTTAATTAGCAGCTTGGTTTCAGCTATGTAACTTAGAGGCCACATGGAATGGGGCAAGGGCAGAGGTGTCATCCAGACCTGGTAGCAAGGCCTGTAATACCAGCTCCTTGGGAAACTGAGACAGGAGAGTCACACTTCCAAGGCCTGCCTGGGCAGTTTAGTGAGACAACAGTCTCAAAATAAAAAGTGAAAAAAGAGCCAGCCGGTGGTGGGGCATGCCTTTAATCCCAGCACTTGGGAGGCAGAGGCAGGAGGATTTCTGAGTTCGAGGCC
>NW_022196903.1:113325689-113337287 GCF_008632895.1 Mastomys coucha | reverse complement strand
AAAAAAAAAAAAAAAAAAAAAGTGAAAAAAGGTCCTGGGTATATACTGCAGCAGGAGAGTGCCCACCTGGCACAGTCAGAGTCCTGAGTATATACTGCAGTGACAGAGTGCCAGCCTAGCATATATAGTCAGGATCCTGGATATATGCTGCAACAGGAGAGTGCACACCTAGCATACATAGTCAGGGTCCTGGGTATATGCTGCAGTGAGAGAGTGCTTGCCAAGCACAGTCAGGATCCTAGGTTTGATTCCAGTACCTTGAAAAAAACAAACAAACAAAAAAACCCCCAAAAAACAAAAAGCAGTGGGTCAAAGCTGAGGACCTACCCAAGGTGCTGTCACTCAGAAAGGAAGGGCACTGGAGCTGAGTGACTACTGAATACCTGTCACATCATGGGCGCTTTCTGTGTTCTATCTTTTGGCTGTCCTGTGCAACCTTAGGCAAAGTCCTGTTCCTCACTGGTTCTCTGTGCCCTGAGAAGCAAAGGGGGCCAGGTGACCCAGGGATTTTGTGTTGTCTTGCAACTGAGGTTGGAACCCAGAGCTTTGCACAGACTCACCAAGTGCTCTGCCATGGAGCACCCCACCAGCCCCCCAATCCTTCCTTTCTGATTTTGCTTTTTCTTCTCCCTGCAGTAGTGGGGGTTGGACCCAGTGTCTTGTTAAGAAGGCTCCCTACCAGTGACCTATACCTCAGCTTCTTATTTTGTTTTAAATACTTGATCTGAACAACACTTACCAAAGAGGTACCATTTGTGCAAACAAAACCCTAGGCCATGAACCAGAGGCCACAGAGACGCACATGAGCTGCCTCTGCTTTTGTAAGTCCTCTATCATTGAGTAAGGCATCCACCCTCCCTCCCCTTCCCCCTCCCTCCTTCCCTCCTTCCCTTCCCTCTCTCTTCCCTTCCCCTCCCTTCTCCCTTCCCCCTCTCTTTTCCTTCCCTTCCCCCTCCCTCCTTCCTTTCCTTTCCTCCTCCCTCCCTGCTTGCCTTCCCTTCTCTTTTATTTTCTTTATAAGTTGAGCCCAGGCTGTCCTGAAACTCACAACAATCCTCCTGCCTCAGCCTCCCAAGTACTGGGATTTTCAAGCATGTGCCATCACACTCTGATTCCCTTAAACTTTCTTTTTTTTTTTTTAGTGAAGGAAGTGATGGATGAGCGTGAAGGTTATACCATCAGTATTAGTCAGAGTGTGAGCCGAGCCCAGGTCGACTCCTAGTACAGGACTCTTTCTGTCCCCATCTCTCTCCCTTCATCCTGACATCACTGTGGCTATCAGCTACAGTCCACTTTGACTTCTTTACCCCTCTAGTCGTTGGCACCCCTCATCCTGTGTGTCCATTTTCCCTGTCTGACAAGTGTGGACATACATTCAGAGCTAAACTCCCCAAACACAGGATCAACACCATCAGGTGAATGCAGCTGGGCCCGTAAGAAGCTCTGCTCTTTTCCCTAAAGCCCCACCTGGCACATAAGCCAAGCCAGCTACCACAGGCATCATGACTCATGCCTCATCTGCTGACTCGGAACTAAAGTTTTTGCCCCACCATGTAATTACTGGAGAAGAGGAAGTCCTTGACTAGCGATAAAGTGACTCTTCTTGCTCATAGGAAGGGGGTCAGAGCACACAATGTCCTATTTTCTGGTTGTTATTGGTCATCTATCTATCTATCTATCTATCTATCTATCTATCTATCTATCATCTATCTATGCCAGGGTCTTACTATACAATCCAGGCTGGCCTGAAACCTGCAATCCTCCTTCCTCGACCTCCTAAATGCTGAGATTACAGGCCTGTACTACCATGTTTTTGCAGCATAACCTTCTGTTGGGAGCTCCTTTGACCTCTATGGGGTCCACTGCTGCATACAGCAGGCACTGTGCTGGGAACACAGCTCAGTGGGAGAGCACTTGCCCAGCAGGCCCTCAACCCATCTTTGCTGGTGGATTAGCTGCCTGAACATCTGTGCTCAGCACAGCTGCAGGCGGGGTTGCTAGGATACACATGTGAGTGTGGATGTGGGGGAAATGACACAAGTACTTCTGCTTAGCAGAACTGGGCCATGACCAGAAGAACCACAGTACAGACAATCTGTTCTTTAAAGAACCCTGTGCTGTCAAGTTCACTTCTGTAGTCTGGCCCAAGAACTTCCTTTTTTTTAAAAAAAAAAAAAAAAAAAAACTCTAAGTTAGATAGGGGAAGAGGCACCCATCCCTTGCTTCCCCCACCTCTTTTTTGAGACAGGGTCTCATTCGTAGCCCTGTTTGTTTTGAACTCAGTCTATAGACCAGGCTGGCCTTGAACTCACCAGAGATCTACCTGCCTCTGTTTCTGAAAGGCTGGGATCACAAGTGGGTAGCACCACATCAGAGGCCTTTCTTAAGATGCCTTCTGCGTGCAAAAGGATGAAACCATTTAGCTTAAGTAATTCTGACCACACTTTCTGAAGTATTTCTCTGTCCATATTCTTCCTGTACCCTAAATAGCTCAATTAACAAACAACAACTGGCTTCTGTTTCCAGGAAATGCTAAGAAGGCCCCGTGGAACCATAAAACTAGGGGTACAGGGGACCAAAGCCCCAGGCCGAGCATACCCAGAAAGTTTAGCAACTTGCCCAAAGGCCTGCAGTTCAAGTGGCAGACTCTGGACTGAACCCCCAGGCTCTCTCCTTTCTTCCTGTCCCAGGCTAGTCTGTTTGGGGTCATGATCCAAGACACCAAGGAATCTTCCCCCTGCTCGTGAGCCAACTCCTTGTAACACGCATGTCAAACCTGTCCTTCCTGTGCATCTGTCAAGAACACAAACTTACCCTGTTTCTGGAATTTATTATCTAGTCTTAATTTATACATTTAAAAAAATAAATGGCTTTTTTTTCCCCCTTCACAATGAGTGATGTCTGTGCCTTTATCACATGTCAGGCATTGTGTGTGGCATTCTTCTGGGTGCTATTATACCACAAGATCTTTTTTTCCAGGGCAAGAATGTGAGAAGCTCTGGGAAGAGCAGAGCTAGGGAGGAACCCAGGCTGGCCTGGCTGCAGAGCAGGTGTCTTTCCCACAGCACTCTCTCGCCTTCTAAGATCTATCCTGATCATCCTTGCTTTCTTCCGCTGCTCTCTCCATGGGCACCTGGTCAGCAGGGCTTGATCTGAACTGCCAGTGTTGGGGCTGAGACCTAAGGGATATGGTGGACAGACAGGTGATGTGTGGGGGGAAACCCATGGGAGGCCCAGCAGGTAACCCCTTCCTCCCACTGACTCCCGTTAGGCCTGTCCTCTGTTCCCAATTCCCCCTTGCCTATGTCCACATCACCTTCTTCCATTCCCAGAAAACTTGTGGTACCTGTACTAAACATCCTTCTAAACCTCAACAAAGACGTCCCTGTCATGTCGCTCCGCCCCTCTGTATCCCCCCCACCCCACCTGCCACTTAGTCTACAGAAGTCATCTGGTTAGCTTATTTGTTTTTTCTTTTTTACACTACAGAGAACGAAACAAAGGGCTCTCAGCTCAGGCCTGAGCTGGCCCGGTTTTGAGCTGTGTTTGTACCTGGAGCTGACTGTCTAGCTTAGGTTCCCAGAGGCCCGAGGGCAGGACTGTGTCTCCACACGCTGGGTGGCAGGTAGCGTGCACTGTCAGCTCTCCATGAGAAACAAAGAGCTGTCATGCAAGCCAGGGAGGCTGCAAAGCTTAGGGAGGCTCCAGGGAGATTGAAAAAATGCTGGCTCAGGATCTTGACCTCTGCAGACACCACCTGCAGAGGTCATGTGGGATGCCCTGATAATGGGGCTCTTTGAAGAACCCCAGAGCAAGCGGCTGGAGGGAATGGATGAAGGCAGGGCATGGGGAAGACCAATTGTGACCTCATCATGAATCCTAAAAACAACCTATAGTGTTTATTCCTCCCCCCCAAATGAGTGGTTCTCCAAGGAGAGTGGTAGGCCCCACTTAAGGAGGTGAAATCAGAGCCTCCAGGATCAGATGGAGGTGGGGGCCAGCAAGTGACATAAACAAGAGCATGTGACCCTCAACAAGAGGAGACAGAGTTTTTAAAAAGTATTCAGGCCTTAGGAAGAATTTTCATTATTTCCTTAGTCTGTTTAGGTTTCAAAGCCCAGCTCTCCTGCGTAGTCTTCCACTGGCTCCAGAGGCTAAATTCACCCACTTTCTAGTTCTTGATTCATTCCGCTAGGTGGAGAATTCTAGGCCAACCTAGGCTAATATGAGAGCCTGTAGAAAAGAGAAAGAGAAAGAAAGGGGGTGAGCCAGTTTGGTGGGGTTCTTTGGAAGCTTAAGGATTATTTGGAGAACATTTAAGGCTGGAAAATTGGGACTATATTGTCATTCCCATAACACTGGAAGGCTTCGGAGCAGAAGCTCTGACAGCAACAGCAGGGCCTTCAGGGTTAACTGTGGCAAGCTGTACAAGCAGCCAGGCTGTGCACCTCTACTTTACAACCCCCTTGTGGCTTATGCACCCTGGTTTCTGTGTCTTGTAGATGAACTACGGACTTTGCCAGTGAGTAAATGTGGGGCTTGGCCCGGGGAGAAGAGAAGTCTGGATCCTTTGGTGGTACAAAGACTAGACCACTGAGATGGATTGGTGACTAAAGCTCTAACTACCTGAGTTCAGTCTCAGGATGGAAGAAAAGGACAGACCTCCACAGGCATGCTTTGGGACATGCATCACCCCAAAACAGTAAATAAAAAAGTGTAATAAGGGGCTGGCGAGATGGCTCAGCGGGTAAGAGCACCAGCAACCACATGGTGGCTCACAACCACCCGTAATGAGATCTGACGCCCTCTTCTGGTGCGTCAGAAGACGGCTACAGTACACTTATGTATAATAATAAATAAATCTTTGGGCTGAAGCTAGCGGGGACTGAATGAGCGGGGCCGACCAGAGTGTGTGTGGCTGAGTGGAGTGAGCGGGGTTGAGCAGAGTGAGCAGAGGTCCTAAAAGTCAATTCTCAACAACCAGATGAAGGCTCACAACTATCTGTACATATGCATAACTCATATACATAAAATAGATAAATAAATAAATCTTTTTTAAAAAGTGTAATAAACATAATAATGGTGATATAATATTGTTTTAAGCTCATTCTTACTTTTAGAATTTATTTATTTGGGCACAGATTTATATGGGCACAAATGTGTCAGGGTATATGTGTGAGGAGGAAAAGGACAACTTTGGGGAGTTGGTTCTGTCCTTCCATCATGTGGGTCCTGGGAACTGAACTCAGCTTGTTAGACTTGGTGGCAAGCCCTTTTACCCCTTGAACTATTTCACTGGTCTTATTGGTTTTTTGTTTTTGTTTTTGTTTTTTTAAGATTCATTCATTCATTAGAAGTACACTGTAGCTGTCTTCAGATGCACCAGAAGAGGGCATCAGATCCCATTACAGATGGTTGTGAGCCACCATGTGGTTGCTGGGATTTGAACTCAGGACCTCTGGAAGAGCAGTCAGTGCTCTTAACCGCTGAGTCATTTCTCCAGTCCCCTTATTGTTGTTTTGTTTTTAAGATTTATTTTATGAGTTTTAGTTATGTGTACAAGTGTTTGCCTACACGAATATGCACATAAGGGTGTGCAAGTGTTCACTGAGGCCAGAGGAGGGTGGCAGACCCTCTGGATCTTGAGTTATAGTCCGTTTTGAGTCCCTGACATGGATACTGGGAACAAAACTCAGGTCCACTGGAAGAGCAGGAAGTATTCTTGACAATTGAGCTGTTGCTCCAGCCTCCGTTTTGTTTTGTCTTTTTAGAGAAGTCTTACGAGAGCTGGGTGGGGGTGGTGCACACCTTTAATCCCAGCACTCAGGAGGCAGAGTCGGGGCAGACATCTGAATTTGAGACCAGTCTGGTCTACACAGTTCTAGGATAGCCAGGGCTACACAGAGAAACCCTTCCTTCTCCCCCCTCTCCCCATCAAAAGTATCACATGGCTGGAGAGATGGCTCAGCGGTCAAGAGCACTGGTGCTCTTACAGAGGACCTAGGTTCCAGGACAGCCAGGGCAACACGGAGAAACCCTGTCTCGAAAAACAAAAACAAACAAACAAAAAAACCCCCAAAACAACAACAACAACAAAAAAAAAAAACAAACAAAAAAGAGTTTGAGGCCAGCCTGGTCTACAGAGTGAGTTCCAGGACAGCCAGCGCTATACAGAAAAACCCTGTCTCGAAAAAAAAAAGAATGTGGACTTGGTGGACATGGTAGAGATGAGCTGCTAACTCATAAACTAGGCACAAACACCTGGGAGGGGAGAGGGGCCAGGGGCCATGCTCCTTTCTTGTGCCTTTAAGATGTGTCCACAATGGGACACCCTTCGACACTGCCTTTGAAGTGAAGTTATTGTGGAGCAGAATGCCTAGGTAGACAGATAAGAGGTGAGAAATCCCTAGGTACTGTGGCACTTGCAAAATCCAAACTTTGCTGGATGAATGAAATAGAGCCATTTCATTAGAAGAACTATTCTTGTCCCAAGTCCCCTAAACTTAGCAAGTTTGGTGTAATGACGTCTAGCTTGAACTAAAAATATATCAAAAGTAAACATTAGTTAAGAAAAAAAGCTGGGCAGTGGTGGCGCACGCCTTTAATCCCAGCACTTGGGAGGCAGAGGCAGGTGGATTTCTGAATTCGAGGCCAGCCTGGTCTACAGAGTGAGTACCAGGACAGCCAGAGATATACAGAGAAACCCTGTCTCGAAAAACCAAAACCAAACCAAAACAAACCAAAACAAAAACAAACAAACAAACAAAATGACTGCTTTAGTTTGCATCTTAATGTCCTGAAGGTGCATCTATTAAAGATTTGGTCATTAGTCGAAGGCACTATTGGGAGGCAGTACAGCTTTAAGAAGGACATTAGGTCATTAGGTCATACTCTTGAAGAGGAGGTTAGGGCCCCCACCCCTTTCCCCTTCTATCTTTGCTTCCTGCCTGCCTTGAGATGAGCAGACTTCTCCCTCACATTCTCCTACTGTACTGCTCTGAGTTGCCACAGGCCCAAAGCAGCAAGGCCAAGCAGTCTCTGAAACCATTTGCCCAGAGACTGGAGAGATGGTTCAGCAGTTAGAACCACCAACGGCTCTTGCAGAGGACTTGAGTTCAGTTCCTAGCCCCCACATTGAGTAGCTCACAATGGCCTGAAATTCTAACCTCAGGGGACCCAATGATCTCTTCTTGCCTCTGCCAGCACCTGCATTCATAGACATGCACTCCCATGAAGACACACACACACACATCATTTACAAATTAAAATAAAATAAATCATAAAAAGACATGGGCCAAAACAATCCTTTCTTTCTTTTTTTAAAGAATTTATTTGTATTTACGAGTATGAATGTTTTGTCTGCATGTGTGTGTGTATGTATATATGTATGTATGTATGTATGTATGTATGTATGTATGTATGCACCACAGGCATGTCTTGTGCCTACAAATGCCAGAAGAGGTTACTAGAAGTCTTGGAACTAGAGTTACAGATAATTGAGAGCCACCATGTGGGTACTAGCAACTGAACCTCGGTCCTCTGTAAGAACAGAAAGTGCTCTTAACGGCTGAGCCACCTCTCTAGGCCTCATCCTTTCTTTCTTTATGGCTTTCTTTTGTTTGTTTGTTTGTTTGCTTGCTTGCTTTTTTTGAGACAGGGTTTCTTTGTATAGCCCTGGCTGTCCTGGAACTCACTCTGTCGACCAGGCTGGCCTCAAACTCAGAAATCTGCCTGCCTCTGCCTCCCAAGTGCTGGGATTAAAGGCATGCACCATGACCATCTGGCTCATCCTTTCTTTCTTGTAAACTGATTAACTTAGCTATTTTATCACAATGACAGAAAGCTGATGAACATAATTCCATAGTTTCCCCCGCATACTGTCCCTGACAGAGACTTGCTAGGTCTCTTTCCTTGTAGCTGAAGCATCGACGTCCTGAGAACTTCCCTCTGTTATCTGCCTACCTGTCCATATCGTCCCGAAGCTGCTTCTCCCTGCACACGTGCCTTTACAGAGGCCAGTGAGCAGAGTGTCCTGGCCAGAGCACAGCTTGTCCTTTTCTTACTCAGGTTTATAATTGGGGGAGAGGAGGGAGAGCTGGAAATCCTGGGTTCCTGGAATCCTGGAGATAAAGGCCCATTGAGCTCCACGGTTTTTTTCATGGTTCGGTGGGCATTCTCAGACAATTGTGCACTGAAGAGTCACCCGGCCAAGAGCTCACCCAACAGGGCTCACTGGGCGTTCTTGTGTGCAGCATCTGCTCTGCTTCAGCAGGTGTTCTCTTCCCTCTGCTCCTTCCTCAGGATGTCCTGATTTCCTCACCTTTGCCTTCCTCATTTAGTCAGAGAGGTTGGGCAAATAGCACCAGGCAGGAAAGGGTTCCCCTGCAAGGTCAATCTGTAATCACTTGGTTTCTGAAGGTCTTGGTGGCCCCAAAGGTCCTGTCTCTCTGGTTCATGTCCATATCCAGCTCCCATGTAGAGGGTGTGCTGGGCTCTGGCCAGGAGTGCAGGCTCTGAGGTCATCTCCCTAAAAGTGACCACTGGACCAGCCATAGGCTAGCCTGTGACCTTGACCTTGAGGCCCTGTGAAACGGAGTTCAGCACGGCTCTTTATCTCACGGAAATGCAGAGATTAAATGTGATGATTTGTTTAAGTGCCTGGCTTGGTTAAGTGTGGGCAAAGTGAGAGCTGTCACCCCGGGCCTGTCATCGCTCTGTGGATCCAGGGTAGAGAGCCTTCCTTGGATGCCTCTCAAGCCTCCGGCAGAGCCTCGGAGCGACTGTACTCTCAGCAGGGCTTGGGGACAGTATGTGAAGTCACAGAGGTGGTGCTGGACCTCACTGACTGACCTCTGAAGGCAGAAACAGGCTGTGGGACAAAGGTCTTGATGAATCTACCTACGTGTGGCTTTACTTTATTTCCTTCAGTTCCAAGTGACGATAGAATCTACCTCAGGCACCATTTCTAGTCTTTTCAAGAAGAATCTCACTCTCCTGCTCTAGCAAGGAGCCTCTGCAGCAGGATGTGACAGTGTGACTGGGAGACCTGTGACCGTGGCCTACCGCTGAGGTCTGCAGCGCACTCCTGCTCTCTCCCGAGGTGAACCACGTTTGAATCCTTCCAGTCCCCAAGTTAGGGTCTGAGGCTTTGTGAAGGAGGCTGAGAACCTTAGTCCTCAGGAGAGTGCCCTATCCTTAGCCTGCCTCCCTGACAACTCTCACTGTCAGAAAAACTCTCAGAAGTGGGCTGGGCTGAGGTGTGGTGGTAGAGAATCAAAAGGAAGGTCCACGCCAAGCAGTGGTGGCACACTCCTTTAATCCCAGCACTTGGGAGGGAGAGGCAGGTGGATTTCGGAGTTCAAGGCTAACCTGGTCTACAGAGTGAGTTCCAGGACAGCCAGGACTACACAGAGAAAACCTGTCTCAAAAAACCAAAAAAAAAACAAAAAAACAAAAACAAAAAAAAAAGGAAGGTTCAGCCAGCTCCTCTCCTAGCATCCCCTCTTCCCCAGAATGTGCTTGTGGGGAGGAATGGAATGTCACCTTGCAAAGGACCTCTAAACTCTTGGTTCCAAACCTCTAGAGCAGACATTCTCAAGCCCACAGGGGCCACACATCAGATAGCCTGCATATCAGATATTTACACTATGATTCATAACTGTAGCAAAATTACAGTTATGAAGTCGCAATGAAATAATTTTATGGTGGGGGATCGCCATGCCATGAGGAACTAACTGTGTTAAAGGGTCGGAGCGTTAGGAAGGTTGAGAACCACTGCCC
Organism: Mastomys coucha; assembly: GCF_008632895.1. Classification (NCBI taxonomy): domain Eukaryota; kingdom Metazoa; phylum Chordata; class Mammalia; order Rodentia; family Muridae; genus Mastomys; species Mastomys coucha. The sequence continues at coordinate 113,327,507 of NW_022196903.1, read as the reverse complement.
TAGGGTCATATTTGCACAGCATCTGCATATGATCTTCCTTATCATGCCCATGCTGGGGGTTCTGGATAATACATTATGAACCCTGGTAAGGCTGCATGTCTGTTTCAAGTTTCTGGGCCGTATTTGGAACATACACATTCCCTGTCAGCTTTACCTTTGGGTGAAAGGCCAGGCAAGTTGTTCCACCACCAGCCATGCCACAGGAGCAAGAACTCAGCTCCCACTGTAGGGCTCCGCGATGGCTCTTCTTTTAGTTTCTCTCAGTGACTGTGTCAACCCCAGTGCTTTGAAATGCCAGGCTGTGGCATGGCTACTGAGCCTTTGTGAGGAATTTTTTGTTTGTTTGTTTGTTTGTTTGAGAGAGGATCTCACTATACAGCCTAGGCTTATGACAATTCTCAGCCTCATCCTTCTTAGTGCTCCAGTATGTGCTGCCACACCTGGCTGAAGATTTTAAAATGAGTGACTAGACATAAAATAACTTCCTAAACTATAAAGAACAGGTAACATTTTCAGATGATGATGATGATGATGATGATGATGATGATGATGATGATGGTGATGGTGATGGTGATGGTGATGATGGGGAGGGGTGATTCAGTGAGTAATAGCACTCTGGTAGTCCAAAAATGATGCAGTACTTTCCAGAGAGAGTAGGGAGACTCTGATTTCCTTCATTACATGCCAATCTCACCAAAGCCTTCTCCCCCTGACCCCCTGCAATTTGTTTTGTCAGTAGGCTTGTCTGGTTCTACAAGAAATCCTGGGTGGATAACGCTAGGGGTCAATCCTGACCCACAGTGGAGGCAGGAGTGTTGAGGAGGAGGCCTGTTGTTCTGGAACCAGGGAGAAGCTTGGGCTCTGGGGTGTTAGAGCGAGAAGAGAGTTGATGCCCTGTCTGTCCATTTCATTGATGAAGACACCAAGGTTCTGAGAGGTAATGTAATGTCAGTCCGCGGCCTGGGCTGTGGTACAGCACTGTGCCCCAGGAGCTGCCCAGTCACAGTGGCAAAGTCTGGGGCTTCTGAGAGATTGCGCTGTTAGACTGGGAGCTCAACAGTCTCTCACACCAGACTTTCTGTCTCGCTTTGCAAAGAAAAAGTGGCTCTCGGCCTCCAGGGCACCAGAAGGCAAACACACTTGGTTCCCAGGAAGCCTTGCGTGGAGAGCAAGGGCGCACAGCCTCCTCCCAACCTCCTCCGTGGCTCGCCTTTTAGCCCACTGCAGGGACCCAGGAGGCTTTAGAAGGCAGAGTTACCAAAGCCTTAAATAGCCTCTCTGCTCCACAAGTGCCTGGGCAGGTGCAAAAAAAAAAAAAAAAAACCACGCTGGTCTGTGCCTTCCAGGCAGAGAGGCCCTGTGCCTGCACATAAAGGATCCCTCCAAAGGCCACAAGCCAGAGCCCAGCCTCTCAAAGGCCAGAAGCCAGAGCCCAGCCTCTCAAAGGCCAGGAGCCTCTTGGGAGACTGGGTAGGCAGAGCGACCCAAAACAAACAGTCCAGGACGAAGGAGGTTTGTCTACAGACCCTGAGTCCCTGGACTGAACTCAGTGAACATTTATTAGGTGGTAAGTTTGTGCTCAGTCTACACCGGGGAGGGAACAGAATACATTCAACACTTCACACACACACACACACACACACACCACTTTCAAAGAGCTTGCTGGGGGTTTAAGGTTCACACTAACCACAGAGAGGAAAGGCAGGAGCTGTGTTAAAGGCCAGAGAGAACAAGTCACAAAAAGAATTCCAGCCGGGCAGTGGTGGCTCACGCCTTTAATCCCAGCACTTGGGAAGCAGAGGCAGGTGGATTTCTGAG
>NW_022196903.1:113316247-113325644 GCF_008632895.1 Mastomys coucha | reverse complement strand
AAAAAAAAAAAAAAAAAAAGAATTCCAAAACTCAGGCTGGCCCTAACCCGTTCTGAAGGGCCCAGCTGAGAGCTTAGTAGTTGTGGGCAGGCAGGCAGGGAGGGAGGGAGGGCCTTCTGGTGGCTGAGGGCTTATTGGGCTACACCTTTTCCTTCTGCCTCAGTCAGAGGGGAAATTTCTTTTCTTTCATTTCTTGACCTTCCCTTTCTTTTTGAAACTGGCCTCTCTATGTAGCCCTGACTTTCCTAGATGTAGCTGTGTACACCTGGCTGGCCTTGACTCGCAGAAATCCGCCTGACTCTGTTCCTTTGTCCTGGGATTAAAGGTGTGCACTAGCACCCTGCCAGGAGGGGGAATTTTAAAGACTGCTTCACCCTACAGAGTTGAGTGTACCACATGTCCTCCTAGCCCTGAGAAATATAGGAAAGATGCTTTTGCACCAGGTAGAGGTGAGACAGCTGAGTTCAGAATGATTCTTGGGCAAAATCCTGTAGTGTTTAAGAAAAGCCAGGAATCCTGAGTCTGGCATCAGCAGTGCCATTTCAAGGTCTGGAGATCCTATCCAGACTCCTTTAATAACCGTGTGACTTTGTCATTAACCTATGTTTCAATACCCACATCCGTAAAGTGAGGTTAGCAGTAATCCTTAAGTTGAAGGCTTAGAGGAAGAACTGAGTGGGGTAGGTTTAACCCCCAGCTTGGCCTTCTTTGCTGTAACAGTGATGTCATTGCTTTGTGCTGCTCTTTGTTGCCAAGGCTTGGTGTGGCGTGTGCTTGGTTCCCTTGTCCGACTGACCGTTGATCAGATCAGGCAAGCTTGAATGAGTCCTTTCTTTCCTCAGGTGCCCTATGGACACCTTTCAACTCAGGGGTGGGGGTAGGGTGAGAAAGGACCCGGATGTCCTTTATGTAGCAGTTCTCAAAGTCTATCAGAGGTAGGGAGATAGCCAGGAAGCTGGGCGTCACTCTGTGAGGTAGGGAGAGTCAGGAAGCTGGGTCTCGCTCCTCTTTACTGAGCTTCATAAGCTAGAATACCGTTTCCTTATCAGGGGAGAAAAGCTGGGAATAGCAGCTGTAATCTCAGAGCTGGGGAGCAGGCAGGAAGACAGATTCAAGGTCATCTTTGGCTACATACCAACTCTGTGGCCAGCCAAGACTATAAGACTCTCAGAAAAACAAGAGAGTAATAAACAATAAACAGATAATGAAGATCTTCAATGAGAGCAGTGATTCTTACTTGGTCAGAAGAGGAAAGGAACCTTCATCAGAGACTTGGGGTGGGGGTGGGGTCTCTGAATTTAGATGTACACCAAAAATTGCCTACAGACAAGTAAATAGTGCTTGTCACACAATAGATGCTCTGTGTTCTTTCAAACACTCAGGGATGCTGTCATGCATGGAGTTTTAGATGAATGCACAGTAGCTCTTCACTGGCATGCGTTTTTCATGTGTGGATTCTTAGAATGAAGTAACAATTACTTGCAGGAATGTAGGACTGAGTTCGAAATTTAAAGAGGCACTCCAAAGTTTGGCACCCTCTGTGTCACAGGAAGGGCACATTCCACCTTTCTTGCATCCTAACGCCAGCCTCATAAGAGAACATTCCTCCCCGTCAGCTTCGTCCTCCTCTTGACAAACAGCAGCCACTAGCCTAGGCTCCCTATGGCCCTGAGAGCAAAATGGAAGGAGGAAGGTTAAGGTTGAAGACTAGTGTTGTCTGAGCAGAGAAGGGCATTCCTATCAGCAAGTTTGGAGTGGCCAGGCACGTCACTGTCCTGATCATAGTTTCCTATCACACATGTTTATGTACGGCCCATAGGAAATAGGGGGAGTAGGAATGCGCACACAGCCCCACCTTCAGCCTCTAAAAAAATGTTTTTTGTTTTGTTTAACTTTTCAGGAAGTCAAAGCCCCTTTCAAACCCCAAGGGTCTGGACACTCATACCAATTCCTAGGACACAGCCATACTTACAAGACCACTGGTGGTTCTCACACTGGTCCAGGGCCACCCTCCCCTGCAAACCACATGGTCTCTATGGACATATTTGGACCCTGAGATAGAAATGTTTTTATTTCAGCCAGGCAGTGGTGGCGCATGCCTTTAATCCCAGCACTTGGGAGGTAGAGGCAGGTGGATTTCTGAGTTCGAGGCCAGCCTGGTCTACAGAATGAGTTCTAGGACAGCCAGGACTATATAGAGAAACCCTGTCTCGAAAAACCAAAACAAAAAAAAGAAATATTTGTATTTGAGGAAATGCCTCAACTTAGATTTCCATAGATAGCTTTATGAGCTCTAAGCATCCCTGTGGAACCTAGGAGTGTCTCACTTTCCAAATGGCTATGGTTGGACCCTCAGGTTTTAGAAGGAGCAGGCTGCATGAGCTAAGGTGGAGTCTTATGAGGTAAACTGAGCTTCAAGAGGCCAATGGAGCCAAGAGAGAAGCACAGAAACAGAGTATTAGAAAGTCAAGAGTCCTGTCTATCCTTGCAGCTTTGTAACTGTGGCCTGCCTCCTTTCAAGCGCTTGAAATGGAAGCTGCTCCCACCTTGGGGCAAGACCCTCAGGCTCCCTCTCCTCTGCCCACACCTGCTGCCAACACTTATTTTACCTCAGATCCTATGTGGAGACACCTCTTCCTAGGCCATCCTCCTGCTGAGCCTGTAGAAGCCCAGAGATTATTTGCCCACTTGGACCCAAGCTTCGTGGACTCAAGAACATTGAGTCCACCGTTGTACCTAGCTTGTATTCAGCAGGTGTCCCAGGGTGACTGAGACAGCAATGGGTCTGAAAAGATCAGAGGAAAGCCAACAGGTCCACCCAGGACAGGCACTCCAGGCCAGTGGGCAATTTGTCCCAGGCAAGGGAGGCAAATTCCCCAAATACCAGGATGTTGAGCAATATTCAAAGAACGAAACTCATTGCTATTCCAGCCCTTCCTCTCCCCCACCCTGTACTCTGTGTCCCATCCTTTTCCTCTGCAGAAGCTACAGTGCAGATGACTCATTGTGCCCTGTAAGAGTCCCCTGCCGGCTGCTCGGCTGCCTCAGCTTCCACACACCTGAAACCCACAGCTCTGAGATGTCTTCACAGCTGGGTCAGCCTAGGAAGGTTTCCATAAGTTCAAGTCGCTCTGCTTAAGTATTTCATTTTGTTATTTTGGTTTTGCTAGGAAAGTGCGCTGCCCATGAATTATACCCCTGGCCCTCCATTTTCTCCATTTTTCTTTTTTCTTTTTTTTCTTTTTTTTTTGGTTTTTCGAGACAGGATTTCTCTGTGTAGCCCTGCCTGGAACTCACTCTGTAGACCAGGCTGGCCTTGAACTCAGAAATCTACCTGCCTCTGCCTTCCAAGTGCTGGGATTAAAGGCATGCGCCACCACCGCCCAGCGGGTTCATTGTTTCTGTTTTGCTATAATTCCTACTGTAGTTCTAGGTTCTAGGGCCTTGCACATGCCGGACAAGGACTCTCCTATTTAGCTAATGCAGCCCCTCAATTTTAAAAATTTTTTTTTGTTATATCTAACAAATCATTATAGAGCTGTAATTAGGTTAGGATAAAATGAAACAGGGAAAATTAAAATGTACTAAATCTGAGTTTATTGGCAAATATACAAATAAGATTTTGATTCTGTTTTTTAAGGAGATTTCTGTCTACCAAAGACAAAAGACTAAACCATGACACATGATAGAAATTACATACATATATGTTTGCCCAGTTACTAGCTTATTAACTCCACTATGCAGCAAGTAACATTCTAGCCAGACATTAGACAATAATTAAAAGTTGGAAACAAGGAAAAGAGGAAACAAGGAAAAGACCCTCCAGGTAGAAAGAATGCCTGAAAAGAGCCGCAGAAGCAAGAGAAGTAGAATCACATTCAGAAGAGCAAATAATTTCAGTTGGCAAGAACCTGGGATTTGCACACCTTTAATCCCAGCACTTGTGAGGCAGAGACAGGTGGATCTCTAAGTTTTAGGCCAGCCTGGTCTACAGAGTTAGTTCCAGGACAGCCAGGGCTACACAGAGAAACTATCTGGAAAAAAAAAGAAAAGGAACCCAAGAGAATGGGCTGGAGTGATGGCTCAGTAGATAAGAGCACTATCAGGTCTTCCAGAGAACTCAGGTTCAAGTCCTAGCAGCTACACGACTCTAACCCCAGGAGATAACACACATTCTTTTGGCCTCTGCAATACACCAGATATGCATATGTACATAGACATACATACAGGCAGAGTATCCATCTACCTCCACACATACACATATACATACGTACACACAAGAACATGGAGAAATAGAAAGGCAGAGGGTGAAACACCGGGGTAGGGACAGCTAGCAGGTGGCTTAGAATGGCAGACTTAGGAGTAATCTGGGGATCTGGAGAGATGGCTCAATCAGTACAATGTTTGCTATGCCAGCATCAAGACCTGAGTTTTACTCCCAGCACTGACATAAAAAGTCAGGTGCATCCATTGTACCTATAATACCAGCTCTAGGGAGACACAGACAGGACGGTCCCGGGGAGCCCGTCTACCCAGTCAATCTAGCCAAACTGGAGAGCTCCAGGTTCAGTGAGAGACCCTGTCTCCAAGACCAAAGTGGAGAACTGGAGGGATACTTAAGGGTTAAAAGCACTCACTGCTCTACCAGAACCTGAGCTCGGCTCCCAGCACCCATGTCAGGAGGTTCACAACTGCCTGAAACTACAGCTCAAGAGAATTTAATGCCTCTGGCCATGGGCATGCACACTCATGTGCACATAGTCACACTCATACATACACACATATATGTATTTTTTTTTTATTTTGTTTTTTGAGACAGGGTTTCTCTATGTGGTCCTGGCTATCCTGAAACTCAATATATAGACCAGGCTGGTCCTTGAACTCACAGGGACCTGTCTTCTACTGTTAAAGGCATGTTCCATCATGCCCAGTCAACATACACATAATTAGAAATAATGAAAACGGAACTGAAAAGATGGCTCATCTGTTAAAAGCACTAAATGCTCTGGCAGAGGCCTTGGGCTCAGCTTCCAGCACCTGCCTGGTTTCTCACAACTGTCTGTAACTCCAGTTCTGACACCCTCTTGTGATCTCCATGAACTTTGTATGCATACACACACACACACACACACACACACACACACACACACACACACACATGCAGGCAAACACTCATGCACAAAAAAATCAAAACAAATTCCATCTTTAAAAAATAATAAAAATAGCCAGATGGTGGTAGCGCATGCCTTTAATCCCAGCACTTGGGAGGCAGAGGCAGGCAGATTTTTGAGTTTGAGGCCAGCCTGATCTACAGAGTGAGTTTCAGGATAGCCAAGGCTACACAGAGAAACCCTGTCTCGAAAAACCAAAATAATAATAATAATAATAATAATAATAATAATAATAATAATAATAATAATAAAGTATTTAAAACAAACAAACCAAGGTAGAGGGAGACTAAGGAAGACACCCAGTGTTGACCAGACATCTATGGTTAACCTATGGCCTCCACATGTATATGCATAGATACATTCAAACGTATATACAACAGAAAGAGGAGGGGGAGACAGGTAAGTCTGACTCTTGTAGGGAATCACCTAAAGGCCCATGGTGTGTTTGAGGCTGGCCTTGAACTCAGTACCCTCTTCTCTGTGTACTGAAATTGCAGACGTGTAGCAGCATGCCTGGTTTATCACATACCACTGAGTCAAGGATGTACATGCTGATCATAATGGCTTGATCTGAGAAAGACTAGATCATTCTATGAAGCTGAGATTGGAATGAAAACAGAAAAGCATCAGGACTTGGGTGTTGGCTGTTGGAAGGGAGGTCAGAGAAGAGTAGTTCTAAGAGCCTTTTCCAGGAGGCTTCTTCTAGCCAACTCAACTAAAAGGGGCCTTGACCTATGTCCTCAATGGTCCTCATGTCTGATTCTCCCAGAGAGCAAGGCAGCATGGCTGTGAGAAACAGATTTTTGAGATTAGGCAAACCAAGGATTAAAGGGCAGACAAGCGCTGATGAAAATTCACTGCCCAGGACCTATTGTATGAGAAGTGGGACTCTCCTATTTTTACTTTTTGTTAAGAGTTAAATGATATAAAATATGCTCAAACACTAGACAGAGGCCAAGAATGGGGAAGTGACTAAAACAGTTGGCAAGATAATCATCACTTCATGATTCATGTTGTAGATACACACGTAGGTAGAACTAGCATGTGCTGATATGGCTCAGTGGTAGCTTGCCTGGCACGTTTGAAGCCCTGAGTTCCATCTCCAACCCTGAAAACAACCTCCACTGCAACTGTTTCCCTTATTAGACTGCTGATGGAGTGCATAAAGCCCTTCTCAGTTACACTAGTACCAACTAGGCAACAATAAACAAGAACGAAAGGGATAGCAGGGTAGGTGAGTAGTGAAGATTGTCACTAAGCTCAGGCACATCTGTCTGTCCTCCAAGAAGAAGGTCTGACGTTTTCTTGCTCCATGTGCTCCTGCTCCCCAGAATGGTCACCCAAAGTTGGCATACATGAGGAATACCAATGGATGAGTGTACCCCAAAAGCAGGAAGTGAAGTCCAGCTCCAGAAAATGTTTGGTGCTCTCTATTCCAGTAGGTGCTAATCCAAAGTCACCAAGACCTGGTCCTAACTGGACAATGTCCACAGTACAGCTGTCTTTGCTTAAAGCCTTCCTAATATCTACCCAGCTGCCTTCAGGGTAGCCTCGGTCTAGATCAGTAGTTCTCAACGTTCCTGATGGAGTGACCCTTTAATTAATCAAACAGCTCATGTTGAGGTGACCTTCAAGGGTAAAATTATTCTTGTCACCATTTTATAACTGTAATTTTGCTGTGCTACTGTTATGAATCATGATGTAGATATCTGTGTTTTCTGATGGTCTTAGTGATCTCTGTGAAAGGGTCACTCAACCCCCGCAGGCATTGAGACCCACAGATTGAAAACCATTGATCTAGATCAAGAACTGGATTTGAGGGGCTGGAGAGATGGCTTAACAGTTAAGAGCACTGACTGCTCTTCCAGAGGTCCTGAGTTCAATTCCCAGAAACCACATGGTGGCTCACAACCACCCATAATGGGACCTGATGCCCTCTTCTGAGGAGAGCGACAATGTACTCACATAAATAAAATAATTTTTTTTTGTTTTTTTGTTTTTTTGTTGTTGTTGTTTTGTTTTTTGAAACAGGGTTTCTCTATATAGCCCTGGTTGTCCTGGAATTCACTCTGTAGACCAGGCTGGCCTGGAACTCAGAAATCCGCCTGCCTCTGCCTCCCAAGTGCTAGGATTAAAGGCATGAGCCACCACCGCCCAGCTAACAGTTTCTATACAACAAAAGTTTGGAACCTGGTCTCCAAGTTTCATCAGCTTTCCTTTCCCCTACCCCTCATCCCCTTAGGATCGGTGCTGGAAACTCAGCCCAAGGATTTGACAATCCAGGCCTTCTTTTCTCAGTTCTTTGCCTGTAAGTGAGAGACCTCAAACAACTCCATTTCCCTGCTTCGCTTCAGGGCTTTCTGGTCAGGGCATCCATGAACATGACTGACTTTCCCAGGTAAGCCACCTACCTACAAAGGCAGTGACACTGTGCTGCACGGCTCTTAAGGAAGGACCGTGTCTGCCTAGACATAGGTTTCCTTCTCGTTAGAGAAGAAAAACCCAGGAAAAGTGTGGTTCCGCTGTGGTGGAGGATGAGCAATGCTCAAGCTGCTGGCCCAGCTCTGGCTTTTTCACTAGCTGACTCTGGGAACCTCTAAGCTCAACCTTTGTGTGCTTTAGTTTCCTAATTTCTCAGTTGGGAATAGTAATACTATTTATCATGTAAGTGTAGTATTTGATAGAATAGTTTGTTGAAAGTGCTTCATATAACCTAGCCCATAGCAAGCACCCAATAACTATTGACATGCAACTGACAACCAGCCCATCCATTTAGACTTTTCCCCCTCTTTCTTTCTTTCTTTCTTTCTTTCTTTCTTTCTTTCTTTCTTTCTTTCTTTCTTTCCTTTCCTCCTCCTCCTCCTCCTCCTCCTTCTCCTCCTCCTCCTCCTCCTCCTCCTCCTCCTTCTTCTTCTTTTTTTTTTCTTTTTCTTCAAGGCAGGGTTTCTCTGTATGGACCTGGCTGTCCTAGAACTCACTCTGTAGGTTAGGCTGGCCTTGAACTCAGACATCCTCCTGCCTCTGAGTGCTGGGTTTAAGGCATGTGCTACTACTGCCTGGCTCCTTTGTTTTTCTATTAGCATTTTATCATGGTGTACCTGTCAGTTATATAACACATCATTTATATTATAAAAACATTTTATCTGTAAATATAAATACTGAGCTTAGTAATCCAATAAACATAGACTCTAAATCCAACATTACTCTTCTGTGAATGGCAAGCTTTTATCTTAACTGTTTTATAATGTTCCATGTACACAAAGCTGTTTCGTTTTGAAAAGAGACAGCCAGCCATTAGCAGGTCAGAGGCCCCTGGGGGTGGAGGCCCTCCTTCAGAATCACCTTTGGACCCCACCTCCCATTTTTCTGAATAATATCCACAACTAGAACATTATTACAATCTGAGCTTTATCTCGGATTCTGGGTGGAGACACAGCAGTCCAATCTTCCCAAAGACTATGACATTACAAGTTACTCTTCCCTCCTCAACAGCCGCATTACATTGCTTTTCTTCCTCCTCCTCTTCTTTTTCTTCCTTTATTTCTCTCCTTTTTTTTTTTTTTTTTTTTTTTTTTTTTTTTTGGTTTTTCGAGACAGTGTTTCTCTGTGTAGTCCTAGAATTCACTCTTTAGACCAGGCTGGCCTCGAACTCAGAAATCCACCTGCCTCTGCCTCCCAAGTGCTGGAATTAAAGGCATGTGCCACCACTGCCCGGCCTTTCTTTCTTTCTTCCTTCCTTCCTTCTCTCTCATCTTTTTGTCTCTCTTTTGTTTTTCTCTTTAGGAGGAAATGAGGGTAGCGATTTATATAAGATCACATTCTGTAGCCCAGGCTGACCTTGAACTGGAAGCAATCCTCCTGTCTCAGAGCCCCAAGTGCTGAGATTATAGGCATCCACCATAATGCCCAACTCTGCCTTTGCATTTGTAAATCTCCCAGCATTCTCCTCGGGTCCTACAATTAAGCAAGTGTTCTTAATTTCTTTCTTTCTTTTTTTTTTTTTTTTTTTGGTTTTTCGAGACAGGGTTTCTCTGTATAGTTCTGGCTGTCCTGGAACTCACTCTGTAGACCAAGCTGGCCTCGAACTCAGAAATCCACCTGCCTCTGCCTCCCAAGTGCTGGGATTAAAGGTGTGTGCCACCACCACCCAGCTCCATCTTTGGTTTTTTGTTTGTTTGTTTGTTTTTCGAGACAGGGTTTCTCTGTGTAGCCCTGGCTGTCCTGGA
>NW_022196903.1:113304453-113316208 GCF_008632895.1 Mastomys coucha | reverse complement strand
GGAACTCACTCTGTAGACCAGGCTGACCTCAAACTCAGAAATCCACCTGCCTCTGCCTCCCAAGTGCCATCTTTGGTTTTAAATAAAGGGAGTAGACAACCAGGAGATCTTTGGGTAGGAGGATTTAGATTACAAAAGCCTAGAATAAATTACAGGTTCAAGATGGTAGGAAGGGAGGCATCACAGGTATGGCACACGTAGGTGGTAACACCAATAGGTAGAGCCTGGGCCCTAAGTACAGGGCCAGGAGGACAGGAATAGAGGTAGAACTGTAATTGCTGGGACCAACTGTGGGCCCAGAGATGGGACCCTTTGGCTGCCAGTCTCAGTCAGCAGGGTCACCCCATCCCATCTTTCCTCTTGGCTCCTCTTTCATACCCAGTGCCTGCAGTGAGGCCTCCAGTGAGAGGACTGGTGAGGCAGACAGGGAGCTAGAGTCCTCAATTATGACAGTGTGTCCCCGAGGCAGACAGGGAGCCAGAGTCTGACAGTGTATATGAGGCTGAAACTGCTCTGGGTAAAGGGACTACCGGTTTCCAATCCTGTGACAGGCCTCTAGGCCATGGCTTTACTTTAACAAAGGCAATGGGGGCTGGGTCCCCAATGCAGCACACAAGCAACAGCAAAGCACACTCAAGAGGAAAGTGAATGGCTTATAGAATTCTTTCCTCTTTAAAAAAAAATCAACTTTTGTTGCTGGTTAGGAGGATGTGTGCCTGTATTTCTTGAAGTTGAGGCAGGAGGATCCATAGTTCAAAGCTAGCTTCCACTCCATAGGAAGTTTGAGGCTAGCCTTGGTTACATGAGATGTCTCAAAAAAATTTTATTGGGCTGACAAGATGGCTCAGCAGGCAAAGCTCTTACAGTAAGAGCCTACCAACCTGAGTTTAACGCATATAAAAGTAGAAAGAGCCCAGCATACACATACCCTTGTTCCAACACTTGAGAGCCAAGTGGATCTCTGTGTGTTCAAGTGTCAGTACTATTTAGTGAGTCTATATTTAACCCCAGGCTAGCCAGGGCTACATAGTGAGATACCATCTCAGAAAAAAAGAAGCAGGAGAGAACCAATACTACAAAATTATCCTATGAGCTCCACAAGTGTGTCAGAGCATGTAAGCACACACACACACACACACACACACACACACACACACACACACAGGTACTAAATGACTTATGCTGTTTTGTCTTTGTAGCTAGGGACAGAACCCAGGGCAAATGCACTGTAACCAACCCCAGCTCTATCCCCTTCTCCTTTGTGTCCACCATCTAAGAATATTTTTGAGGAGTCTGTCTCCTCTCTCAAATGATGGGAGCCAGGTCTTCCTTTCCCTCTTTGTCTTCTCAGAGCTGCGTTTCCAGTGAACGAGAGGCACACAGCAGACTTCTCACTGTGTCTGATGAAAATAACCAGTGGAATAGCTGACAGCATCTCACTTTCCACAACAGGCAGGGGAGGACATACACTCATGCAATGCTCGTCCAGTAAGGACCGGTTTACCCCATCCTGCATGCTCACGTCACTACACTAGATCCCTGAAGCAACCTTATGGGGCAGGGCTGTGGCCATTTCCAATTTTACATGGAAGAAAACTGAGACTAAGGGTTAAGGAACTTGCTGAGCTCACACCAGCAGTAAGCAGGTCACACTATTAGTCACCTGAGACTTGAACAAGGGAGGGAGGCTCTGTGATGCTCCACAGACAGCAGCAGGAGGGTCCAATGGAAGGAGAGCAGAGACACAACCTGGAATCCCATCTTCCAAGGCCTCAAGACTGATGACTTCAGGTTGGGACCAGGAATGAAGGGAGTTTCTTTCCTCTGCCGGTCCCAGCTCCAGCCCACAGGAAGATACTGTTGGGGATGTCCGTCTTCAGGCACCCACCCCAGCCTGCTTTCCCTTCTCTCTCCTTTGTATTTCTTCTTCTTCTTCCCTTTCTTTCACTTCCCTCACCCTTCCCTTCCTTCCTTTTGTCCCCCTCCTTCGCCACCCCATCCCATCAGCAGTAAACACCTGAAACACAGGTACCAAGAAAGGGGTCCTCAGCTATAAGTAATTATAGCAGAGTGGGTCGCTGCCTGCTCCAAGCTGGAAAGCTGCTTCTAAGTAGGAGATGAAGAATGAAGCCTTCAAGTGATCAAACGCCCTCTCTTCCTTCACCCCTGCAGGCCTGGGGTGGTCTTGTAGGCTCAGGCTCCCTGGAGAGGCTCAGCCTCAGAGTCTCACCATGCCCCAGCACCGGGAGCCTGGTCCACTTGCCCAACTGTACAGGGGAGGAGGAAGGAACAGGTTTTCTGCCTAATGCAGAAGACAGAGCTTCTGGGATGTGTGAAAACCTAAGGTGTCTTTGAAACATTTGAAAATCCAAGCCAGGTATGACAGCACACACTTGAGAGACTAGACAGGAGGATCATGAGTTCAAAGCCATCCTAGGCTGCAAATGTGACGTGTCTTAAGAGCAAGCAAACGAAAACAGATTACCGTTCATACAGTCTGAGGTAGGAGTCAAGGCCTTGGGTTCTGGAAGCGGGGGGGAGGAGCAATGGTTGCAGACTGGAGGGGCTGTGGGGGCGGCCTCACCACACTTGTCTCAGCCTCTGGAGCAGGGCCTACTGGCTCCTCTTCTATTTCTAAACCAGCAATTTGTTGATGACAGTGTGTATATGAGTAGCAGAACAGGATGCTCCCTGGACAAAAGTTTAGAAAAAAACAACCAAAACAACAATAGGAAAAAAAAAAACAGCAGAAGACTTCCCCTATACCCTACAGGGACGTTCTGGGCATGTGCAGTCATCTAGGAAGTTAGTCGCCTGAAATGAGAAGTTTAAAAACGTGTGTGTGTGTGTGTGTGTGTGTGTGTGTGTGTGTGTGTGTGTGTATGAGTGTATATATGTATATGTGTAGATATATTGTGTATATGTATGGATATATTGTATATATGTGTGGATGCATGTTTGTATGTGGATGCATATAGATGTGTGAGTGTATGTGTATGTGTGTATATGTATGTACATGTGTGTATGTGTATATATATTTATATGTGTATATGTGTGTGTGTGAGTGTGTATGTATGCATGTGTGGTGTATATATATATATGTGTGGATGTGTTTGTATGTATATATGTGTATATGTGTGTGTATATGAGTATGTGTGTGAGTATGTGTGTAGGTGTTGTATGTATGTAGGTGTGTATATGTGAATGTGTGTATGTGTACATATGTATATATGTGTGTACATGTATACGTGTGTGTGTATGTGTGTTCTTGCATATGTGTGTGCCTTTCTTATCATTTTAATCATTCTGATTCACAGTCCCTCCCCTTTTTTGTCTTTACTCTATTTTCAGTCATTGGTGGAAAAAGAAAGTAAAAGTAACAACAACAGTGGTGGCACACACTTTTAGTCCCAGCACTTGGGAGGCAGAGGCAGGCAGATTTCTGAGTTCAAGGCCAGCCTGGTCTACAAAGTGAATTCCAGGACAGCCAGGGCTATACAGAGAAACCTTGTTTGTCTCCAAAAACAAAAACAAAAACAAAAAAATCCCCAACATTTAAAAAAAAAAACAAAAAAACAATAGAATGAAAAATGAAGCACAAAGGTTTCCCAGAAATGTTCCCTGAAACTCTTGAAAGACTAAAGTGAAGTGTGGACAGGGCGGGTCCCTTTGTGCACTATCCCTTGGCAGGCTGGGGTCATGGCACGGCCTTGGAAATTAGAGGTTTTTATTTTTCACTGCTTCATAGCTATTCCAGAAAGGCACACAGCTGAGGATATAACCAGATCCCGAGGAAGCACAGGAGATGCGGCAAGGAGGCTGGAGTTTTAGGGCCGGCCGGCTGAAATAGCAATTTGTGGGCGGAATATTAGCAGGCTGCAACATTAATCATCAATTAAAGGGACAGGAGTGGAATGAAGACAGGTTCCAGGCTCAAGACAGGGAAACCATTCAGCACAGACAGACTTCCGTGTGCTCAGAGATTAGTGTCCTGTCCAGCTCTAGGTGTCTAAAGCACACCCAGAAAACAACAACAACAAAACAAACAAAAAACGAACAAGCAGAGATTGCGCTCAACAAAAGAAGACGGGAGAACCAAACACCATTTGATGAGATCTAATGTCGAGTGCCCAGGCTGGGAAGAGAGGATGAAGGAAGCCAGGCCCTGACCACAGTGGAAACAGGCATGCGCACTCTGCATCCTGGAATGCTCATTGTGGTTGGTGCAGCACCCCAGATTCTGATTCAAGCCCACAAGTGACTTCCTGTCTCTTCTCTCTTTCCTGTGACCCCAAAATATTAACTGGTGAGGACTGGCATTCCTGTCTGGGACTGAGCCGCTGAAGCCATTGGTGTGACTCACAGGTAATTTCAACTGCGGTGGGAAGGACCAAGGAAAGCAGAGAGGCTGGCCCTTACACGGAGACTGAGCTTGGTGTGGGGGGAGGGGCATAGGTGGGGAAGAGACTCCAGGTGGCCTATAATGTCCCAATGCTCAGGCACTGTCACCAGCAGAGGTAAATTCCTGCTGATCTACCAAGAGCTTTAGAAAACTTGACCTTTGCAACACTGAAGAAACTAAAATTATAGTCCTGCCTGTAGCTTAGAAGCAAGGCATGCTGGGGAAAATGCCAAACCCAAACCAATACCAAGCTTGGAAATGTCATGCCATTAGCACAAAAGGTTAGTGGGTCACCAGGAAGTTGGGCAGGATTTTGGGAATTTTAAATCCATTTTATTCTTGACAGTAATAGGTTCTAATCAGAACCTACACTGGTCTCACATTGGTCATAAGGTAAAGATCTGGGGGCTGGAGAAATGACTCAGAGGCCAAAAGCACTGACTGCTCTTGCAGGGGTCCTGAGTTCAATTCCCAGCAACCACATAATGGGATTAGATGATCTCTTCGGGTGTGTCTGAAGACAGCTACAGTGTACTCATATACATAAAATAAAGAAATCTTAAAAAAAAAAAAAAGATCTGGAACCTTTCTTTCCAGGGAAATCCCTTGAGACCCGTTTTCCTGTGTCATAATTAATCCTGCGTTCCATGCTGGACCATGCTCAGAGTGGCCCATTAAACATACCTCCATTAAACAAAACTGGTCATGACTGGGCAGAGTAGTTGAGTGTCTGTAATCTCGGCACTTTCGAGGTAGAGTCAGAGGATCAGGGTTCAAGGGCAGCCTCAACTACATTCCAATTTTAGGGCCAGGTAAATTACATGAGAGTTACTTTTGTTTGTTTGTTTGTTTTGTTTTTTTGTTTTTTGAGACAGGGTTTCTCTGTGTAGCCCTGGCTGTCCTGGAACTCACTCTGTAGACCAGGCTGGCCTCGAACTCAGAGATCCGCCTGCCCCTGCTTCTGGCTCCCAAGTGCTGGGATTAAAGGTGTGCGCCACCACAGCCCTGATGAGAGTTACCTTAAGTACATAAATTAATCAATTAATCATTTAGGATGTTTTAAGAGTTTGCTACTATCTGCTCAGTCAGCACGCATTCTTTTGACTGATTATTTCTGAATCCTGTTTAGCTATACCCCGCCTACGCCTGTTCACTAGTGCACCCGACACCCTCATGGCGTCAGACCAGCCACTCTGTTCTCAGAGCGCTTACTCATTCTGGCTTTTGCTCAATGCCTAGCATGCTCCCCTTTGCCTCTAAATTGAGATTCCATTTCCAAGTCATTACTAACTCATTCCTTGACACGTATCCTCTCTCCGTAGACAGAAAGTCACCTTGAATTGTGTGAGAAAGTCACCTTGAATTGTGTGGTAATGTTTCACATACATTGTGCTCAATAAAGAGTTAATTTATTGCAATTCTTTTACAAGTCAAAACCTAAACACACAATTACTCTTGTTCTTGTCCTATGGATTTCAACACAGCATGACACAGGACCTCTGAGTTCAGAAGAAAAAAGATTGATTGTATGCAAGACAGTGAGAGAATGTGTTCAAAATAGAACAAAAGGTTTGCTCAACCCTGATATTTTAAATGCCTGTCTGAAAACTGGGCACTTGTGAAGTACGGCCCCCTTCCCAGCATTCACGTTCAGGTCTCCACAACACAAATCCTTTTGCGTTAGCCTTTCTTCTCTCTGGTTACACATGGAAGAGCAAGGCATGGCGAAGTCGTACCTATTCTTCTCCAGATGGAGTCCAGTGACACAGAACAGAGGTCACGAATGCTTATATATGATAAACCGAGTTTACAAAATAATCTAAAAGATTTATTTTTTATTTCATATATGTTCATATGCCTGCACATCTGTCTATGTCCCAAGTTCATACCTGTCTGTGGAAGCCAGAAGAGGGTATTGGATACACTGGAACTGGAGTTACAGATGTGTGTGAGCCACTGTGTGGGTGCTGGGAATCAAACCTGGGTCCTCTGGAAGAATAGCCAGTGCTCTTAACTGCTGAGCTACCTCTCCAGCTCCTGATGAATTAATCTTGACAAGGTGCTGAGATCATTAGACAGGAACGGTCTTTCTAAAAAACAGCACTAGAAAAAAAAGTAGCTATCCCTTTCCATAAAAGAATGAAAATGTCATGTACAAAGGGAAGCACACACTAGAACAAGGAGCAGGCATGCTAGTACACAGTTGTAATCCTAGCACCCAGGAAGAATGAGGCAGGAGGATTGCCATGAGTTCAAGAACAGCCTAAGCTGCATAATGAATACCAGGTTAGCCATGGTTCCCAAGACAACATCTCAAGGGCATATGCTATAAAGACCTACATTTGTGAAGTAAAACTATAGAATTCTTAGTAGGAAATATAATGGGAGGCTAGAGACACAGCGTAGCTGGTGGAGTACTTGTCTAATGTAAGTCCTAGGTGCGATCCCAAGTACCACAGAAGCAGAAGGTGGTGTCATATGCAGGTGATCCCAATAATCCTGTGCTCAGAAGGTGGAGGGAAAAAGTTCAAGGTAAAGGAGAGAGAGAGAGGGAGAGAGAGAGGGGGGGGAGGGAGAGAGAGGGAGAGAGAGAGAGAAGGAGAGGGAGAATGAGAGAGGGAGAGGGAGAGAGAGAGAGAAAGAAAGAGAGAAAGAGAGGAAAGAAAGGAAGAGTAATGGAAAAGAAAGGGAAGAAAACAGAATGGGAACCCCCCCACACTGTTGTCTTTGGTAGAGATTTTTTTTTAAAGCAAGTATAATAACAAAAGGAAAGATAAATTAAATTTCATCAAAATTAAAATTTTTTGGCTGAGCAGGTGTGGCACACACTTTTAATCCCAGTGCTCAAGAGGCAGGCAGAGCAGATGGCAGGTGGATCTGAGTTCAAGGCCAGCCTGCTCTACAGAGTTAAGTTCTAGGGCAGCAAGAGCTACATAGACAGCTATTATGTCTCAAAATAACAAACAAACAGAGAAAAATTTAAAAATTTTTGTGTATGACATTACTGTTCAGAGAATGAATAGACAAGTCATAATTAGGAGAAAGTATCTCTAATCAGATATATAAAAGGATCAGTTTTAGAATAGATTTATAAAAACTTTTGGATTGGCACCTGTTTGAAATTGCAGCACCCAAGATGCTGACATAGGAGGATGGCAAGTTTTAGGCTGTCGTGGGCAACACAGTGATAAAAGGAGGGAGGAAGAGAGAGGAAAAAATAGCAATAAAGAAGAAAGAATTTCTGTAACTTAACAAGAGAATAACCCAGAGGCCTATTCGAGACTTCCGGGTGGATGCCTCTGTGTGATTTCCTGAGGGAGAAGTGTCAAAATAAGAAAACATGGACTCTAGCAGGGCAGTGGTGGTGCACACCTTTCATCCTGGTACTCAGGAGACAGAGGCAGGTGGAGCTCTGAGTTGAAGGCCAGCCTGGTCTATAGAGTGGTTTCAGGACAGCCAGGGCTACACAAAGAAACTGTCTCAAAAAAAAAACAAAAAGAAAAGAAAAGAGAAGACAAGAAAAGAGGAGAGAAAAGAAAAGATAAACTGTATTCCAAAGACTGAAAGAGAAGAGCTGCAGAAACTGTAGTAGGAGGGCTGGGTCAGCCCACAAGTATAGTGAGACAGAAAGGCAAAGCCAGGTGGGGAAGAAGTGAAGTCGAACAGGTCTCCTGGGAAAGCAGTTTATTTTCCACCTGGGGTGCTCAGGGCTGAGCCCCCAAGAGTAGGCTGCTCCCTAAGAAGATCCCCAGACAAAACTAGCCAAGATAAGCAAATACCAAAGCATGAGGAACATGGAAAAGTTGACATCCCAGAGAGGTGCTAAGTCTTCCAGTACTGACCTCAAAGACATCGAAATGAGTAAAATGTTAAATGAACATTTTAAAATGTAATAGTGAAAATGGTCGGTGACCTTCAAGAGGCTACAAACAAGCAAATGAATAAGAAAATCAGTTCAAATCTTGGAGGGGAAAACCAGGGCACAGAACAAGCAAGTAGTCAGCAAAAGAGAAATGAGAAAGTAACAAGGAGGAAGAGAAAGTTGGCAGAGAAATAGAAGAGAAATGGAGAAATGAAAAGCTCGAAGAGTGGAATAAAAGACTCAGTGGGAAGCAGGGGATGAGGAAGGAAGGACACCAGATATGAAGGACAATGCTGAGGAACTATTATATAGAAACAGCAAGAAAGAAACAAATAGCCAGCCTTAGTGGTGCCAGATAATCCCAGCTACTTGGGAGACTCAGGCAGGAAGGTCACAAGTTCAAGGCCAGCCTGGGCAATTGAATAAGATTCTGTCTTAAATTTTAAAGTGAAATGAAGGCTGGAGATATAGCTCAATGATAAGGCACTTACCTTGCATGGTCAAGAACATGGATTCAATTCCAAGTTCCATAAAAACAAACAAAACAAAAAGAAAATCTGTACAGAACCAAAATATCCAAGAACTCTAGGATACAATCAAGAACCCAAACTTAAGATGCACAGGGTAAGCCAGGCGGTGGTGGCACATGCCCTTAGTCCCAGCACTTGGGAGGCAGAGGCAGGCGTACTTCTGAGTTCGAGGCCAGCCTGGTCTACAGAATGAGTACCAAGACAGCCAGGGCTACACAGAAAAACCCTGTCTTGGGGAAAAAAAAGAAAAAAGATGCACAGGGTAGGAAGAGCAGCTGAGATAAAAACCAAAGGCAGAAAGAATCATAGGAAACCACAACAGACTATTTCTCAATGTAGAGAAAAAAGCAGACACCTAAACACAAGGAATATTTTGAACCCTAAGTAGATATGACCACAGACGCATCTCTCCATGACACGATGCAGCTAAATGTCAAAAATATACAGCCTGGTTCAGCAGGTGAAGTTATTGCCAAGTCTGACAACCCTTGGGACCCACATACTGTATGGAGCCAATCAGTTCCTGCAAATTGTCTTCTGATCTCTACACATGTACACACACAGACACACACACACACAAACACATACATTACTAAATAAATAAATATAATAAAAAAAAACCCAGACATAAAGCCTATACTACAGGTGGCTCACAGCAGTGATCCCAGAATTCTGGATGATGAGGAAGCAGGGTCATCATGAGTTTGAGGCTCACCCAGTCAGTTCCTCACCAGCTTAGGTTATAAAATGAAACTCTGCCTCAAAACAAAAACAAAAACAAAAACACTACATAGCCTGCTGTACATGCCACCCTGTTTCAAAAAACCAACAAAACAAAACAAAACAAAACAAAAAACCCACAAAAACCAGGCAAAACCAACCCAAACCAAGACATTAGAAATAGCATTAAAAACTAAGAAAAAAAAAAAAAAAGAGCCAACTCAACTACAAATGAAAACATGCTAGAGTGACACCAGATCGCTCTCTGACCAGCAGGTCTGACAGCTGAGCATTGAACAATGTATCTCAAACCCTGAAAGTAAGTAACTGCCAATAGGGATTGCTATACAGAGTAAGGTAGAGAAATGAGGGCATTGCAAGAAGCACCCAGCCAGAGGCCGTGTGACCACCTAGCCTGCACCACAGCAGATACTTTAAAGGAAACCATGCAAACAAGGAAGACAGTCTTGATCCTGAGAGCACAGGAAGAAAAACTTTCCATGAGAGGATTAGAGGATCACAGAAGTACCAGGGAGGGCTCCATCATGCCCAGGAAGGTACACCAGAAAACTCCAGATAGTAGGGGAAAGTTAAGAACAATCAAGAACCCAGCCAACCAGAAAAACCAGCAAGATCACAGGAATTAGCAAATGTTTCTCAATAAAACCGTAATTGTAAAGATCTGCAAATCACAGGTAAAAAGATGCAGGCTAGCATCTAAGAAGAAGACTCCAGAAACACACCTCACTCACAAAGACCCACAAACAGCACACAAGACGCAAATTAGTTTTTTATGAAGCAGAAGCTAAGAAGTCAGAATAGCTAGTCAGATAGTTAATAGACTTCAAAATTAGTCATAAAAATTTCAAGGCCATTATATATTAATGAAGGAGATTATACCAAATGTAAATAACATGCACCAAATACTGGGGCCTCCAATTTCAAAAAAACACTAGTAAACATAAAAAGCTACATGGGTACTCATGCAGTAATGGTGAAAGACTTCAGGGCTCCCATCCCTTCTTCAGATGGGGCATCCAATTTTAAAAGCAAAAACAAAAATTTCAGAGTTAAAAACACCATGGTGCTGGCAAGATGTCTCAGCGGGTTACATGTCTTTCTGACCAACCAGACAACTGGAGTTTGACCCCTGTGACCCACTGGGTGGAAAGAGAAAGTGACTTCTGGGAGCTGTCCTCTGACTTCCACACACATCCTGTGGCCGATGATTGTCCCCCTCGATAAATAAAAGTATAATCATTAAAAAACAAGCAAGCAAACAAACAACTATACCACAAATCAAATGGGTTTACGCAAGTATCTATAGAATATTTCATTCAACACACACAAAACATACATGTTTTTCTTTGGTTTTTCAAGACAGAGTCTCTCTGTGTAAACCTGGTTGTCCTGGAACTTACTCTATAGATCAGGCCGGCCTCAAACTCAAAGATCTGCCTGCCTCTGCCTCTGAATAATCCTGAGTGCTGGGATTAAAGGCATGTACCATCACTGCCCAGCCAAAACATACATTCTTGTGGCAGTGCATGGAACGTTCTCTAAAACAGGTCATATTGTAGGCCACAAATCAAATCTTTACAAATGCAATTGTTGTAGTGCAATAACTGAAATAATTTCTTAAGTTGGTGAGATGCATTGCTCAGCAGGTAAAAGCCTTTGCTAGCAAGCTTGTCAGCCTGAGTTCTAGCCCTGAAACTCACATGGTAGTAGAGAAGACTTCTGAAACTGTCCTCTGATCTTCACACATGTGCATACACACACACATATACACACACATACACACACACACATATACACACACATACACACACATGCACACTCGCACATACACACACACAAGCATGCATGCACACACACACACATAAACACACATGCACACACATACACACACATATCACATACACCACACACACACACACACATACACACTGGCAGTAAATAAAATTTAAAAATAATTTCATGTGTCATATCACACCATAGCAAAAATAAAACTAGCAAACAATTACAAAAGAAAGACAGAAATAGAGAAATACTTGCAGACTGAATAACAATACCTCTTGAATGGTCTGTGAGTCACTGAGGAAATCAGTGAGGACATAGAATAGTTCCTAGACTAAGATGATGTGAAAGCACAGCTCACCAGACCCTCCTAGATGTGGCTGAGCTGGTATGCAGAGGAAGGCTTCTGAGTACAAATACTTACAATTGCGGGGGGGGGGG
>NW_022196903.1:113292598-113304443 GCF_008632895.1 Mastomys coucha | reverse complement strand
GGAGAGAGAGAGTTAGATGATGCATGGGAAGTATGTCAAGTGAACAAGATTACCCATCATCCCCTACCTCCCACAGCTAGATATGTGTCACTCAGCTTTCTGTCACCGTGACACCGAGCGAGCTGGGTGGTGGTGGGACATGCCTTTAATCACAGCATTCAAGAGGCAGAGGCAGGTAGTTCTCTGAATTCAAGGCCAGCCTAGTCTACAGAGTTCCAGGACAGCCAGGAGAGGCCTGGTGAGGGTCAGACACCTGCAATCTCTATACTTGGCAAAAGCAGAAGCATTGCTTGCTGGAGGCTAGCCCGGGCTATACAAAGAGACCCTATCTCAAACAAACAAAAATCAGAAGATAGGAAGTAAATAATTAAATGATATACTTCAAGCCAAATCCCAAAGCAGAAGAAGAAAGGAAGGCTAATAAAATATGGAGCAGAAATTCCTGAAGTGAAGCTGAAAGGATGGTAGAATCCCAAGAGAGAGCCCATGCTTTGAAGAAAAAGACTGGCAATCCCTCAGCAATCTAACTGAAAGAGAGAGGAGACCCAAATTATTTAAGTCAGAGATGAGCAAGGGAGTGTTACAAGAGAGCGCAGTGAAATCCAGACCATAGGGAATATTTGAAAACTTATGTTTGAATAAAAACCTAGCCAGGCAGTGGTGGCGCTCTTGGGAGGCAGAGGCGGGCGGATCTCTGAGTTCAAGACCAGCCTGGTCTACAGAGTGAGTTCCTGGACATCCAGGACTACAGAGAGAAACCATGTCTCAAAAAAACCTAAATGGAAAAATTCCTAGGTGCACATGACTTACCAAAATTAGAAGAAAAGGATATAAGCAATCCAAACAGTTCCGGGACAGACTGACACTGAGAGCCAGGACCAAATGACCCAACATCAGTGCTCCTTAAACTGTTGTGTAAAATAGGAAAGGAAGAACAACAGGGTGTGGTGACACACCTGTCATCCCAGCAGTGTTCAGAGGCAGAGGCAAGAGGACTGAAGACAGCCTTGACTACATAGTGAGTCCTAGGCAAGCCTGGGCTACATAGCAAGATACAGTCTTTAAACAAACTAACACCAGTGAGATGACTCAGCAGGTGAAGGAGCTTGCCTTGACAACCTGAGTGCACTTGCAAGGAAAAAAGGTGAGAACCAAGTCTAGCATGTTATCCTCTGACCTTTCATACGTGTCATAGCATGCCGCACCCACCACACCCACATGCATATACACATATGCAGACACATAAATGAATGTAGGGTTTTTTGGTTTTTTGTTTTTTTTTTGTTTTTGTTTGTTTGTTTGTTTTTCGAGACAGGGTTTCTCTGTGTAGCCCTGGCTGTCCTGGAACTCACTCTGCAGACCAGGCTGGCCTCGAACTCAGAAATCCACCTGCCTCTGCCTCTCAAGTGCTGGGATTAAAGGCCTGCGCCACCACCACCCAGCTTTAAATGTTTTGTTTGTTTGTTTTTGTTGTTGTTTTTGAGTGAATGTCATTTTCAAAATTAAAATAGCCGGGCCATATGTAAGGGTGGGAAGAAAATCAAGTTTGCAAAGTTATTCCCTGATCTTCACATGTATGCTGAGGCATACACACACTCCACCCTACCCCACATACCACAGAATGATAAGAAAGAAAGAAAGAAAGAAAGAAAGAAAGAAAGAAAGAAAGAAAGAAAGAAAGGGAGAGAGAGAGAGGGAGAGAGAGAGGGAGAGAGAGAGAAAGAAAGTAAGAAAGAGAGAGAAAGAAAGAGGAAGAAGCAAGGAAGGGAGGGAGGGAAGGAAGGAGGGAAGGAAGGAGGGAAGGAGGAAGGGAAGGAAGCTAGGGATCAGCTTTTGACAAAGTTTAATATCTCTTCAAGATAAAAGCCCTGAAGAAACTACAAATAAAAGGAACATGTCTCTACATAATAAGGCTATATATCTTAGACCTATAGCCAATATTATACTAAAAGGGGGAAGACTAAAATCATTTAAAGTCAGGGATGATGCTGGGGTGCCTATTGGTGCCTATTGGTCTTATTAAACACAGTGCTTGAGCAGGGCGGTGGTGGCGCACACCTTTAACCCCAGCACTTGAGAGTCAGAGACAGGCAGATTTCTGAGTTCGAGGCCAGCCTGGTCTGCAGAATGAGTTCCAGGAGAGCCAGGGCTACACAGAGAAACTCCTGTCTGGAAAAACAAAAACAAACAAACAAACAAACAAAAACAAACAACAACAACAACAAAAACAGTTCTTGAAGTCCTAGCAAAAAACAGTATGGCCTTTTAAATGAGAATAGTCTCCAGAGGCTCATATGTTTGAATACTTGGTCCCAAATTGGTAGATTTATTTGGGAAGGATTAGGAGGTGCAGTCTTGTTGGAAGAGGTATGTCAGTGGAGGTGAGCTTTGAGCATCCAAAAGACTTGCACCATTCCAGGGCTTCCTTGCCCTCCCTCCCTCCTTCCCTCTCTCCCTCCCTCCCTCCTTCCTTCCCTCCCTCCCTCCCTCCCTCTCTCCCTCTCTCTGCCTCCAATTTACAGATCAAGATGTAAGCTCCCTGCTGTTCCTGCTGCCAAGCCTTTGCTCTGCCATCATGGTCTCTAACCCTCTGAAACCAGAGCCTCAAATTAAATGAATTCTTTTATAAGTTACCATGGTCATGCTGTTTTATCACAGCAACAGGAAAGTAACCAAGAAACAAGGCAAGAAATAAAAGGGATACAACAGGAAACAAATTAAAATATCTTTATTTTCATGTGACAGGATGTTATACTTAAAAGGCCCCGAAGACTCTACCTGAAAATGCTGAGATTTGAGAAACATCTTCAACAAACCAGCAGGACACAAACCCAGCAGTTTCTCTCTACACCAACAACAAACTTACTGAGAAAGAAACTGAGAAGGGGGTATCTCATTCCTAATAGCTTTCAAAGATCTAGGCATAAGCTCAACGAAGGAGGTGAAAAGATGTCCATAATGAAAACGCTAAGACGCTGAGCTGAGCAGTGTTAGAGGCATGCCTTAATCTCAGCATTCAGGAGACAAGCAAGGAAGACTGCTATAAATCTGGTACCAGCCTGGTCTTTATAGGGTTCCAAGCCAATCAGGGACCCTACTTCTAACTAAGAATGGAGGAAGACCCTAGAAGATGAAATGACTTCCTATGCTCATTAGAATAATTAATAATGTGAAAACCCCAAAAATTACTTACATGGTTAAAGCACTCTTCGTCAAAATACCAATGGCATTATTATTCTCAGTAATAGAAATAACAGTTTTGGGCTGGAGAGATGGCTCAGTGGATAAGAGCACTGACTGTTGTTCCAAAGGTCCTGAGTTCAAATCCCAGCAACCACATAGTGGCTCACAACCACCCATAATGAATTCTGACGCCCTCTTCTGGTGTGTCTGAAGACAGCTACAGTATACTTATGCATAA
Source organism: Mastomys coucha (assembly GCF_008632895.1). NCBI lineage: Eukaryota > Metazoa > Chordata > Mammalia > Rodentia > Muridae > Mastomys > Mastomys coucha. Next base: position 113,301,022 of record NW_022196903.1, on the reverse strand, counting down.
TAATAAATAAATCTTAAAAAAAAGAAAAGAAAAGAAAAGAAATAACAATTTTAAAATCCAAACAGAAGGGCTGGTGAGATGGCTCAGCGGATAAGAGCACGACTGTTCTTCAAAGGTCGTGAGTTCAAATCCCAGCAACCACATGGTGGCTCACAACCACCTGTAATGAAATCTGACACTCTCTCCTGGTGGTCTGAAGACAGACAGCTACAATGTACTCAATTATAATAATAAATAAATCTTTTTTAAAAAAACCCAAATGGAAGCAGGAAAGACTCCTTCCCCAAAGCTAAGGCTATCCTTAGCAAAAGTGCCAGAAGTATTCTAACACTGGCTCTGAAACTGTATTACAGAGCCAGAGTAACAAGACAGCAAGATATGGACTCAAAACTAGACCTACAGAGCAATGGAAGAGAGCAGATACCTACCCATGAAGCTACAGCCACACAATCTTTGACAGAGGTGTGGAAAACATATTGGAGAGAGAGAGAGAAAAAAAAAAAAAGACAGCCCTTTCTACAACTATGGGGGCAAAACTAGATCCCCATATGCAGGTGAATGAACTCGCTTTCTCTCTCTCACCCTGCACAAAATTACTATGAAAGCCTTTAGTATCACGAATTTATACCCTTAAAGTGATAAAAACTGGTCACTGTAATTTGCAGCTTAATTGAGCCTGAGTTACATTATAAGAGAGAGAAATAAGACAGATCCAAATGATTCTCCAAAATAACTGACCTTCAGCATTGTCCATGCCAAGTAGGATGAGGTTGGTTTCAGATGAACTGCAATGAGACCTCACAGCCAAAACAAGCACATGCGTTGAGCACATACCCCTCCTGAGTACGGAGATTACAGGATGTGCCCTGCCTCTAGTTTCAGGTGTCCTGGGGACAGAATTCAGACATGCTAGGGAAGTACCCTAGCACTGAGCTACATCCCCAGCCCTTGCCTCATTTCTCTCTTAACCTTAAAAGAAAAACAGAATCTCAGCTGGGCAGTGGTGGTGCACGCCTTTAATCCAAGACCTTGTGAGGTAGAGGCAGGTGAATCTCTGAGTTCGAGGCCAGCCTGTTCTACACTGCAAATTCCAGGATAGCCAGGGCTACATAGAGAAACCCTGTCTCAGAAAACTATAAAAAGATCTTTTCCCAGTCTGTAGGCTGCTGTTTTGTCCTACTGACAGTGTCCTTTGCCTTACAGGAGCTTTTCAGTTTCAGGAGGTCCTGTTCAGGAAATTGTCTCCTGTACCAATGTGTTCAAGGTTATTTCCCACTTCCTCTTCTATGAGATTTAATGTATCCAGTTTTATGTTGAGGTCTTTGATCCAATTGGACTTGAGTTTTGTGCAGGGTGATAAATATGGATCTATTTTCATTTTTCTACATGCAGATATCCAGTTAGACCAGCACCATTTGCTGAAGATGCCTTCTTTTCTCCATTATATGGTTTTGGCTTCTTTGTCAAAAATTAAGTGTCCATAGATATATGGGTTCATTTCTGGGTCTCCATTTTGACTCCATTGATCAACCTGTCTATTTCTGTACCAATAGCATGCAATTTTTATCATTATTGCTCTATAGAACAACTCGAGATCAGGGATGATGAATCCTCCAGAAGTTCTTTTATTGTTCAGGATTGTTTTGGATATCCTCGGAGCTCTCAGAGACTGAGCCACCAACCAACAAACACACAAAGGCTGGAACTAGGGCCTCAGCACATATGTAGCAGACGTGCAGCTCAGTCTCCATGTGGGCCCCCCAACAACTGGAGCAGAGGTTCTCCCTAAAGCTGTAGCCTGACTTTAGTATCCGTTCCTCAACAGGGCTGCCTTGTCTGGCCTCAGTGGAAGAGGATATGCCTGCTCTGGCAGAGACTTGATGGAGCATGGTGGGGAGATATGGGGGTTGGGCACCCTCTCAAAGGAGAAGGGGAGGGAGATGAGAGGATATTCTCTGTGAGGGGGACTGGGAGCAGTGTTTTGGATATATATGTGTGTGTGTATGTGTGTGTGTATGTGTGTGTGTGTCTGTGTGTATGTATATGTGTATGTAAATATATATATACACACACACACACACACACACACATATATATATATATATAGAGAGAGAGAGAGAGAGAGAGAAATAGAGAGAATGTACAAACTTAACAAAACCCTATTCTGCACTAGAGGAAAGGCAAATATAGTATCAACTTCTCTGATGGATCACTAATATACTATATATGTATGTATGTATATATGTATGTATTTAATGTATGTGAATGCATTGTTGCTCTCCTCAGACACACCAGAAGAGGGACTCGGATCCCATTACAGATGGTTGTGAGCTACCATATGGTGGCTGGGAATTGAACTCATGACCTCTGAAAGAGAAGCCAGTGCTCTTAACCACTGAGCCCTCTCCCCAGCCCCATCAATATATTTTTTTAAATGCCTTGATTTTATAACTTTTTTATGCTATTACTATTAAAAAAAATAAAAATAAACCCTTTATGAAGCTGCTTCCTCATTAAAACATTGTACTTGGGGAGACCTAAATATATGTTCCCATGCCAGGGCCACTCCATAATAAACTATGTCTTTTATTCTTTTAAAAAAAGAAAGAGGAAAAAACATTTAAAGGCATGCCAAACACCCTATTTTTTTCAAGAGACCTGAGCACCACAGCAGGTACTTAACATAGTTTGTTCTGTAGTTGGTTATTCAATATGACTGTCTGTGATAGTGTAAATGATCAAAGTAGGCATCCAAGTTTTTCCTAACTAAGGCATGAAGACACTGTCAGGTAGGACCTCAAAGGAAGGATGGCAAGTGTGGCTTTTGACTGTAGAGCTTTCTGTGGGCTGTGTATAGCATGCCCCTAGGTTGGGGCCATGGATTAACCTTTCTCACACCCTAAAGAATCGGGCCAAAGCAGGCCCTGACTAACCATGTTTTCGTGGGCTCTGTGCCTCAGAAATCCTGCACCATTAGTAACTGAAGGACAGCAGTCTAGCTTCTGCTCCAGGGTAGAAGGAAGAACTGTCTACTGCCCTCTTAGGAGGGCGGAGGCTACCTACGTGCTAAGCAAGCTGCAGGAGACTACCCAGGCAGGCTGCATTCCACCTCTGGCTGAGACACCCTGTGTGGCTGTGTTTTGGCTTGTTATGACAGCATACACTGGTCCTTCTTGTTTTGAGCAATTTCTCAGGGAGTCTGGAAGTCCTAGGGGTAGACTGTCCTCCAGCCCGGGCTCCTGGGACGGAGGCTTCAATTCCAATACATGCCTAGTACTTCTTTGCTATTAAATTGAGTCTTTGAGCGGCCACAAGTATCAGACTAGCATTGAAACTTAGTTTTAGCTTGTCTTCGGTTTTGTTTTACTTGAGGCAGAGCCTCATTCTTGTAGCCCTGGCTAGCCTGGAATTTACTATATTGCTCAAGCTAGCCTCAAATTCACAACAACCCTTCCGCATCCGCCTTAAATGAATAATAGGATTTCAAGCTGTGAGCCATCACAGTTCTTTGTTAGCTTTAAATTCAGGTTAGTATATCACCACATAGCTTCTTGTGTTGGCCCTTGGTCATTTCATGTGTCTCTATAAAGTGAAGTTGTTGGGAGCTGTGTTCTATAACATTTAGCCATCTTTGTTCCCTCCCACATGGAGTATATGGTAAATGTTAAACAGGCAGTCATGAGTTGGGATATATAAATAGTCCAGGGCCAGGCCAGTGAGATGCTTGAGTGTGTAAACACACTTGCCACTAAGTCTGACAACCTGAGTTTGATCCCTGGGACACACACAGTAGAAGGAAAGAACCTACCGAAAATTATGCTCGGACCTTCTCATACATGCCCTCAGGCACTATACACACACACACACACACACACACACACACACACACACACACACACACACACACGCATTCACCTATAATCAATACGGTAATGTTAAATACTTAAGGAACAGTTTGATGCATATTCGTACTTCTCTGCAGCGGGTAAACATAAGTATAATTGAGCTTAGGATATACAAGACCTTAGGTTCAACCATCGTCGGCAAAACCGCCATTAGCATCATCTATATAGTCTAGCGTGGACACTTCTAATTCATAGTAATGTGTTTTTAAAAAAAAGTTAGGATGCCAGGCAGTGGTGGCATACTTGGGAGGCAGAGGCAGGTGGATTTCTGAGTTCAAGGCCAGCCTGGTCTACAGAGAGAGTTCCAGGACAGCCAGGGCTATACAGAGAAACCCTGTCTCGAAAAACCAAAAAGTTGGGGCTGGAGCTGTGGATGTAGCTCTGTTGCTAGAATTTTTGCCTATCATGGATGAAGCCCTGGGTTCAGTCCTCTGGTACCACATAAAACCAGGTGTGGTGATAACAAAAGGAAGCAGATATCATGGGTTCACAATCATCTTCAGCTACATAGCAAGATAGCCAGCCTGGGCTCCATGAGATCCTGTCTTTAAAAGGAAAAGGGAAAGGAGAAGGAGGAGAAGGAGGAGGAGGCGGAGGAGGAGAAAAACCACACACACACAATTAGGCACAGCACAAAACCTTTTACAAATAAGGAAACGGACAAAACAAAGGCCTGACCTTACATCAGTTTTCTCTTCCTTCATAGACTCTCAATCGCCGTCATTTGTTGCAAGCTAGTGTAGAATTCAGTAGGTTTTTTTTCCCCTTTTCAAAAGGAGAATAATACATCCTAGGCAGTTAGCATAGGACCTACCCCAGCAACTGCCACACCCTCATAGCATTTACCCTGGCAGACATTGCTCCTGGTGCAGTCCCAAAGAGAACTCATGTAACCTTTACAACACTCTTCTAAGAAAACGAGGCACAGACAGGGCAAGTCACTGTCCATAGAGAAGACAGCCCAGCGGAAAAAGTGATGGGTACGGGATTCAAACCCAGGCAGTGCAGCTCCAGAGCCTTTGCCTTGAACCACACTTCTGAAGGTGACTAGTGACCCTAATCCTTCTCTAATCCCCTCCCTCTTTCTACATCATGTATGTGTCTCCACGAGGGTACTCAGGGCACTATATGAGAATTTTCTGGAGAGATACACAGACATACATGCACTCATACACATCCTCACACAGACACACACTCACACAAGCATACACAAACACACACACATACTCACACAGCCACACTCACACACAGAGACATACTCACATACACAGCCACACGTATTCGCACACACAGACACACATACACACACATACACACACAGCCACATTCACACATAGACACACACACATGCATGTACACACACACACAACATATACACACACAGCCACAGTCACACACACACATAGAGTCACACACACACACATGCACACACACACACACACATGTGCGCACACACACAGCTTCACCCTTGGTTCTTTCTATGAGTTTCAAGGTTTGAAATACCTGTAAGGAGCTATTGATGCATTCTGGAAACTATGTGTGGTTTGTAACTGACAGAACATGACCATTTATCCAGACTGTAGTCATAAGATATACATAGATCCCCAGCCAGTGCCTCCTGAAGGAAGGTTCAGCCTCAGCTCTAAGTCACTAAGAACCACTGCTTAAGACAAGAGTGATGGTGGCCTGGAGGAGAGAGAGGCACGCTAAGAGAGCTGGGCGCATGAGGTATGAAGTTTCTAGGACCTTGATTCTTCCTTGGCAAAACCCTTAAGGATCAAGTTTGTGGCTGTCAGAAAGCAGAGTAGGAAACTCTGCTGTCTGAGATCCAGGAAAGCCGGGTGGAGATGACCCCAGCTCAGTACTGTTTTGGATTAAATTAGCAGCCCTCAAACTGCCAGCTCTATTGTCACAGTGAAATGCGTTTCCAGTCCACAAGTGGAATGTTTGCTCTCTGGCAGCCAAAAGCACTTGGAACAGGCAATGATGATCTCATAAAGCAGGAAATCTGAGCAGTCAGTCAGATGATTAACGTGTTTTCTGAGCTGGAGGAGCAGAGTGTCATTTAATGAAAATATCATTGTAGATGCAGGAGTTTCCAAGCTGGGCGACAGCTTAGAAACCCATCACGTCTAAAGTCCTTGCTCTGTTAATATGGGAACCCACGTTTGGTCTGTGGTTTTGTTTTTTGTTTTTTGGTTTTTTTTTTGTTTTTTGAGACAGGATCTCTATGCATCCCTGCCCTGGAACTTGCTATATAGACCAGGCTGACCTGGAAGTCTCAGGGATCTGTTTGTCTCTGTCCTGGGGATGCTGTCTGGGGTTACAGGCATGTGCACCCATCATGCCCAGATAAACTGACGCTTTTTTTTTTTTTAAAGGATATATCAGGGCTTCTGGCTCAAGCAAAGGGGGTAATTTTTCCACTATATCCTCTCTCCCTTGCAAGACCCTGCAGCCTTGGGTCTCCAGTATGGTCCTTAACTCATCCTGGATGTCTGGACTCCCTTATCTTTTTAGCCATTTTTTTTCTTCTTCTTTTTTTAAAGACTTACTCACTTTGAGTGTTTTGCCTGCTTGAATGTTTGTGTATCATGTATATGTCTGGTGCCTAGAAGTATCCATGAGATCCCCGAGAACTAGAGCCACCATGTGGGTGCTGGGAATCGAACCCAGGTCCTCTGAGAGAATAACAAGTACTCTTAACTGCTGAGCCATCTCTCAGCCCCTTGGTGGTTTCTTTTTAAGGGGTATGTTCTGTCTTGTGTTGGAATAGGGCCTGGGTTGGAACACATACATAAACCTGGCTCTACTACTCAGCTATACCTTCAGCCAGTTTTATTATGCCACCCCCCCTTTGGTTTGACTTTCAATTCTAGAATCAAGCAACATTTCAGTCCATAAAATTCCCATTTTAGTTGTCTTGCTTGTGTTAGCACACTCTTCTCCCCCCCACCCCCGTGCTTCCCACACTTTAGAGAGCTTTCAGCTCTAGTCTCCGAAGAAAGGGAGAGCCAGTCAGAAGATAGGTTAGGCCTTCCTCAATCTGTATGCTCTCCTTACAGACAGGTCCTACAGGTGGCTTGTAGACCTTTCTCTTATCTAGTCATGCTTATGAGATAGAATTATTTGACAATCTGCTTGTACTGATTTTCAAATAATAAAAGCCAGCCCTTAGCTGGTATCTCAGCAAAAAAAACCAAAAAACAAAAAACAAATTTTGCCTTGCACATACACACCAAGCTTTCTGGATCTTCAAACTGCGACCAATGTCTTCAGGTTGTGTGGGTCTATAGCAAGGTTCTGGTTGCAATGGCTCTCAACTATAGCTTCCTCTTGTATTCTCTATAGCAGGCAGAGAGGGTGGGAAAAGAAATAAGCCCCAAACCTGGATGTTTCTCTTGAAAGTCAGATAAGAATTCCACCCACACCTTTGACTCTGCCCTTGGTAAATTCTAGTGGAATTCTTAAGCTCTGTCCTAGTATGGCTGAGGTAGAAAATGTCCTGACAATATCATGTTTCAAAATGGTCCTGCAGAGGCCTCACCCAGAGATCCGGAAGCATCTGTTATCCCTTGCTAGCTTGTCTTGTATTCTCTATATAAGCTCACATGACCGCGAGCAAACGAACTTCTCTCATCTTTTAAATTTTCTCATCTATAAATTGGATTTTCTCTGACCAGGAAGAAAAACAAAACAAAAAACCAAAACATCCCAACAACAAAACCCGGGGCCTGATTCAGAAAGCAGTAGCTGTCACTCAGAGGTGACTGCCAGTAGCTGTAACAGGAGGGAAGCCTTGGGGGAAACTCAGCAGGAAACCAAGAACTCTTCTGTAAAAAAGGAACTGAAACACCCCCGCTGCAGGGCTGAGCTCCGGAGTTTGCTGTGCAGGGGCTGGGGGCCTTCAGCCTGGCTCGGAGGATAGGAGGAGCCGGTCCGACTCGAGCCCTGGGCCGGCGGCCGGGGAGTGCTCCCGGGGGCTGCAGTCCGCTGACCATGTGTGCATGCTCCTTCTCCCTCCTCCCCCAGCTGTCCCCAGTCCCTCCCCCACCCCCACCCCCGCGGCTCTTACCCCTCCCCCACCTCCCGCCTGGTTCGCAGAGTCCCAAGCTAGGCGGAAAGGAGTGCGACTTGTAGGGGCACTAGAAATGCTGGTAAGTTTCCAAAGTTCCAGCTTTTCACACCTAGGTCTGTGCAGCCGCTCGCTGTACGGCCCTCAGGGCTAGGTAAGGAGAGAATGAACTCCGTTCAGGGCCTCGACTGTATTTACAAAACGTCCTCCATTAAGCCTCACAAGAACCCTCTGGAGTGTGTATAGCCATTCTAGGCCTGCAGGACCAAGGCTCTATTGACTGGGTTGTGGACACCTCATGGCAGGGACCTTACTTGGCAGGCATCAGGATCACAGGCATAGGCCTCTCCTTCTCCCCCTCCCCCTTCCTCCTCCTTCCCTCCCTTTCCTTCCCTCCCTCTCTCTCCCTCTCTCTCTGTCTCTTTCTCCCCCTCCCCCCTCTCC
>NW_022196903.1:113291308-113292480 GCF_008632895.1 Mastomys coucha | reverse complement strand
CGGCTTCATTGTTTGCTTGAAGGGTGAATGGAGCTCCCTGAAACAAAGCTGAAGGACTTTCCAGAAGGGGTGAAAGGCGGCCTTTGGATATGAAGTACACACTGTAAGTCCCCCATATGTAAAGCTGCCTCTTTCTACAAGATACTCCTTGCTGTTGTTGGTGTTGTTTGTTTTGTTTTTTGGCCGCCTTTGCTTTGGTGAACGCAGGGTCCTGCAAATAAATGTTCTACCACTGAGTGACACCCAAAGTCCACAAGCTATTTAATGCCATTACCCAAAAGAGGAGATTCCTCTGCCATATCTCTCCTGGAGCCCCTCCTCTCAGATAAAAGAGACCGTCCCTGGTCAGATGGATTTTGAATTACCAACTCATTCCCGAGGCTTTATAATACTTGCTCTAGGCCCAAAATCTCCTAGAGCATTTCTAGTTCCCCCTTTACACCCACATTTACTCATTTTTCTACTGGTTGCCCTCTGTGGTGGAAGGATACCACCAGAGTGAGGGGCTGTGTTCCGACCGGAACCTTGGCCCAACCAGGGCAGGACAGCAAGATCCCCAACTCCAAAACAAGACTTCATTTCTTGAGTGTTCCTCACATAAAAGGCAATTTTTTAAGAAGACAAACACAGCTCCAGCACCCGGACAAGAGTTGGTTAGTGGCAGACTGGTGGAGAGCAAGTTCTCATAGACATTCTACTGCCGTGTCTCTTAGTACCCTATGAACGGTAACCTTAGTCCCCTATGGCTCCCTTTATCGAAGAGGACCCTGAAAGGTTACTCTGGCATACAGCTCAATGGTAGAATATATGCCAAGGGCAATGAGGCAAACAGTGGATAGGATCTAGCTGTAGACAGAAAGAGAACTTTCTAAGTAAGAGGAAACTGTTTATAGGAGCTTAGCATGCAAGGGGGTAGACAGGGGCTACTTGCAGGCTGTTTTGCCTGCCAGGCAAATGTGCACAAGTCTTGAGCTTCCCAAAGTCTACTCAGAACCTGGAAGGAAAGCATTGCCGTCTGCATGGTAATGTAGGGCTGTGCACACATTAGGCAAACACTCCATCAAAGAACTACATCCCCATGCAGACCTGGACACTGCAATTAATTCCTGAATTCAAATAATGCATTTTTCTTTTCTTTTCTTTTCTTTCCTTTTTTTTTTTTTTTTTTTTTT
>NW_022196903.1:113248732-113291289 GCF_008632895.1 Mastomys coucha | reverse complement strand
TTGAGACAGGGCTTCTCTGTGTAGCCCTGGCTGTCCTGGAACTCACTCTGTAGACCAGGCTGGCGTCGAACTCAGAAACCTGCCTGCCTCTGCCTCCCAAGTGCTGGGATTAAAGGTGTGCGCCGCCACCACCCAGCCAAATAATGTGTTTTCCAATGTGTGGTGCGCGCTGGAATCCCAGCTTTTAGGATGCCGAGGCAGGAAGTTGGCTGAGAATTTGAAGCCAGCCTGATCTACAGTTGAGAGATTTTTATCCAAAAAAGAAAGCTAATTAATCTTGGGTGTGTGTTGTCTGTATTTACTTGCAATTTTAAAAAATAATACTGTTTAGAAAATTAGAAAAAAAAACAGCAAAAATTATTTTAAAGCATTTGTTTAAAGATTTATTTATTGTATGTATGTGAGTACACTGTAGCTGTCTTCAGACACACCAGAAGAGGGCATCAGATCTCATTACAGATGGTTGTGAGCCACCATGTGGTTGCTGAGAATTGAACTCAGGACCTCTGGAAAAGCAGTCACTGCTCTTAGTCTCTGAGCCATCTCTCCAGCCCACAAAAATTCTTTTAAAGAGTTTATATACAAATTCTTATTTAGCAAACAATGTGGGTGTATTTTAATACGTTTGATTTTAAAAAAAAAAAGAAAAGAAAAGAAAAGAAAAAAACCCAAAAACCACGTAGAACAAACAGAGCAGCCAGGCCCTGGGGGTGGGCTGTACTCCTGAGGGCAGGGGAGCTGCCAGCAGGATCAGGGGAAGGTTCTGTTACTGCCTTCCTCAGGGAAGGGGAGCTTGCCTCAGAGCCAAGATTAGCATAACATGATAGCATTATACAATCCTATTATTCTTTGATTTCTCCATCCTTGACCTGACTCAGCATTCTAAAGTTACTTAAGACCTGGGAGTTTAGGTTTTGCCAAATCTACCCCTGCGCGCTTTGAGACCGAGTCCTATGCTGCAGCTGAGGCTGACCCTAGACTTGTAGCAATCCTCCTGCTTTAGCCTCCCAAATGCTGAGGTCACCCAGCCTGAGCCAAGCCCAGCTTTGCTAAATCCTTTCTTATTAAGTCCAATAAAGTTGTATTCTAGGGAAGGACGAGAATCCACGTGACCCAGATAGACATTCAAACTCTGCTACTTGCCTCGTGACTTTGCACAAATGACCTAACTTTTCTGAATTAAAAAAAAAAAAAAAGGCATAACATGTCCCTCACAGAATTAAGGGAGGTAAACTGCACATACAGGTCCTGCCACAGACTATATATTTAGAAATAAGCTGTAAGCCATAGTCACATACACACAGCTGCTCCCGTCTCTCATTGAGTTGTCTGTCTGTAGAACGGATTAGAGGGTAGGGGTGGATACTTTCAACAATTTTCTGAAGTAAAAATTGTTCCCACTTCACAGATGAGGAAACTAAGGCTCAAAGATCAGATAAATGCTCAGTGAGACAACTCCTAAAAGATCTAGGGCTGACTTTTTTTTTTTTTTTTTTTTTTTTTTTTTTTTTTTTTTTTGTCTCCTACTGCTTCTGTCCCTTTGGGTCCACACCATCAGTCATGGCCAGAAAGGGACCTGGTAGTCAATGGCACCTGGAGCCCTCTCCTCTGCCCCGCTGGCTTCCATCTATCTACCTTCCCTCCCACACCTCCCGACATCCCTACCCCACCCCCACCCCGTAATACAGCCTCCGCATTTTCCTTGTTAAAGAACGTGTCAGGTCGGGAACGCCTGTCTGGGACGCCTTCCAGAGCGCCTCCCTTGTAAGGGAGCCGATAAGTAGGTCACATCAGGATGCTGGTGGTGGGAGGGTAGGCTGCGATGGGAGGAGGCAAAAATACTTCAGATCACATGGAAAATGGGAGACAGAGTAACCGGGTTTCTTCCTTCCTGCTTTCTCAGTCTCCCCGGGGCAGCTGCCCCTAGGCCAAGGCCTACAGGAAAGTGTTTCCTGTCCTGGTGACCTGGGAGGTCACCAGCAATGCTGAGCTTGAGTGTACTGGGCTTGTGTCTCCTTTGCTCTCCTACCCCACCTAGTCCTGCATACCTCCCTTCACCCTCACGAGGCCCAGCTCCATTTTTCTCATCGATGGAGAAGAGAAAGCTGACCTGGGAGGCCCTGGCCTGACCGCCTGCAGCAGCACCCTGGTTTACCCAGATCTGGGTCCCTGTTCCCAAGACTACTATTGCAGTGCAATCGAGTCGCAGCCTTCGCAACCTCTCTTCTTACTAGCTCTCCTGCGGGTGGGCTACAACCAGAGCAGCGGAGGATCCCACAGCTGGGCAGATGGCTGTGGGGACCCCAGGCAGAGGAGGCTATGCAGGGCAGCAAGACACACACACCCATGCCCTGCCCGCCTCTGTACAAAACGCTCCTAAACCCCACCCCCACCCCCTACAATAGGTCCCTTTCCCTAGCTGAGCCCTGCTGGAGTCCCACTTGTAAGAAAATGCAGCTCTTGGGGAAGTCCCAGCTGTGGAGGGCAGCTGTGTGCCGACCAGGACTGAAAACTGACATTGACCACACAATCCCAAGTTTGCATTTAAGGTTTAAGACAGGGGAAGAGGCCGGGCAGTGGTGGTGCACGCCTTTAATCCCAGCACTTGGGAGGCAGAGGCAGGCAGATTTCTGAGTTCGAGGCCAGCCTGGTCTACAGAGTGAGTTCCAGGACACAGAGAAACCCTGTCTCGAAAAACCAAAAAAAAAAAAAAAAAAAAAAAAAAAAAAAAAAAGGACAGGGGAAGAAGAGACAAAAACCCAACCTTCAGCCTGGGAAAACCCTTCTACTTCCTTGGAATTCTATCTCCAGGGGACCAGTGTCTTCTCTCTGTGTCTAGCCTAGGGGCTTCCCATCCAGCCTTGGCTGCCCGGTTCTTGTTTCCCTGATATCCCTCCCCTGGCCACTCAGGGATAGGAAGCCCTCTGCTCCTCTGCTCCTCTGCTCTGGAGAAGGGAGTAGCCCCTGTCCCTTGAGTGTCCGTCCCCACCTGCCCTGTGGGTGGGAAGGTCCGCTCCTGCTTTCAGTTGCTCTCACTCTTGCAGAGCCACTGAGAGGCAGTGCTGAGAGAGACATCCATCTACACCTGGGTCTTTTATTATACTTAATCTCCCCAGTGGGGCAGACTTGTCAAACACACCTCATTCCCAGGCTGGAGAAATCCTAGCTATCTCTCATCAGAGTGGGTGTAAATCCCCACAGGTATGCGGCAGACAGGTAAGTTCCGTGCCAGGATGGGGGTGCCTTGTGCTAAAACAAAACAGTTCAGACTTGTAAAATGTATGTCTTTTGTGTTCTCCAGCTCCCTGGCATCTGCCACTGCGCAGGTCGGGGACTAGACCACTCTCTGTCTATGTCTAAGTGGGGTTGCTTCATCCGGGGCCAGAGCAGGCTCATTTCAGACAGCTGAGGAGAGAGGCCAGTCTTGAAGTTCCCATATGCCCCCCACAATTAGTCATGCACTTAAGCAGGGCTTCTGAAACCTCACTGTGCCTCAGAGTCACCAGGGGTTTGTTAAAACAGTGTCACCACTTGTCTTGTTCCTGGGTTCTGAGACTTCCACTTGAAGCCACAGCTTCAAGTCCTGTATGTGGTTTCTCATGTGTGTGTGTGTGTGAATGCTAAACTTAAAGGGCACACTTTTTATGGTGTCTTTATCCATTCAGATCACAAGCTCCAACCCCATTATACTTTTGTGTGTTGTTTCCTTTTTTTTTTTTTAGAGATTTATTTATTATTACATATAAGTAGCTGTCTTCAGACACACCAGAAGAGGGCGTCAGATCTCATTACGGATGGTTGTGAATCACCATGTGGTTTCTGGGATTTGAACTCAGGACCTTCAGAAGAGCAGTCAGTGCTCTTAACCACTGAGCCATCTCTCCAGCCCTGTTGTTTCCTTTTGAAAGAGGGTCTCAAGTATGCTGGCTGGCCTCAAACCTGCTCTGTGGCAAGGCTGGTCTTGAACTCCTGATCCTCCTGCTTGCCAAGTGCTGGGATGACAGGTGTGTACCACCTTTCCTGCCTTAATTCTGGTCTTGCATATGTGGGTGACTGACTGAGAGTCTTACTATTCTATACCCTAGGCTGGTCTTGAACTTTTCATTCTCCTATTGAGTAAAACATGGGTCCCTTGGACATAATCATGACAACACTATAGTAACCAATATGGTGCCTATTAACTAATGGTTGGGTAGGATGAGCAGAAGGGAGATACTGAACAAAGCAATGACTGACAGTGGGGGTTAGCACAGTGGGGGTTTCATTATGCTTCTCAGAGAGGGGCACAATTAAAACCCTATGGATTGTTACTTCTAAAATATTCCACTTAATATTTTCAGTTCATGATTGATCTTGGGTTATGGAAGCCTTGGAAAAGCAAAAATCTCCATTAGGAGGTTCAAAGCCTAGAACACATTCCCGGGGTTTCTGGTTCCACATTTCCTCCTCCTCCTCCTCCTCCTCCTCCTCCTCTTCCTCTTCTTCCTCCTCCTCCTCCTCCTCCTCCTCCTAGTTCATCTCGTCTGTTTCTTTGTTTGTTTGAGACAGGATCTCACTTTGTAGTCCTGGCTGGCCCTGAATTTAGCAAAGATCTGCCTCCTTCTGCCTCCTAAATGTTGTTATTATAGGAGTGTGGCACCTAGTCTGACATTTCTGACCATCTTTACATGAAAGGATAGTGCTGTCTGGGGACCATGTGTAGCCAAAGAAAGCTTAGGTTTGAGTCACAGTCTTTCCCTCGGCAGCTCCTAGCACTCGTAGCTAGAGCTTGCTGAACTTCAGTTCCTTAGCCACAGGGTAGAGTCACAGAGAGGAGGAAACCTAAATTGAGAAAATGCCTCCATAAAATCGATCAAGCCTATAGTATATTCTCTTCATTAGTAGTTGATGTAGGAGAACCCAGCTTATTGGGGATGGTGCTATCTCTGGGCTGGTGGTCCTGGGTTCTATAAGACAGCAGGCTGAACAAGCCATGAGGAGCAAGCAGGTGAGCAGCACCCCCTCCTCCACGGCCTCTGCATCAGCTCCTGCTCCAGGTTCCTGCTTTGTTTGAGCTCATGCCCTGTCTTTGATGATGAACTTCAGTGTGGAAGTGAAATAACGCCCTCCTTCTCCACTTGCGTTTGGTCATAGTGTTTCATCCCAGCAATATAAACCCTAATTAAGACAGAGAATCAGACTGCATGTGGATTCCCTAATTAAGACAGAGAATTAGACTGCATGTGGATTTGAAAGAGCTTTTCAATGTCCATGGCAAATAGAGTATACGGACTGCCATGTGGCTCAGGTATAGATCATATATTTCACATACACAAAGCCCTGCATTCAATCCCAAGCACCACAAAAAAAGAGCAAGCCACCAAGACATTGTTTATCAAGTTGGTTTGTTTCTTGCGTATCAGATCCCCTGCCCAGTGCTGTGGCTGATTGGAGACAGATCATGTGTGAGAACTCTAAAGCCCAGTTAAGCTTCCTGCCTCTTAGTCAGATATGATGGTGTACTGGCTGGTTTTGTGTGTCAACTTGACACAGGGTAGAGTTATCACAGAGAAGGGAGTTTCAGTTGGGGAAGTACCTCCATGAGGTCGTGGGGCATTTTCTCAATTAGTGATCAAGGGGGTAGGGCCCCTTGTGGGTGGTGCCATCCCTGGACTGGAGGTCTTGGGCTCTATAAGAAAGCAGGCTGACCAAGTCAGGAGAAGCAAGCCAGTAAGGAACATCTTTCCATGGCCTCTGCATCAGCTCCTGCTTCCTGACCTGCCTGAGTTCCAGTCCTGACTTCCTCTGGTGATCAACAGCCATGTGGAAGTGTAAGCTCAATAAACCCTTTCCTCCCCAACTTGCTTCTTGGTCATGATATTGTGCAGGAATAGAAACCCTGACTAAGACAGATGGGAACAAGCCTACAGAACTCAGAGGCTAGTTGGTAGGATGGCATGTTTGAATTCATCTGAGATAGACACCAAAGAGCAGGAGAGAAACCATATTCCTAGAAGGAGTGTAAAAGGTTCAGGTAGAGGTCCTGGAAGGAATATAGAAAGAATAAAAGCTGCCTATGTCCTTCCCACATGACATCCAGAGTGGCACTTAGCCAGGACACCAAATTGGGTCCTCAAAGATTGTTTGCAAGCAGGTTCCATGTTTGTTTGTTTGTTTTAATTATAGCCAGGTAGTGGTGGTAAAAGCCTTTGATCCAGCACTCAGGAGGCAGAAGCAAGCAGATCACTGAGATCAAGGCCAGCCTGGTCTACAGAGGGAGTTCCAGGACAGCCAGAATAGAGACAACATTTTCTGAAAAACAAAGCAAAATAGCAACAATGAAAGAAAATTGTGTGCGTGCTTGCATGTGAATGTGTGTGCACCCAAATGTGAGTGCCCAAGAAGACATAGGATCCCCTATAGTCAGGTTTTCAGATGTTTGTGAGCTGTCTGATGTAGGTGCTGGGAGCCAGAACTTGGGTCTGCTGCAAAATCTGTACATGTTCTTAGCTGCTGAATCATTTCTCCTGCATACTAGAATACACACACACACACACACACACACACACACACACATGTACACACATGTGCAAAAGTTGTACATGTACAACTGTTAAAAAGCGGAACAGCCATTGAAAAGAAGAATGCTTCTTATCCACAAAATTAGTCAATTGATTATTTTCTATGGTATCAGAGGCAGAATATATAGATTTATGTATATGCACTCTGACTCGTATTCATGGATCTACTGATTTATATATAGACACACCTGCTTTTCTAACCTTTTTAAAACTAAATCTTTTTATCTTCTGATCGAAGTATAATCATGTAGTGGTAGAAAATTTGCAAGCGAAATACAAAGTAAAAAAAAATAAAAGAAAAGAAAAGAAGAAAGTGAGTCACTCGTAAACCCACAGCCCAGAAACAGCCAGAAGACAGCAGAGCATCCTTCTGGCCAATGCATATTATTCTTCATGAATTTTGAAGGCATTCAAGATTAAATGTTTATCCAGTTCTATGTCATTTCTTTGTCTTAATGTACAAGTAGCTTTTTGGTATTTGTGATGGGTAATCTTGGTTGTTAACTTGGCATATGTAGGAAGAGGAAGCATCAACTGAGAGGTGATCCTCTATTAGTTGGCCTGTGGGCAGGCATGCCTGTGAGGCCTCTTCTTCTTCTTAAAGAATTGTTTATTTTATATGTAAGAGTACATTGTCGCTCTCCTCAGACACACCAGAAGGGGGCATCAGATCCCATTACAGATGGTTGTGGCCACCATGTGGGTGCTGAGAATTGAATTCAGGACCTCCAGAAGAACAGTCAGTGCTCTTAAGCACTGAGCCATCTCTCCAGCCCCTGTGAGAGGCCTCTTCTTGACTGTTGATTGATGTGGGAGGACTCAGTTGGTCTTAGGTTGGATAAGAAAGGCTGAATGTGAGCCTGGAAGCAAGCCAGGAAGTCTAGCTCTTCAGTGGTTTCTGCTTCAAGCTCCTGTCTTGAGGCCCTGCTTTGGCCTTCCTCAACCATGGGCTGTAGGCTGTAAGCTAAAACAAAGCTTTCCCTCTTCCCCAAGGTCCTTCTGTTCATGGTGTTTATCACAGCAACAGAAACCAAATACAACAGTATTCATTTAAATATTCTTCAAAAATCTTTTTTAAATATCTACTCATATCTGCAACAGTCTACATTTAACCACTTATTTACCCTATAAATCTCAATCAACACCCTTGAATAGCTGAGTAACTACTATATCCTTAGACTGAACCTAGAAACATAGCGCTCTCTCTCTCTCTCTCTCTCTCTCTCTCTCTCTCTCTCTCTCTCTGTTGTTGTTGGGTTTTTTTTTGGTTTTTGTTTTTGTTTTTTTTTTCTTGAGACAGGATATTTTTGTGTATCCCTGGCTGTCCTTGAACTTGCTCTTATAGACCAAGCTGCCCTTGAACTCTAAGATCTGCCTCTCCTGCCTTCCAAGTGCTGGGATCAAAGATGTGCACCACTGCCACCCAGGACATTATAGTCTCTTAATGCATATCCCAACTTGTTTTCTGGACCTCCTACTTGAAAAGAGAGGAGACTCTAGTTTCTGGTTCTGCATATAAGAAGCTTGGAAGACACCACTCTGATGGGACAAGCAATAGTTACATGGCTGAAGAGTCTACATCTCATCTCTTCTTGGCTCTGGAAGAGAGGTGGGCAAACATGGAAAGTAAACCCCTCAAGCTGGATGGGCAGGCAGGTGGACACAGGGTACCATGGCCAAGCAGAGCAGACTCTGGGGCAGGGTGAGGTGGGGCGGGGTGGGGTTGGGTTGGGGCTGACTGCTGCAAGAGAAATGCTGGAGGCAGAGGGATGCATCTCAGAGTCACAATGCCAGGAGCCCACTGCAATGGGTGAGGAAAATGCTTTGTGCATTTTACCTCTAGGAGCCCCACTAAGTACTCAGAGTAAATGCTGTAAGAAAACCCCTTCCTGCAGAGATAATGGGAACAAAACCATCTTGAAATAACAGAGGATTTGCTCTTTTAAATATGGTCTGCTTTCAAGAGGCATTATTAACCACAGCCTAAGCTTTTTATCACAGCCTACCTCACCCGAGGAAAGAAAATACCCAGCCGGGCAGTGGTGCTGCACACCTATGATCCCAACACTTGGGAGGCAGAGGCAGGTAGATTTCTGAGTTCGAGGCCAGCCTGGTCTACAGAGTGAGTTCCAGGACAGCCAGGGCTACACAGGGAAACCCTGTCTCGAAAAACCAAAGGAAAAAAAAAGAAAAAAAAAAGAAAATACCCACTGTATTGCACACTGGCCACTTTGTCCTACGTAAGAAGTCAGTGATGGGAGGGTTGATATGCATTTCTGAAGTTCACAGAGGCTCAGGAAGGCCCATCATCAAGAACTATTGAACCCCCTAATGTCTACCATACCTTACCACAGCAATAACTATCTGTTTATAATATTCTTTTTGGCTGATACATCATATCTGTATATCAAGAGTTTATAAAGGCATGGTTTAAAAAGATTGAACAAGACACCAGAATCAGACATGGCAGGGGAGTTAAACTCTGAGCTGCACTAAGGACTCTCAAGCAGACAGAGAGCAAGCAAAGACTGAGTGAGAGTGAAGCTGAGAGGAAGAAATCCTGGAAGGGGCTGGGGGAGTGGCTCAGGGATAAGATGCTAGCTAGCCTAGCAGGTTCAAGGCCCTAGGTTCCATTCCCAGCACCAAAAAGGAAATTAAAGATATAAGCTCAGAATACCTGGAGATGATGTCATATTACATGAGAAAAAAATAACACCAATCTTTCAAGACTGTATAAAATAAAAATTGACTACAGGTAGTGGTGGTCTGTCTTAGGGTTTTACTGCTGTGAACAGGCACCATGACGAAGGCAACTCTTTTGTTGTTGTTGTTGTTGTTTTCAAGACAGGGTTTCTCTGTGTAGCCCTGGCTGTCCTGGAACTCACTCTGTAGACCAGACTGGCCTCAAACTCAGAAATCCACTTGCCTCTGCCTCCCAAGTGCTGGGATTAAAGGCGTGCGTCACCACCGCCCGGCTTCAAGGCAACTCTTGTAAGGACATCAACGTTTCATTAGGGTTGGTTGGCTTACAGGTTTAGAGGTGCAGTCCATTATCGTCAAAGTGGGAGCATGGCAGCATCTAGGCAGACATGGTACAGGCAGAGCTGAGAGTTCTACATGTTCATCTGAAGGCTGCTAGTGGAAGACTGACTTCCAAGCAGCTAGGGTGAGGGTCTTAAGCCCACACCCACAGTGACAAACCTACTCTAATAAGGCCATACGTCCTAATAGTGCCACTCCCTGGGCCGAGCATATACAAACCATCACATGGCCCCCCCCCCCACATACTTTAAAAAATGAGGGGGGGGAGAGTAAGAATCAAGAAGAAATACTAGAGATGTCAAACCCAGGAACAGAAACACACATGGCCATTGACAGGCTTATGTGTGGGTGACATGGCTGACAAAAGCATTTCTGAGACTGAGGATGTGTCTCTAGAAATGCTCCAAACTGAAAGCAAAGAACAGAAACAGACAACCAGAATAGTCAAAGGCCGTGTGGCTCCTGCAGCTGATGTGAATGAACGTCTGAGGGAGAAGGAGGGGACAGAAGGTGTAGTTAAGTCAAAGCTGTCAGAATCATCGCTCAAGTGGACCTCCGATGCTGACAAATCATAGACCCAGGGAGCAGAGAACTCTAGGCAGGAGGAAAAAAGGTTTCAGAAAATTAAAGATGAAGAGTCCCAAAAAAAGACAGTACAGTGAAATATTTAAGGTACTCAGAAGGGCAGAGGTGGTTCAGTGGGTAAAGGCTCTTGGCACCAAGGCTGATGACCTGAGTCCGATCCCTGAGACCCACAAAATGGAAGAGAAGTGACTCCCGAAAGCTGTCCTCTGCTCGCCCATGTTTGCACTACGGCACACAAGCAAACCTTTTGAAATGAGAGGGTAAGACCATCAACATGGCACTTGGCTCTGAAGCTCAGCCACCAGAATTCAATCCCTGCACCCTAGGTAAAGGCAAAGGAGAAAACCAATTCCACGGAACTCTCCCAAGACCTGCACAAATACACCATGGCGTGCGAGCTCGTGTACACACATCATGCATGCACACACATACAATAATAATAAAAAAATTTTGACGGTAATGAAAGTTTCAGAAATAACCTGCAGACTACAACACAGTATAAATAAGCTTAGCACCAACACTGAAGCAGATAGTGAGTGATTACAATACAAATAAAGTTCCAAATAGCTGGGAAACACAAAGTATGATGTCATACTCTCATTTACTGAATGTCGAATGAAAAAAATTAGAAGTGTAGAGGAATACACTATACAAGAAAACAAATAAGCTAATTGCATTATCAAAATATGTGTGTCCCAAGAAACAAGTTAACTATCGATAATGACCACAACCTGCTGAAGGAATGAAATACAACTAGCTTCCCTGGGGTTAAAACTAGGCAGCCATAGAACCTAAGCTAGCAAGTTTCTGAGCACCTTAGAAGGCCATGCTGCTGTGTGAAAGGCTTTCCTGGTTGAGAGAGTGCCATCAAGCTCAAGTGACCCAGAAGACAATGCATAAGGAGGGACCTTTAATGAAGCCGGTTTCAAAAGAACCAGGAAACAGCATGGAGAGAGGGTCAACAGACGCAAGAAATCTAAGTTCAGCGAAGAAATCAGACACCTTGACATGGATTTAGAGGACTGCCATGGTGAAATGAGTAAGAAGTTAAAAAAATAAATAAATAAAAGAGGAAAATAAAGACATTTTTCTAAGCTGGGCAGTGGTGGCGCATGCCTTTAATCCTAGCACTTGGGAGGCAGAGGCAGGTTGATTTCTGAGTTCGAGGCCAACCTGGTCTACAGAGTGAGTTTCAGGACAGCCAGTGCTATACAGAGAAACCCTGTCTTGAAAAACAAAACAAAAACAAAAACAAACAAACAAACAAACAAAAACTAGAGACTTGAGGAAACTCAAGAGTCAAGGCCTGACACAGAAGGCTCTAGAGAAACCAACCATCAATACCAGCTGCTTAAGGCAGAAGTCTTCTCCCATAGACCACAAGAGTTAAGATGATACAGGATGGCGCTGGAGAGATGGCTCTGTGGTTAAGAGCACTTGCTGCTTTTGTAGAAGATAGGTTCAGTTCCCAGCACCCACATGGCAGCTCACAGCCATCTGTCTGTAACTCCAGTTACAGGGGACTTGACAGCCTCTTCTAAACCTGGACATCAGGCATGTATACGGTATACATACATGTAGGCAAAACATTCATATACACAAAATAAAGAAATAAACCTTTAAAAAAAGGTTACACAGGGTGACCTTAATTTTAAGTCCATTAAACGTGAATATCTAAACTATAAGTGGGGCTTTGACTTCAGTCAGTGGCTACAATCCAGTGTACAGGAAACAGAATTTTTGGAAAGCAAGATGAGCGAGGGAGAACAATCTCTAAATATGCAAATGACAGTAGATCTGAGATGTGTGATTTGTTAGAACGGAAAAAAGGAATATGCCAGCAAAGAAACGGCATTAGCAGCCTGCAGAAATGCCTTCAAGAACACACTGGCTGTGCTGGAAGTGTAAATCAGCCAGTAGAGTGCTTGCCTAGTATGCACAAAGCCCCAGATTCCCCAGATCCACACAAAAGTGGGTGAGCTGGTGCTCGCCTGTAGCTCTACCCCTCAAGAAATAGAGGGAGGGAGGGGCAGAAAGTCAAGGTCATTCTCAGCTACATAGTGAGCTCTAGGCTAGCTTAAGATTCACATGAGACCTTGTCTTAGAAAGAAAGAAAGAAAGAAAGAAAGAAAGAAAGGAAGAAAGAAAGGAAGAAAGAAAGAAAGAAAGAGAAAGGAAGAAAGGAAGGAAGGAAGAAAGAGAAAGAGAGAAAGGAAGAGAAAGAAAGAGGAAGAGAAAGAAAAAGAAAGAAAGAAAGAAAGAAAGGAAGAAGGAAAGAAAGAAAGGAAGGCAGGAAGGAAGGAAGGAAGAAAGAAAGGGAGGGAGGGATGAAGGAAGGAAGGAAGAGAGGGAGAGAAAGAAAGATCACAGTGGAGAAGCTAAACAGAATTGGTAACACTGAAAACAGGAAAGCACTGCCCATTCTCAGCAACACCACGAACAGGATAATCTTTTGATGAAAGAATTTATAGCAGCTAAGAGTCAAGACTGTGATTACCAGTCAGTTACTAAAAAGACAAGGAAGCAGGTTACGGAGCAGTAACTCGTCCTGGGTGTTCCACACAGTGTCAGCAGAAACCAAATTTGAATCAGCTGATGAGTGCGTGTGGGAATATCTTCTTGTTGCTGAACTTGAGACAGTTCACCTCCTGAAGATTATACTGGATTTTACTCCTGAATGGCATAATTTCTGTGATCTCTTTGAAGAATGAATACAGAAGTTTAATAAAGAGTTTAATATAAAAGGGGGTGGAGTTAAGCAGTGCAACTCCCTGAGAGAGCACTTGGCTGGCATGGGCAAGGCTGAAAAGTCGCTGTCTCAGATCTCAGATACACAAAACTGAGGGAGTTCCTTGCAGTAGACTTGACTTCAAACAATGATAAAAGTTATTTAGAAGAAAGAGAAAATAAAATAGGCCAAAAGCTCACATTTATTGAAAGAAAGTAGAAGGCCAGTGTGCTCAGATCTACAGTACTCGTGAGATCCTTGATTTCAGCATGATGGGAAGAAAAATAAATATATAAACAAATGTAACAACTCCATAAAAATAAATGAAGGTAAAATGAAAACTTCATTTGTATTATCTTTCAAAAAATTTGGGGCGTGGGGCAGGCTTGAGACAGAGTTTCTCTGTGTAGGCCTGAATGTCCCTGAACTCACCTCTGTAGACCAGGCTGGCCTGGGACTCAGGGATCCACCTGCCTCTGCCTCCCGAGTGCTGAGATTAAAGGTGTGTGCCACCGAAGGCAGACCTCATCTCTTATAATCACTTTTAATATCAATAGTCTAACTGACAAGGAGAGGGGCTGGAGGGTGGCTTAGTCAGCAAAGCACTAGCTGTGCAAGATGAAGGCTTGCGTTTAATTCCCAGAATCTACTTTAAAAGCTGACAGTGATGGCGCACTGAGGGTCAGGCTTGGAGAGGAAACAATAGCAGATCCTTCTGGCCAACCACCCTCGCCAATGTGGTGAGCCCCAGACCATGCAGAGAGCTTATCTCAAAAAGCAAGGCAGACGGCCTGAGAAGTGACCCCCTACTTCATTATCCTGAGTAGGCCTACGCCACCAGGCCCAGTGAGTAGAACAACCTGTCGGCCGCCTTACCTGTCCAGTGGAAATAAGTAGGCAAACACCGAGCCCTTCTCCATGCAGTTTAATCAGGAACCTTCATTTTTACTTCTTCTCTAGCTAGCTTCTTTTATATTCTTCTATATCTTCTTCTTACGTCTTACTTATTACTACTTACATCTTATTAGTTACATCTTATTAGTTACATACTTATTCCTAATTCTACATCTTACATCTGTCCTTACATCTTACTTCTATATCTACATCTTCTCTCCTATCCTATTACCAGCCCCAATTCTACATACTTACTCCTAAATTTCTCCTAACCCATCACCAGCCCTGTCTACATACTTACTATCTTTACATACTTACTCAATACTCTTCCAGCCCCCAGCCCTTGTGGGTTAAATACTTTCCCTGGTCCCAATCAGCATCAGCTACATGGCAAAGCATAATAGGCTACAAGAAATCATGCCAGCTTGCATCATAAACTAGAGGCACACAGCTTTTCCAACTAAGGCTTGTTTATCTCAATGCTCTCTGCTCTGGCCGGAGACCAGGTGTTCAATATATATATATATATATTATACATATGTATATGTATATGTATATGTATATGTATATGTATATATATATATATATATTATATATATATATATATGGTGGCAGCTGCGGCTCCCCACACAACCTTTCACATACATTAAACTATGTGAAACAAAACTCACAGAAATGCAAAGGGAAGTAGGTGGCCCTCATAGTATAGGCGGAGACTTGTGAGTCCTATCAGAAATGGGCATATTCAGCAGGAAACAGGAAATAGGTAGGCAGAGTTAAACCCAGCAGCGGCAGCAGCAGCAGCAGCTGGATAGGACTGACATCTACAGATGACTTCATCACGACAGCAGAATTACAGCCTCTGCTCACCAAGATAGGTCCCCTTCTGAGCTATAAAGCACATCTTTATAATTATTTGAAAGTAGAAATCATGGGCCAGGCATAGGTGGCACACATGTCTTTAGTCTCAGCACTGGGGAGGCAGAGGCAGGTGGATTTCTGTGAGTTTGAGACCAACCTGGTCTATAGAGTGAGTTCCAGGACCAACAGGGCTATGTAGAGAGACCTAGTCATAAAACAAAAACAAAAACAAACAAACAAAACCAAAATCAAAAACAGAAACCATGTGATGCCTGTTACTAGACCAAAGTGAAAATAGACTGGAAATCAGTTACAGAACTCTAACGGGAAAGTACACAGAGTGGAGATTAAACAGCACACTTTGAAAATGTATTCAAAATGAAGGAATTCCAAGACAATTAAAGAATTTTGAACTAAATGAAATAAGACGAAATTCATCACAATTTGTGGGACAGAGCAAAGTCAGGGTTCAGAGGGGGAAATTAGCAAAGTCAGGGTTCAGAGGGGGAAATTGGCAAAGTCAGGGTTCAGAGGGGGAAATTAGCAAAGTCAGGGTTCAGAGGGGGAAGAGCACTACATGTGGATGCTAGAAAAGAAGAAACATCTAGAGCCGGTAATCTATACTTCTAAATTAGGAAAGAAAACAAAGAGCAAGCGGTCCTCAGCGACCAAGTCCCTAAGCCTAGGCTGCGGGAAGCTAAGACGAGAGAAAGTTCAACATAATCGTGTGTACAGTAAGACCCTGTCAAACACATGCATGCACGCACACACACACGCGCACACACACACAAATGTGTACATGCACTAAAACAAAACATTCAGGAACCAGGGCCGTACATACAAAGTGAGACTGATGACAGTCTGAGCTATATAAAACCTGTCTTAATAAAACAAAACAGAAAAAGCAAAGAACAAACTCCCCAATTAAATAGAAAATAAGAGCAATTAAATGAATGTAAACTGAAAAAAGAATAATTAAAAAGTACAGAGTCGCCGGGTGGTGGTGGCACACACCTTTAATCCCAGCACTTGGGAGGCAGAGGCAGGTGGATCTCTGAGTTCGAGACCAGCCTGGTCTACAGAGTGAGTTCCAGGACAGCCAGGGCTATACAGAGAAACCCTGTCTTGGAAAAAAAAAAAAAAGTACAGAGTCAGGCATCTGTGTGTGTGTGTGTGTGTGTGTGTGTGTGTGTGCTGTAGCACACGTGTGGTCAGAGGACACCTTTAGATTTGGATTTTCACCTTACCTTATTTTCCTTATTTGGATCTTTGTTGTCTGACACTGCACATGGGGCTAGCTATCCCACGGACTTCTAGGGATGGGTTTGCCTCCGTCTGTTACCCCACCATAGAAGCACTAGGAGATCAGATTCTGTATAGCTCTAGCTGTCCTGGAACTCACTCTGTAGATCAGGCGGGCCTCAAACTCAGAAATCCGCCTACCTCTGCCTCCCAAATGCTGGAATCAAAGGCGTGCGCCACCACTGCCCAGGAGATCAGATTCTAACATGACTGACTTTCTGTGGAGTCTAGGGATTTGAACTCAGGTTCTCACGCTAGCACAGCAAGCTCTTTACCCATTAAGCCATTAAGCCATTAAGCCATTTCTCTTGCTCAGTTTTCCTCTCTCCCTGGTGCTAACAATTGAACTTAGGGCCACACACATGCATGACCACTAAACTAGATTTACAGCCTTTGCTTTGTTTTTCAGGCAGGGTGTGTCTTTTGCCCCAGGCTAACCTCAGTTATTTGCTACTGTGTCCAGCTGATGGAAATCAGAACCGACACAGGAAGATGGATTCATTGTTTCAAAGATGTCAGTTCTTCTCAGTTTGATCTATGGACTCACAACAATTCCAATCAAAATAAATCTCTGGCTATCAGAAATATGGCTACAGTATATATGCAGAGGTAAATACCCAGGTCTAGAACAGCTAATTATACAATGTTGGAAGAAAACAAAAGGGAGACTTATATCAAGGAAACTCAAGAGTCACTATAAATCTATAAAGAGGGAGACAATATGCTATTGGAAAAGAATAGGTCAGTGGGACAGTATGGGAACCCACAAATAAATATACCCAAGTACAGTCAATTATGTTTGGAAAGAGGAAGGGAGCCAGTGTGTGTGTGTGTGTGTGTGTGTGTGTGTGTGTGTGTGTGTGTGTGTGTTGTGGATGGGGAGATACAGAGAACAATGGGAGTTAATATGATCAAAACATACTGCATATATATAGTAATCTCACAGTGAAACTCATTATTTTATACAATTAGTGTATGCTGATGAAAATATCTAAAAGTAAATGAATTGTTAGTTATGATGGCCCATGCCGGTCCTCCCAGAACTTAGAAGGCCTATACAGAAGGATTGCCAAAGTTTAAGGCCAGCCTGAGCTATGTAGAAAGGAAAAGGCTAGGGTGGGGGTTAGTTGGGGAGGGGATGGGAAAAAATAGAATAAAGGACAAGGAAAGAAAAGAAGAGGAAAGAAAAGAAAAAAAAAAGAAAAGAAAAGGAATAAACTAGTAAATCCAGGCACTGGAGTCCTGAAACAAAATATGCTAGGGCTTCAAGATGGCTCAGCTGGGGAAGTGCTTTTCCTGGAAAGCAGGACGACCTGAGTTCAATCCTCAGAACTTGCTTCAAAAACAACAAGAAAACCTCATCATGGTGACATGTGCTTAGAATCCTAGCACTGAGGAGATGAAAAGAGCATGTCCCCGAGGCTCATGGCCAGCCAGCCTAGCCAGCAAGAGACTGAGAAAAAGTGAACGGCACCAGAGGAATGACATCATAGAGTGTCCTCTGCCCTCTACGTGCACTCACATACATGTGCACGCATAACTACATACATGTATGAACTTCTCCAGATACACACACAAACAAATAAGCTGGCAAGACATGGAGAAATCTTAGGTTGCTAAGTGAGGGAAGCCAATCTGAAAAGTCTAATTTGTTTAATCTCGGTGATATGACAGTCTAGAAGAGGTAAAACAGGAAAAGAGATGTGACTGACGATTGCCAGGGCTTGAGAAGAGTAAATGGGTCGGTGGGGGAAGTAACTGTGGTACTGTAGGGGTGGAAATGGGTCACGGCATTTGTGCTGGCTCACACTGTACTCTTTGATGGATGGGTGGTAAGTTCTAGTTGGGGAACGTTCTAGTGGGGTACTCATGTGTGAGGGTAGGGATTTTATGGGAGTTCCCTATTCCTTCAAGTGAGCTATGTACCTAACCCTGCCCTAAATGCAATCTGAAAGTAGAGGGGCTGAGGATGCAGCAGAGTGGCAGTGTGTGCTGAGCCTGTGTGAGGCCCTGGGTGTCCAAAATGGCAAACTCACACCTTCCATAAGAGCAGGAAGCTGACCCCCTCTCCAGCTCAGGTCAAGTATATTACCAGTTTGGGAGCTTGGGTTTAGTCTCAAGATCATGCTTTGGTATCAAGCATTCTTGATCCTGAAAGTCCTTTTCTGAGGGCTAAAAGGATGGCTCAGTGGTTCAGAGCTCTTTCAAAGGATCTGGGTTTAGTTCCCATCAGTTCCCGGCAACCACAAGGTGGTTCATGACCATCCGTAATTCCAGTTTCTAAAAATCCAACACCGTCCTCTGATGTCCACAGGCACCAGGCATGCATCTGGTGCAGATACGTATACAGGCAAAATACTCATAAACACAAAAATAAATCTAAAAAGAATTATTTAAAAAGTCCTTTTCTGGACTGGAGAGATGGCTCAGTGGGTAAGAGCACTGACTGCTCTTCCAAAGGTCCTGAGTTCAATTCCCAGCAATCACATGGTGGCTCACAACCATCCGTGCTGAGATCTGACTCCCTCTTCTGGTGTGTCTGAAGACAGCTACAGTGCGTCACGAGGGAGCGAGTGGGGCTGGAGCAAGCAGAGGTCCTGAGTTCAATTCCCAGCAGCCACATGATGGCTCACGGCCATCTGTACAGCTACAGTGTACTCATACACATAAAATAAATAAATAAAAAGTCCTTTTCTGCTGTTTAGTTGTCTAACTCTTGGAAGAGTTAGCATGCCACTTTCAGCTGATGCTTCTGTGCCTGATTGGCTCTCTGCCCTTGCTTGAACCTTCCATTTCCTCTAGTGCCTTCAAGCCTATAGCATCAGGAGTAGGACACCTGACTGCCTCTCCCTAGTGCATGGTTGCCTACCTCATGCTGCTGCTCTCTGAATGAGACACTGTCTGTCCCACACAAGAGAGCTTTGTAGACTCAGGTCCCAAAAAAGTTTAGGTTTTTCCAACCTTTGAAAAGACAGAGTTGGCCACCTGCGTCTCTCGCTCTCTAACACCCCAGCTTTATAGTTCCTTGTCTCTAAGAGGACAGGCAGTTGGGCAGCTCTCATGGAGCAGTCGCTGTCCCAGGGTTTGGGGGAAAGCACTGCACGGACTATGAAATCATTTTCTGATAACACAGATCTTATTAGCTCTTTGACTAGAGGAAGCAGAGGCCGAGGAGAATCAAAACAACCCACATTTCACATATCTAGTGACACGTAAGGAACCAGCCTGGGGAAACAAAATGGGACTAAAGAGCAAAGGCCAGTGGTGCGTTCAGAGAAGGGGGTGAGGAAGAGAGAAAGTAAAGGTGGAGGTGGCTATCAAGTGATCAAATGCCGCCTTCACAACCGCTCCCAGGATCCCCCCCTTCTCTCAGCTCCCCACAAAACTTACTTGAAGGTGGGTGATTTCTCGGCCTGACTCCATCTTGCTGCCCTGGGGCCACTTGCCACCCTCTGAGTGGCTGTAGTTTGCATGGGCTTTTCAGCTGGGCAGTCTGTGCTTAGGGCTCTTCTGAGGTGGGAGACAGAGCTGCTGCAAAGTCAGACCAGCTATTCATCTTGCTGATGTGGGATGCTTGGCTTGGCCTCAGCCCCTGGGGGAGGTGCAGATGTGTGCAAGTGTCTGCCCCGCATGTGGCATATTGATACGTGGGCCTTTTGAGTTGTCCCTCTAGTCCCAAGCCAGGCCATCTGAGGTGCTGGTGCCTGTTTTGAGACAGTAAGGCTTGCTACTGAAAAAATAATTCTGCGTGTTTCCCAAGGAAATTGGAGAACAGCTGTAACAGAGTTTTCACACAGCACACTAGTTGCTCAGAGTAGAGTCTCTAGTGACACATTAAGGAACCAGCCTGGGGAAACAAAATGGGACTAAAGAGCAAAGGCCAGTGGTGCCTTCAGAGAAGGGGATGAGGAAGAGAGAAAATAAAGGTGGAGGTGGCTATCAAGTGATCAAATGCCACTGGAATAGGGAACTCCCATAAAATCCCTACCCTCACACATGAGTAGAACATTCCCCAACTAGAACCTACCACCCATCCATCAAAGAGTACAGTGTGAGGGAAGAGTTCTAATCATGGGATGGCTTCAGCACAATCCCAAGACATGAGTTTCAGAAGTTTCTCGAATTCTCTCCCTTGTTCTGTTTGTGCCCTCCATTCCTAAGAGCGAGGAGGGAGTAGCTTACCTGGTAGGATGCAAAGCTACAAGGTAAGTAATACAAATTGATACATTCCACTTCTTTCCTGACTTCTCTGAGCCAGGCAGAGCTGTGAGAGCACAGGGGAACGCTGTGCCTTCAAATCCTCGTCACCAGGTCAGCTGTGTTCCCCTCACTTCTGAGAGAGGGCTAGAACAACCAGTCTATTTTTTGGAAACAGATTGTTTTTCCTGTTTACCTTAGAACCTAAAACACTTCTGTCTTTTTCCTAGACCTGTTTTAGACCCAAAGTGCTGTGATGGGAGTCTGTGAGTGTGCCAGACGACGGCTAGCAGGGAGAATTTCCACTCAGGGTAATGGGAGGTGGGAATGGGGCAGGGCAGAGATGAGTATTTATTCTTACCAGTCTTACATGTTAACCAGAGGGAGGAAGGGAGGGAGGGAGGGAGGAAGGGAGAGAGAGAGAAAGAAAGGGAGGGAGAGAGAGAGGGAGAGGGAGAGAGAAAGGGAGAGAGAGAGAGGAGGTTAGATGAGGCATGAGAATTATGTCAAGTGAACAAGATTACCCATCATACCCTACCTCCATATGGGTCAGTCAGCTTTCTGTCACCGTGGCAACATTCTTGGGACAATCAATCAACCTTTGGTTCATGGGTTCAGAGACTTCAGTTCATGGTTGGCAGGTCCTGCTGTAGCAGCAGTCCAAAATCATGTAAGAATGTGTTACAAAGGAAGTCTGTTCACCTCCCGGCAGCAGGGAGTAAATGAAAAAATGGAGAGGGAGGGAAGAGTTCTGGAACCTCTTCAAGGGCAGCACCCCCCCCCAGTAACCTAGCTTCCTCCCACTGGTTCCCACCCCCACTGCTTCCCCTTAGCAATTAAATGAATGTAAACTGAAAAAAGAATAATTAAAAAGTACAGAGTCGCCGGGTGGTGGTGGCACACACCTTTAATCCCAGCACTTGGGAGTCAGAGGCAGGTGGATTTCTGAGTTTGAGGCCAGCCTGGTCTACAGAGTGAATTCCAGGACAGCCAGGGTTATACAGAGGAACCCTGTCTCGAAAAACAAAAACAAAAACAAACAAACAAAAAAAACCCAACCAACCAACCAACAACAACAACAAAAAAAGAAATACAGGAGAACACAGGAAAACAAGTAGAAGACCTTA
This sequence comes from Mastomys coucha, assembly GCF_008632895.1. Taxonomy (NCBI): domain Eukaryota; kingdom Metazoa; phylum Chordata; class Mammalia; order Rodentia; family Muridae; genus Mastomys; species Mastomys coucha. Next base: position 113,269,993 of record NW_022196903.1, on the reverse strand, counting down.
AAGAGGGAACACAAAAATCCCTTAAGGAATTACAGGAGAACACAGCCAAATAGGTGAAGGAATTGAACAAAACTATCCAGGATCTAAAAAATGGAAATAGAAACAATAAATCACAAAGGAAGACAACTCTGGAGATAGAAAACCTTGGAGATAGAATATCTAGGAAAGACATCACGCATCATAGATGCAAGCATCACCAATAGGATACAAGAGATAGGAGAGAGAATCTCAGGAACAGAAGATACCATTGAAAACATTGGCACTACAGTCAAGGACAATGCAAAAGGAAAAAAATAGTTTTAATTATAGAATAAATAACAATGTTTAAGAAACTTGTCTTACTAGAACTTTTATTTATAATTTAACAGATAGCTATTCTTGTTTATATAGAATTTTAAAAGCTAGAACTTTTTATTTGGGGGATCAGAAACAAAATATTAACCATTTTCTCGCCCTTTGCCTTCCTGTTTTGGCAATTCCTCTTATCTTTTAACTCCATAAATGCATCTGTCTGAGTAGAAGGGAAACCAGAAGAAAATATAGAAGAGAAAAGCACCTGAATATATTTCCAAAGAAATTTCCTTAGTAACGAGTACACTGGCTTTAAGAGGAAACAGCTGTGATTGGTTAGGAATCTGGTCAGGTTGCCAAGCTTGCCCTGGATTTGAACCGTACCCTATCTCATAGGCATCATGTGGAGGTAAACAAGAAGCAGGATTTGGAAAGTGTTTTATCTCTCTGTCACACCATGACCCTGCACCAGGAATCATCATCCTTTTTCTGTAAGAGGCCAGAGAGTAAATATTGTTTTGGCCTTTGTAGAGCATATGGCTTTTGTCATGCCCACTCAGCCCTGCTGTTATTGTATAAAAGCAGTCATGCAGTGTGTAAGTGAGAGACGGTGGTAGCATTCCAATAAAGCTTTATTAACAAAAACAGGTGGTCAGAGATTATAAAACCAAAACCAGGTGTGGCCCCACACACTGTAGTCTGCTGAACCCTGTACCAAAAACTTAAATAGAAACACCTTTCAAGTCTAATTTTCACGGGTGTGACTACTGCTGATCTCTCATGAGCTGACACTATGTTAAACTCTCTGGGGACATTCTCATTGTAAAAGACAGTCCTGAGACTCGTGAATGGGACTTCTGAAGTTGATTGTAAGGACTGAACCTGCCCCATGTGGGAAAAGTTTCATCTTTTTTTTAACTGTTAGGGTGATTTTTGTAGGGTGAAGTTCTAGAAAGATTTTTAGGGAAACTCTCTTGGGGAAGGTTTTTGTTTGGACGCACTTGAATTTACCCTCACACCAACTCAAAGCAATTATGGGGTGGGAGCCTTAAATATGGTTGTAAAGAGGCAGAATTACAGAATATAATGTATAATAAGAATGTCCCTTTGCATGGCATGCTGGAACACAACCTCTAGTCCCAGCTAGGCTGAGGCTGAGGTAGGAAGGTAACTTTTGAACTCAGTATATTTTAGTCTTAAAAAATGTAAAATTAAAAAAAAAAAAAAAGATTCTGCAAGTCAGGGTGGTGTAAGTCTCCATGCACTCAGCCCTCAGAAGGCAGAGGCAGGTGGCTGGCTGTGAGTTTGAGGCCAGCCTGATCTACCTAGTGAGCTCTAGGACAACTGGAACTATGTAAAGAGACCCTTTCCCAAATAAATGAAAAAAAAGAAGACACTGTGATTTCACTTATTTGGTTTTTGAGACAAGGTCTCCTGGACTCCTGACCCCACATCTCAGTTACTCAAATTACAAGTGTACCACTATGCCTAACTACTCTTGATTAATCTTGCTTTTTTTGATTAATTCAAATTTAGTGTATTTAGCCAGGCACTGGTAGCACACAATCCTTTAATCCCAGGACTAGGGAAGCAGAGGCAGGTAGAAGTCTGTGAATTTGAGACCAGCCTTGTCTACATAGTGAATTCCAGGACAGCCAGCCTTTAAAAATTATTTTTAAAATGTGACATGTAAGAATTGTAAGCCAGGCTGGGCATGGAGGCTCCAGCTCGTAAATAGCAGCTTGAGAGGGTGAAACAAGAGGAACACGCATTCAAGTCCAGCTTGTTATAAAAGGAGACCCTCTTTCAAAAAAATATAAAAAAATATTTTTAAATTACTGTGGACTGGGGTTGTAGTTCAATAGTAGAACACTTGCCTAGTAGGTGAGCGACTCTGGTTCCCAATACCACAAAGAGAAAAATTATAAATATTTACAATATTTATAATTATAACACGTGCTGCTCCAATACAAGCACACACTGTATAATGTTCAAGTTAAGGCAAACATATCTATTTCCTCGAACAGTTATCATTCCTGTGTAGTGAAAATATTCTAAATGCTCCATCTTCTTTGAAATACATGTACATTTTCTCACTGTATATCAAGTGGTATGTATGATCCTTTAACTGAATAGTGGGGAGCCCTGGGGTCAAGTCAGGTGACTCTGCTGAGTCACTGTCACTGTGTTTTCTTGGACAAGTTACTTATACCTTCAGGTATTACATTCTTCTTCATGTGTGTGAAAACTGAAGTTGTAAAAATAATGATTCCTAATATTTGTACTTCTCTCAACTCTTATTTTGAAAGACCCCTGGGGGAGACCCCAACTCAAATCTCTGGAGGACGTACACCCAAGGAATCACGAGAGACCACATCTTGATGTAATTACAAGAGGCATATTTTACATTTCAGGACGCCCTGGTTCGGCACCACACCTATCTCACGCAGGAGATAGTGGAGCCAACCACAAGGCTTGAAAGTTAGGGGTTTTTATAGGAAAAAGGTCTGAGGGAACAAAGGAATCAGTGTGGTCATACATGATTGGCTAGTTCAAATATTAACTATTACATGTAGAACAGAGTGGAAAATTCCTAAGGTTGGTGTTAATCTGAGTCAACAGAGCATCTCACCTTAAACCATATCTGAGAGGACCAGAGGGTCCATTACTTAGTGTCTGCCAGGCACGTCTTTGTAGGCCTGGGCCTTGGACATGTCCATGTCCTCGTTTGCCTAGACATGTTTTCCTCTATGTTTATAGTTTTATGTCTTCTTGACCTGCCAGCTCTTATGATATCTAACAACTTGTTTGCTCTTTCCCAGGCCTATGTGGCCAGTTTGTGATGGATTCTTAGGCCCATAACTTTTCTTCCTAGTCAGCACAGGTTTAAAGCTTTAATTTCTCCTTACAATTTCTAATGAATGTTTATATTAAACATTTCCTGGTAACAGTATATGTACTTAGCTCCAGGTCTGAGTTTAGGGTTAGAAATATGTGCATGAGCCAGGCACGGTGGTGTATGCTTTTTTCCCAGCACTCAGGAGGCAGAGGCAGGTGGATCTCTGTGTTAGAGGCCAGCCTGGTCTACAGAGTGAGTTCCAGTGTAGCCAGGGCTACACAGAAAAACCATGTCTCAAAAAAAAAAAAAAAAAAAAAAAAAAAAAAAAAAGCTTAAGAAGAAGGAAGAGGAGGAAGAAGAAGGAAGAGAAGGAGGAAGAGGTGAAGGAGGAGAAGAAGAAAGAAGTACATAAGAGATTGAAAACTTAAATAGAAAATTCATTATCTTTACTTTCACCAACCAAATTGTCTCTAATAGACTATCCATGTATTAGAGAAATCTTAGGGGAAATGACCTCTGTCTGGCACCTCTGCTAGTGGAGACATATGTCTAACAAGATGCAGATGTGAGAATAAAAGTGAACTTTGGGATAGGCTTTCAGACTCATTTCCAAATTCACTACTAGGAAATCTGGGTCCAGAATGGATAGCAAAAGAAAGATCTGGCGGCCTATGGTAGGAGCTGGTGATTCAGGGACTGTCGTGAGGCCCAGAGAGCTCAAATGGATGAACAAGAATTGAATTCAGTGACCTTTGTGTGTCTAATAAAACTTTTCATAGTGACCATAGTAACAGGATGTCTCTATCTTCATGGATCAGTAGAACAGCCACTAGCCATATGTAGGTGTTGAGCAAGCGAAATGTGGTTAGTATGGCTCAGCATTTGAATTTTAATCTATTTTAATAATAAAAAATCCAGGTATGGTGGCACACATCTTTTTTTTTTTTTTTTTTTTTTTTTTTTTTTTTTTTTTGAGACAGGGTTTCTCTGTGTAGCCCTGGCTATCCTGGAACTCACTCTGTAGCCCAGGCTGGCCTCGAACTCAGAAATCTACCTGCCTCTGCCTCCCAAGTGCTGGGATTAAAGGTGTGCTCCACCACCGCCCGGCAGGTGGCACACATCTTTAATCTCAGTATTCAGGAGGTAAAGGCAGGTGCATGGGTCTCTGTGAGTTCAAGGCCACCGAGATCTACATAGGGAGTTCCAGACCAGCCAGGGCTACATAGCAAGACCGTGCCTCAATGCGTAAGTGAATTCATAAATTTATTAATGGGGCTGGAAAGATATTTAGTGGTTGAGAGCACATACTGCTTTTTCAGGGGATCCAATTTCAGTTCCAAGCACCCACACTGGGAGATTCACAACCACCTGTAACTCCATCCAGCTCCAGAAAATCCAATACTTACTTCTGGCTTCTAAGAGCACCCAAAAGCACATAGTGTAAACACACACAAACATATAATTACAAGCAGGGCGGTGGTGTCACGCGCCTTTAATCCCAGCACTTGGGAGGTGGAGACAGGCAGATTTCTTAGTTTGAGGCTAGCCTGGTCCACAGAGTGAGTTCCAGGACAGCAAGGGCTACACAGAGAAACCCTGTCTCAAAAACACATAATTATAAAAAATAAATTTACATTTAGATAGCTCTGTGTGCGTGTGTGTGTGTTGTGTGTGTGTGTATGTGTGCGGCGCGCACGTGTGCGCACTGATTACAATCAAACTGAACTCTTGAATACTAACTAGGTAATTGCTCTATTACTGAATCACATAACGAACCCTAAAGAGTTACATTTATTGTTTATTGTTTATTATTTATTTTTGTCTGTTATTTATTTATTTATTTATTTATTTTTGAGACAGAGTTTCCTGGGTAGCCTAGGTTGTCCTTGAACTTGCATTGCTGATGCTTCAGCCTCCTGCATGCTAGAAGAATAGTCATGTGCCACCACATCCATTTAAATAGTTTTATTATTTATTCAGTCATTCATTTTGTGTGTGTGTGTGTTTTAAGACAAAATCTTGTTATATAGCCCAGGCTGGTCTTGAATACAAAATGATCTTCCTGCCTCAGCTTTCTAGGTGCTGGGATTACAGTGTGGCCCACCAGGTCTGGTTTAAATAGTTACATTTAAATAGCTAGTAGCTAATATAACCACCAGTGAGGTTCTTCTGCCCAAAGTCTGTATTTGACATTAATAGCAACTCAGGCCCACAGCTCTCTGGAGTGCCCCATGAGACCCTGGGGCATTCTTCATTGCTACAAAATTTCCCTTCTTTCAAATTCAGAGCAGGGGATTTTAGCTGTGACTCACTCTAGAGTTGATGGTTAGTGACAGAGCCTCCCTGAGACTGATGTGGAATACTTCTCACCTTTCACCTCTGTGACAGAGTTAAAAAGTGGCACACGCCTTTAGTCCCAGCATTTACACTCCGGAGGCAGAGGCAGGCCAATCTCTGTGGGTTCAAGGCCAGCCTAACATACATAAAAAATTCCAAGACAGCCAGGGCTATCTGGGGAGACCCCGTCTTACAAAAGCAGCGTGATGGGGTTCTGGTGTTCTTCTGGCATTCAGCGGGGAACACTCTGATCTCTGCAATAGAAGGGAGTCTGTGGTTTTCAATGACTGTGAGCCAGGGGCAAACCCTTTAGTAACTGGGCTATTGGGTGGAAGTTAATACAAAGAACCAAGAGAAGCTGCTAGAATTGCCTACAATTGCTCCTCATCATCTTTTCAAGCCATCCTCTAAGGCACCTTTGGGAACTAGTAGAATATTTGGCCATGGTAGGGTTTGTCTCTTTGACTGCGTTAGACTGGGAATCGCATATTCTGTGGTGTTTTCAAGGGACATGAATGTATGTGAAGATGAGGGTTTAAAAACCACAATTTAGTCATGGCCACTTATCCAGTTGCAGAAGGGACACTATCCCACAGGGGATCCTATTGACTCCTCAGAGAGACGACAACTTAATGTCACTGTTGCACTGTTTCCCAAAGGACACTGATGCTCAGGTTTGAGTGTGGGAGGATCAAAGCCAGGAGGTAGTGATGCAGGGGAGGCCTTTAAACACGAGTCTATGGGGATTCAGTGAGGACACAGTAGTGGAATTCTGAGCAGAGTATAAAAACCAGAGATTGGAGACCAAACAAAAAAACAAAACTCCTCAAAAAATCCTGTCCAGCCATCTTGCAGTGGACAGTAGTTTATTGGTGATGGTAGAATTGTCTATTTAACAAGCATAGTTTCCCAGTTGTACTTTGAATCATTTGGATGTATTGTCTGTACATGTAAATAATCATGCCTGTAACAAGCCCTCTTTGAATAGTCCCTGAGGACTTCGTATGTACTTGATTTCCTTTGGCCTTCACAATAACTCAGCCAAACTTCACAACTGAGGAATCTAACTGCAGAAAGAGCTGTCCAAGATTCTCACTGATGAGACCAGAATTCACATGAGACTTCTTCCCACCAGTTCTCTTCTCTTCCCTCCAAAATGTCCTCCTTAACCTCTGGCTTTCAGCTCCGACACACACCCTGGGGCAGGCACACATACACAGTCGGTACAGCTATGGTGGTGTTTAACAGGCTTATGATAGTGATCACTCACAGTCACGAAAAGAAGTAAGTCTACTTCTAACTCTAATTCTTACTCCCGGTCCTTCTGCCTGCTGGTGTGATTGTGGGGTGTGGAGGCAAGGGGAGAGGGGAGAGGGGCTCTTTGTTTGCTATTCGTGTTTGGCACTACTGTGGATAAAAGCTAAGGCTTTGTACCTTTTGGACGTATCCCTAGTTCCGACTATTGCTCTAAAGGTTTTGTTTTCTAGGCCAGGAACTTCAGAGTTCTCATGTAATCCCTCTTTCCAGTCTGCCACACTCCTCTACTTCCGTGCCCTTCATAGCGTGGTCCTGGAAACCTGGCTTAGGTGGATGACAGAATGCAGAACAGACACACACACAGATGGGTACAGAGAAGTTGGGATGGGGTGGGCTATGCCCGCTTAGTGGAGTGCACTCTTTATACACCGGGAACCTCACCTCTTTTACTGTGCACGGCACAGGAAGACCAGGAGTTTCAGTTCCATTGTAGCTGTCTTAGAAGGCAGAAGCAACCAGGTGTTAGTTTTTGGACATGCTGATCAAATCTTTAGTAGACATGTGTACTTGGACCAAAGGAAGGCTTTGCCATGTCTCGCCAGGGGAAAGCTTTGCCGTTCCCATGGGTCTGAGGGGTTGAGGTCCTTTATATGGCAGTGGCCATTCAGGCTTTCATCTGCTCCCTTCACCATGCTATCAGTATCCAACACCAGCAAGGGTTGTTTGGTTGTTTTTGCTGGAGTCGTCTCCACCTCAAGTCTATAGCAGACACGAGGGTTCACTCTTGGGATTATACTTGCCATGGGGTTTTGTATTGCTTTGTTTGGGTTTGGGTTTTTCTGCTAGAGACTGAGCCCGGAGTCTTGCATACATTCATACATTATTAAACACATGCTCTAGCACCAGTTTATACCCCAGACTCCTACCTGTGGGTTCTGATTCAGCTGAGGATCAAACCTAGGACCTTGGGCAGGCTTCCAGGGAGCCACCCTCCAGGCCTTAGGTGTGTTTTTACGTAAGTTACTTTCCCTGGGTTCCTCAAAGCCCCGCTGTACGCTGTACGGTAAACTGCTGAGTCTACCAGCTGCAGAGCAGCTGAAGGTTCCTCGTCCCCTCACACTCTGCCTTGGACACTTTCGGGGGGGGGGTAACTAGAAGAAATAAAGGGGGCAGAGAATTTTTTTTTTTAATTTGTGAACAGCTCCAGGACAAAGATTTTGTGCCTTGTGTTCCTCTGACAACCAGTTCCTCCCCCGCCCCAACCACAGTTCTCAAATTTAGAGTGGGCACTGTGACACTGATGTCACTGGCCCACATGGAACAGTAAGAACTTACTGGAGGCCCCGTGAGAACAGGGCTTTGATTTTGGAAGCTCCTCTAGTCATCAGCCTCAACTGAAGAGTATACATATCTGACCCCTGACTTTGGAGAAAAAATCCCTTCCTCACAGAACAGTTCAGAGTTCCCAGACAAAATTGATGCTCAGAAGATTCTGGTAACATAGACCTAAGTGATCAGGGTATGAAATGAAAGTGTGGTTTCCTGAGCTTCGTCACAAAGCCACTGAGAGTCACATGATCTCCCGTGAGTCATTTCTTATCTGGTACCTTGGTTTCATTTATCTGCAAAATATGGAGAAATTTTTGTAAATGTACGTGTATTCGCTTTTTTTTTCTCATCAGAAAAATAATATATGGCCATTATTAACAACAACAACAAACAGATTATAGTCAGCTGGTGGTGACCCAGGACTTTAATCCCACTACTTGGGAGGCAGAGGCAGGTCAGCCTATTCTACAGAGCGAGTTCTAGGACAGCCAGGCTACACAGAGAAAGATGAAAAAAGAGAGAGGGGAAGGGAAACCACACCTTCAGCCATGTGCAGAGCTTCACAGACGCACAACACAGAGGCACAACACAATCATGAGGCTGGCTCTTCATCGCTGCTACTCAAAGCAGTAAGAGTGCAGAGTGAAACAGGCGTCTTTAAAGTCTATCACCTTTAGACGAGTGTAACTCTTCCTCAGCTCCTCCACCCTACAGTCACCAAACTGGAGATCGGAACTGAAGGAACAAGTTCCAAGTCAGAAGCTCTCAATAGTGGCGACACTCACACCTTGGTCATTCTGACCGCAACTTCGTACTTTTTTACAGTGGAGGGTACTAAGTACCCAACACTAGGAAATTCATCTCTTTTACTGTGTACAGCACAGGAAGACAGGAGTTTCAGAGCGATTGTAGTCATCTTGGAAGGCGGAAGCTGCCAGTTAGTTTGATAACACCGCCCTCACCACCTGCCTCTTGATTTTAGTTTTGGGTTTTGTGTGTATGCAGCCCAGGTTGGCCTCAAACTCCATCTGTCATGGAGAATGGCCTTGATACTTGAGAGTAAGCCATCACTGCCAAACTCAGCTTTCTTACTGGCTCATACAACTCACCAAGACATTTTTTATAGAACAGTCTTTTCCACTTCATATCATGTGTGTCCTTCTCTTCTTCCCTATATGTCATTGAAGACAAAAGGAAAATGCAGCTACGTATACAACAGGGTAGTCATAAGATGAAAACACATTGAGACTAATTCCTGTGTGAGATTATATTAAACACAACACACGAATAAACTCAGGCAGGAATGGATGGCTATGCATATCTGGGAAGGGCTCAGCTGGCACATGTAACCACGTCCTCTGCTGATAAGTGGGATCTAAGCGTCTCACACGAGCTACTCTGGATGTCTCTCTACCTTTGTAGCTAGGAAGGTTTCTGTCAGATATTCCTTCCTATTCCTGGACACCCAGAACCCAGCTGAGCCAACACTTCACTCCATCGCATCCCTCCTTTGCTCTTGTGATGACGCATTTCTCAGCCTCCAAGCTTGGCCACTTCCTCCAGCATCCTGCGAAAGCCTGCAGTTCCCCAGCCCTTTGAACTTCATTTTGAAAGGCACCCAGTGGAAAAGGACCCTGCTGCTTGTCTGTGCTTGGTTTCCTCTCCCACCTGAGCCGAGTGTCTGTCTTCATGAGGAACTCTTGAGTCCCTATCATCTCAATGGCTTAGATTTAGTTTGGGGTTTCAATATGATTTTGGATTTTTAATATAGCATTGCATAAGCCTAATATAGAATATTAGGAAAGCAGAGGAAGGAAAATACCACAAATAACTTTGCGATCCTAACACACCCCACACTTTCTCCAATTTTCTAAAATTATCTTTATACCTTCCTATGTATCTGTGCACTATGTGTATGCCTAGTACCCTTGGAGGCAAAAAGAGGTCATCAGATCCCCTGGAACCCGAGCTACAGACGTTTGTAAGCTGCCCTGTAGGTGCTGGGGGCTGAACCCAGGCCCTCTGGAAGAGCAGCAAAGTGATCTTTACTGTTTCCTCTGCAGCCCCTTCTGTTGGTGTTTAAAGGAAACTTTGAGTCTATTCACTCCTATAATTACTGCATTATTTTATTTATTTATTTATTTTTGAGACGGGGTTTCTCTGTGTAGCCCTGGATGTCTGGAACTCACTCTGTAGACCAGGCTGGCCTTGAACTCAGAAATCCACCTGCCTCTGCCTCCTAAGTGCTGGGATTAAAGGCTTGCGCCACCACTGCCCGGCTTGCATTTTTTTTTTTTACATTCACTTATTTATAGTGTTTGTACACATGTGCGTGTGTGTTGTTGTTGGTGGTGTGACCATGTGTTGTGTTCCTCATCAGGAAAACTCTGTCACATAACAATTGTGCAAGATGCCATGGACCTGTGTGGGGGCTGGAGGACAACTTTTTTTCTCTCCTGCTCGGTGTAGGACCTGGGCATGGAATGCAGGTTGTCAGGCTTGGCAGCAAGTGTTTTAACTCATAGTCCCATAGTGCCCTATTTTTTTCACTGAGGACACCTTTTAAGCTAATGACCCTTTGCAGGCAGTACTGCCAATTCATGGGTACAGGTACCGTTGACTCTCTGTCTTGGTGTGCTAGACGGTGTCCACGAGCCAAGTCTTCTTTAAAGGAACAGCCAGCCGGTGTGAAGCAGTCCTATCACTCACTGGATAGAAGTTCTCCAGGAGCGAGGAATCTACAGGTCTCTACAGGTGCTCCGTGGGGGACATGTCCACACAGATATCACAAGTACGATAATAATAAATTAGGGATTTTTTGCCTTTGGGATTTTCAAGATAGGGTTTCTCTGTATAGTTCTGGAACTCACTCTGTAGACCAGACTGGAACTCAGAGATCTGCCTGCCCCTGCCTCCTGAGTGCTAGGACCAAAGGTGTTCGCTGCCACCACCACCCAGCTTTGAATAAGTTTAAATTGAATTAAAATATACAGAAAAACAAGAGCCATACCTGAAGCAAGTATTAAGCTAGAAGATCTATTTTGAAGAGTCATTAACAATATCTAGAAAAGCTGAAAAGGTCCCACAGTTTAAGATCTTGCCATCTTCTTCCAGATTACAGCCTCAGTGGTCTCAGTGGTGTTTCAACAGAGACTCTTCTGAGGTCCAGAGCATGGGGATATAGCTGAATGAGTATAACCAAGGATGGTGCATGGTTAGTGTCACTTTAGAGGTATGGTAGAGAGGCGCACTTACCATACTGTGGTCCTACTGCTACTTTACTGTGAGTCTTATTAGCCACAACTTTACCAACTGAATGCAGCAGGTTCACATAGTTGGGAGCAGGGCGGGGCCAATAAGCATAATAGGAGATAGAAGAAGGGTTTGTTGTTATTTATCCTAAGAGAACATGGGGGCCATTTTCAGAGCTGTGCCCCACAAAGCAGATAAAGCCAAGGGCCTGGGTAGGAAGAGGGTTGAGTTGATCTATTGATTAAACTGGCTTCAAAGTTCCTGCCTCAGCCTCTCATGTGCTGAGATTTCAGGCGTGTATAATCACATCCAGGCATCCCTTATTTTCCCGTCTGGCCCAGTATTAATGGTAGGGCCCTTTAATACAGTTCCTAAGGATATGTTGAACCCCGCCCATAAAATTATTTTGGTTGCTACTTCATAACTGTAATTTTGCTATTATTATGGGTGAATATCTATGTTTCTTAGGCAATCTCACGGGTTGAGAACCCAGGCTATAACTGTTACTATTTGTTCAGCTTGAATGGACAGTACCAAAAGTAGTCCCATTTTTTTTTTCCAATTTTCTGTAGCCTTTTTAAAATTAAAAATTTCATGTGCCAAGGTTTCACAACTGTCACCCAAGGAGCAGGGATAATGTAGAAAGTGTGTGTGCTCCGAAAAAATTTCCCAGATTAATTTGCTAGGTTTTGTTATTTCTTCCTTTATGAAAAATTTATTTATTTATTTATTTATTTATTTATTTATAACTTTGGAACTTCTGGAGAGATGGTTCAGGGGTTAAGAGGAGTGGCTGCTTCCAGAGGACCTGGGTTCAAGTCCCAGCACTTACATGGTAGCTCACAGCTGTTTGTAACTCTGGACCCAGAGGATCTGGTTCCCTGACACAAACAGACCTGCAGGCAAAACATCAATGCACATAAAAATAATAAAGAATAAAATTAAATAAATAAAAGAGACTCTGTCTCAAAAAAGTTAAAAAACAAAAAATAAATATTTATTTTGGCTATTTTTTTATGTGTATGGGTGTATTGTCTGCATACCAGAAAGGGGCTTTGGATCCCATTAGACTACACTTATAGACCAGTGTGAGCCACCATGTGAGTGATGGAAATTTAATTCAGGTCCTCTGGAAGAGCAGCCACCACTCTTAACTGCTGAGCACTGATCTCTCTAGCTCCACCCCTTTTTAAAGATAAGATCTTACTGTATAGTCTTGGCTGCCCTGGAGTTCACTATGTAGACCAGGTTAGCCTTGAACTCACAGAGATGAGACTGTATGCACCAACACTCCTGGCACTTAAAAAGAGGCTCTGTTATTATTTTACTCTTCAGCAGAGAATAATCTAGCTAGAGGCAGGAAAATGATAAGTTCAAGGTCAACCTGGGTTGCACGGTGAGTCCTTGTCTCAAAACAACACAACAAAAACTTCAAATCAATCTTGCATACAGTCACTACACCTTGCTGGAGTTACCTTGAATCTAATGCAAATTCGGTATATGTAACAGTCTTGTGAAATTTTTCTATATTTGTTGTGTAATTACTGTCTGGGACATTGTCCATTACATTGTACAGTAGCCCCTAAAATAAGAGCCTTTGTGTGAAAGAAAAAAAAGATTTAATTTGGAAAAATCTTCCCATTGATGTCGTTCTGGGTAACTGACAGGCATTGTTCTCTATATCCTCTCTCCCTTTTTATGTGGTTAGTGTTGGGGTCCAGGAGTCACCCCACAAACCACACAAACAGGGATAGTTTATTGAGCATTTGCCCCAGGACTGATTGAGCAGGGCCATAGACCAGACTTGGGAGCTGACTGTGACAATGAGCGAGGATCCTACAGAGCTTTTAAGCCTAGAGTCCACAAACATCTGTGCTAAGTTATCTCACTCAGCAGCATTTATGGGTAGGGGATTTCCTTAGGAACATGTCTTTGTTGTACACTTATCCTGCTCCCATTGGTTGGGGTATTCAGCTGTGGCAGGGGACTCGTGTTGCCTAACATTCGTGTCTTAACTTGCTAACCAGGATGCCAGTTATCCCGGGAGGTCTTAGGACCTCCTTAAAATTTCATTCAACTTCTAACTCAAATTGGAAGTTTTTTCTCTTATGTTGCAGTCCATCCCAGGGGCAGCTTATAGGTGCAGGAAGTGCTATGGGGCGGTTGGTATGGGTCTGAATTTCTTGTACCTAACTATACAAAGCCGTCCTAATTGACCTCTATTGTGGTTGGTTTCCAAGAACACCAAAGCATAGAACATAACAGAATATGCAATCAACTCAGACATGAGAAAGTTTCCTAGTAACAGCACATGAGAAAGCTCCCTTGTAGCAGCAAAAAATGGCTGGCCAGACAGGCAGTGACCCAGGCCTTAACAGTGACCATGAAGCTCAGAGATAAACACACACTTAATGCCAGCCTTTCTAGTTTGCTTCTGTCTTACTTCAAACAGTGACATCATCAACAGTATAACATGGATGCCCTTTCATTTTTCAGCTCAAAGTTTTTCTTTTCTCTTCTCTTCTTTTCTTTTCTTTTGTCTCTCTCTTTCCCTCTCTCTCTCTTTCTTTCTTTTTTTGTTTACCTCAAAGCTTTTCACAGAGCCAAAATGAATGACACAGGAGTCTTCCTCTCCGATCGTTGCCATTGACTTTGTTTCATTCTGCTACAGCATGAAAACCTCACTTGAACGGGAGGCCTACTTATCAATCCTCAACAGGCAGCAGCTGGGCTCGGCACTAGGCCTGCTTCTCTCTCACACTAGATGAGTCCTGCCTGTGGCGTGCAGTCGAGGCTCTTATTTCCAAAGCAGATGCCTGCATCGCGGCCACGTCTTTTCTTTTCCCAAAACTTCCAACTTGAGTGCATCTGAGGAGAAATAGGATAATTCCAGGGCTCTTGGAACATCTTTCCCTGCACATTAAAACAGGGAGGGCTGAGGTGGCTCAGAGCCTCCTCTGCCTGTGTGAAACCCTGGCTTCTACTCCCAGCAACAGAATTCTAAACCACCATCACCAGCAGCAGACAAACAGAAGAGTCACTTTGATACTGAAAAGTAGCTTGCTCTAAGGAGCAAGCTTTTGTTTCCTTGTGAGGAAAGCTGTCGTCGCTCTAAGGTTTGACTTCCTTTCTGGATAAGGAAACATTTCTTATAAGTCTAATTTTCTGTCAACACCTTACTTTTTCTTGTTTGTTTAAGACAAGATCTTATGTAGCCCAGGGTGGCTTGAAACTCTGTGTAGTTGGGGATGACTTTGAACTCCTGACCTTTCTGCCTTCATTTGCCAAGTGATAAGATTGGAGGCATGTATCATAATAGGCTGGTTTCAATAATCTACTTTTACAAAAATTAGAGATGATTGTTTTCTACTATTAAGTGCTCAAAGCAATAAAAAATATATATGTATGTAATATATATACATATATACGCATATATATGTATAATACATTAACAAAAGAACCTAAGCCAGGCAATAGTGTACGCCTTTAATCCCAGCAAGCACTCGGGAGGCAGAGGCAGGAAGACCTCTGAGTTCGAAGTCAGCCTGGTCTACAGAGTGAATGCCAGGACAGCCAGGGCTACACAGAGAAACCCTGTCTCAAAAATAAAAATAACAGATCAATAAGAAAGAGAGAGAGAGAGAAAGAGAGAGAGAGAGAGAGAGAGAGAGAGAGAGAGAGAGAGAAGGAGAGAGAGAGAGAGAAGAAAATAAAAAAGAAAGGAAAGGAAAGGAAATCAAAAGAACCTAGGAACTGGAAGAGACATGGGTATATCATACATCAGCAAACATGTGATAAAGACAGGCTTAGGAAACCAATTCCTCAGGCAGGCTGTAGTGAGCCACACAGGAGTGAATTTTACTTTTCAGGATGGGCCTAAGGTAATGTGAGAACAGAATTACTTCAGATACGGGATTTTTTTTTGTTCTGTTCTTACAGTAACAAATATGAGTAGCTTTTTTTATAATAGAAGAAAATTAGAATAAAGGGGTATAAATCATGTTGGCATGACTTTATATAAAATATATAGTATAGATTATATATTTGGTCCTGGATGATACAACATGCATATATGTATATATGCATGTATATGTGTATATATATGGTTCTGTTTCTCAAACTAGTTCTCTAAAGAACATGGAATTAAGAACCCAAGCCAGATGTGGTAGTACATGCTGTAATCCTAGCACTAGGGAGACAGAGGCCAGAGACTTGCTGAAAATTCAGTGTCAGTCTGGACTACACAGTGAGTTCTAGGCCAGCTGTGTCTACACAGCTGTCCACAGAGTGAGACTATATCTTCAAAAATATAAAAGTTGAAAATTAGAAACAAAATCAAAATAAAAACAATTTCTCAATAGTTATATGTAATGGCCAAAGTTGAAAATGGGCATATGCCCTCTTGCTCTCTAACAAGAAACATAATATATATTATTTATTAAATATTGAGAAGTCCTCAAAAAAGAAAGCTGTTTTGAATTTTTATAATTCAGTGTTTATGAATTGATTTGTGTACAGAACACCTTCTTGCTCATCTCTATTGATCTTTTCCAGGTCAACATGGGTAGTATCTTCCATAACAGTAGTATCTCGTCCTGACTCTTATGTGGCTCTGTTAAGTGTTGCTGAGCATTCTGGTCTGATTCATAAGGGTCCTGATCCCCAAACCTTAAAATGTGGTAACAATGCTGGGCACTAGTGGCCCATACGTTTGATCCCAGCACTCAGGAAGCAGAGGCAGACAGATCTCTGTGAGTCGTCTACAGAGGGAGTTCCAGGCCAGAGAGGGCTATACAGAGCAGGGCAAACCATGTCTTGAAAAACAAAAATCACCTCCCCACACACAAAAATGTGGTAATAACAATGATCATCACTTAGTAGAGATGTTAGATGATGATGCACACAAGGGTTCTGCGTACCTTGGAAACTAGGCTCTATAGAAACAATGCCATTATCTCAGAAACAGTAGATAATAAGGCCCGTCATTAGATTCCGCAAACCGAGGGGAGCAGATGTGCCACACCAATGCTCTGTCCCTGAAGGGATTTATATTCATTCTCAGTACTTCAGTAAACAAACCATTTCATGCTAGTGCATGTTTTAAACAGATTGCAAGGGAAAGAAGGGAAATGAAAAGGAGCAGAGGACCAGCAAGATGACTCAGCAGGTAAAACGATGCTTTCTACATGAACCTGGAGGTCAATCCTCAGAACTCGGTGGGAGGAGAAAACCAACTTCCCAAGTTGTCCTCTGATCACTACATGTGCTCCATGGTGTGTGCATGCCCATTTTCTCTCTCTGTCTCTCTCTGTCTCTCTCTCTGTCTCTGTCTCTGTCTCTCTCTCTCTCCCTCTCCCTCTCCCTCTCTCTCTCGCTTTCTCTCTCTCTTTCTCTCTCCCCCCACCCCATGTCTCACACACACACACACACACACACACACACATACACACACACATATACTAATCATCATCATAATAAAATAATTTAAAAGAAAGGGAGGGGCTGGAAAGTGGCTCAGTGGTTTGGGGCACTGGCTGAGCTTCCTAGAGGACTCAGGTTCGATTTCCAGCACCCATATGGCGACTTGTAATTGTCTATAACTCCAGTTTCAGGGGATCTGACACCCTCATGGACACAGATGAGGGCAAAACACCAATCAGTGCACATAAAATAAACAAACAAACAAAAAATTTAAGAGAGAGAAATAGACTGCAAAAATATACAGGGCATAATATCTTGTTGGTGTATCTTAACTTGGTTTTAAAATTATCATGGAAACAAAATTCTGAGTGTCCTGGGGAGTTTCTAGACTGGGTTGATCAGGGTGAGAAGGTTGCCCACAACTATGAGCATCACTGTGGGCAAAGGCCCCAGACTACCTAGAAAGGAGGAAATGAGCTGAGAGGCTGTGTCTTTTCTCTCTGCAACCTGGTTGTGGACACAGTGTGACCAGCTGCCTTATGTTCTTCCCACCGCCATGCCTTTCCTGTCATGACTGCCTGTCCCCTCAACTGTGATAAACCTTCCATAAGTTGTTTTTGTTTTGTTTTTTGTTTTTTGTTTTGTTTTTGGGTTTTTGTTTGTTTGTTTTGTTTTGTTTTTCAAAACAGGGTTTCTCTGTGTAGCCCTGGCTGTCCTGGAACTCACTCTGTTAGAACAGGCTGGCCTCGAACTCAGAAATCTGCCTGGTTCTGCCTCCCAAGTGCTAGGATTAAAGGCATGTACCACCACTGCCTGACTCCTTAAGTTTTTTTGTTTTGTTTTGTTTTGTTTTGTTTTTTGTTTTTCAAGACAGGGTTTCTCTGTGTAGCCTTGGCTGTCCTGGAACTCACTCTGTAGACCAGGGTGGCCTTGAACTCAGAAATCTGCCTGCCTCTGCCTCCCAAGTGCCGGTATTAAAGGTGTGCACCATCACTGCCTGGCAGCTCCTTAAGTTGTTTTAAGCAGATGTTTTGTCATAGCAACAAGAAAGAAAGATGAAGATAGCATCTGTTGGGAACCTGAGCCAGGTGTTCCAGGAGTCTTGTCTCTGTAATCCCAGCATTTGAAAGGTAGAGGTAGGAGACTGGAGCACTCCAAGTCACCCTTGGCTGTACTTAAAGCTAGCCTCAGATACATGAGACCCTGACACCCTACTCAAAACAAAATCATAAAACAAAGTATCCATTCAATAGATACTTAGCTGTTCTCAACCTGTGGTTCATGACCCTTATCAGGGGTCACAAATCGGATATCCTGTATATCACATATTTTCATTATAATTCATAATGGGATGAGGAGGGGCCGAGGCTTATTGGGGTGAACATTAGTGAATGCAGAGACTCATGGCTGCTCAGGGTGCTGAGAATAAGTAGAAGCTGAATGTTGTACAGTAAGTAACGCACTTATATCTATCTCCTCCTCGAAGCCTCATGGAACATTGTGGAGGGCAGAAAGAATGTAAGAACCAGAAGATGGGGGAAGGGCTGAGAAATGCCATTTCCTAGATATGATGCAGCCATTGCTCACAGCATTGCTGGGCCTTTACAACTGGCCCTGTCAACAGTCAGTCACTGAAGGAGGAGCAATACCTGCAAGCAGGAAACGAGGTCCACCTTCAGGGGGAGGGTCTTAGTCTACACTTAGTTGCAAAAGTAACCTACTCAACTGGTTCAGGAAGTAGAAGGGTTTGGTGGATACAGAGTACCCAAAGAGGTAGGACCAGGAGCAAGTCTCTGGACCAAGGAGAGCACTTTGGGGTTCCACCAACTCTGCTTCTCTGAGGTTCTGCTTTATTCTCCCAGTCTCTCCGGGCTGACTATTTAAACCCCAGATTTAGATCAATTCTAATACATGCTA
This sequence comes from Mastomys coucha, assembly GCF_008632895.1. Taxonomy (NCBI): domain Eukaryota; kingdom Metazoa; phylum Chordata; class Mammalia; order Rodentia; family Muridae; genus Mastomys; species Mastomys coucha. Next base: position 113,251,350 of record NW_022196903.1, on the reverse strand, counting down.
TAAGAAATGTATGTTGCCAAAGAGTATGGAGCTATGGGAACTACGGCTCCAGCTGCTTATGTAGCAGAGGACTGCCTTATCTGTCATCAATGGGAGGAGAGGACCTTGGTCCTGTGGAGACTGGATGCCGCAATGTAGAGGAATGTTAGGGTGGTGAGGTAGGAATGGGTGGGTGGGTAGGTGGTCATTTAGATTATAAAGTATACATTTTGCTTTTATTTCCTCAGATGGAGGGAGGAGATGAGAACTATACCCAAGCTGTGTGAATACACATGGCTTGGGCTGAGCTCAGAGTGTTTCTTTCTCTAACTATTCCTAGGCCTATGCCTGGAAGCTTCTAGCCTCCATACAATCTAATCTTCCAAGCTGACTGATTCAGTCTGGCTTCTCTCAGCTTCTCACTGAATTGCTCTGCATCACTTCATACTGACTTTGACAATATGTTCTAATCTTCTGGCTCCTCATTCTTTGGCTCATTCTGTCTAGCTTGTTCTCTCTGCCACCTGTCTTTATAAAACTGTCCTTCTAAAACTTCCACACATACCTTTCTCTCCCTGCCTGCTCTGAAGTAGCCTCTCCTTACCTGTTCTTGTTAGCTTTAGTCATATCCTATCTCTGACTCATTCTGTCAGCTCTTTCTCTGATTTGTCACTTCGTCTGCCCCTCAATTAGACATCATTTTCAAACATGGCTGCCTCCTTTTTACAAACTAACCTTATCATCATTGTTAAGGATTAAAGGTGTATACTAAGGGGATATCTGTATTCTAGCCAGCTCATACTGTAATCCTAGGCATGTCTCTGCCTTTCTGCTGGATCACATAGAGCTAGAAAGTTTTTGGATGTGATCTCCTGCCAGATCAGCCATGTTTTGGATTAAAATTCCTCTATAATAAAGAGAAAGAGTTAAGGAGCGGGGCAATCAGTATACAGTAGCATTACTAATAGCTAGGTAGGGACCAGAGGAGCAGGTGATGGTGACTATAGTAGAGGTGGTGATGGTGCTAATGACTCGAGAAATGGCTCAGTTGTTGAGAGCACTTGCTGCTGTTGTAGAGGACCCGGGTTTGTAGGGTTGTGGGTTCTGGTCTGCTCCATCCATCACAGGGCACTGCTGCTTGGGAAGGCGAGACTCAGCTAGTTTGACTGCACTTCTCCCACTCCACTGCTGTGTGCTGTGTGGGCTATAGGAGTGCCATCACTCCGTGGGGTGGGAAAGCTCAGTCTGAGATGTGGGAAAGCTAGAGCAGGCTTGGGAGTCCCTGGGCCTGTGATGAAGCCAGGGCCATGGGGTTTTCAGGCTCTTGGACAACCAGGTGCCACTTGCTGGGAGTCGGGGGGCAGAGGGCTGCGTCTAGCCTGGGGCTGAGGGAGAAGGGGAACTCTGGCTGGTCTCATGGGGATTGTCCTTGGCTTGATGGTGGCAGGCTTGGTTGCAGTTGTGGCTGGGAGTGCAGAGAGGCCTTCTCCATGGCTTCCCATGGTGGATCTCAATGAAAAGAGATGGTCCGTGGTTCTAAACAGTTTATTGTCATGGTGGAAAGTGGATTTGTAAAGCCATACCCCACTTATCAGGGTGGGCCTGACATTAAATACCTTCTGTAGGCAGGAAGGGACGCTTATTGACAATGCTCTCCCAGCCTCTAGGTACCTCATTGGCATGGAGAACTCTGTTTTGAGCCTCCTTGACTATGGTCATGTCTTGGCCTGAGATGTTAGGGATGCTTCATCTATATGTGGGAGGGCTTGGGGACTGATGGCCACAAATCTATGGGGAGCTGTGGATATGTGACAGGGGCCTGGTGCTGAGAGCAGGCAAAGCTGCTACTCTACTGCCCCTTCAGGGTCTTCAAGCCTTTTGCTCGACCTTACCCGGCTTCCCCTCACAGTCCACCGCCCCATACAGGTTCAGTCCTTAATATCTGCACGGTGGCTCAGAATCACCTGTGACTCAGTTCTAGGGAATTCGACACCTCTTCTGACCTTCCCTGGGCTCCCGCATGCACACGCTGCACAGACATATACGCAGGCACACACACACACACTCACACACACACACACACACATAAAATAAAATAAACATGTTTTTAAAAGAAAACAACTGAAGTATGGGGCTCATGGAAAGGATGAGGTTAAAATAGAGAGAAGGTTGGATGCTAAGATGGCTCAGCAGTTAGGGGTATGCTGCTCTTGTAGGGGACATGGCTTTGGTTCCCAGCACCCAGGTTGAGCAGCCCACAACCTGCTATAACTCAAGTTTCAAAGCACTTCATATTCTATTATGTTCCTGGTGATCTCCTGCACACGTGGGATATAGATACATTTGTGAAGGCAAACATGCACACACAATAACTAAAAAGTTCTGAGACAAAGTCTCTCTGTGTAGCACTGGCTGTCCTGGAACTCACTATGTAGACTAGGCAGACTCTAAATTCAGAGATCTGCCTGCCTCTGCCTTCCAAGTTCTGCGATCAAAGGCATGTCCAGCTAAATAAATCCTTAAAATAGAGAAAATTAGTACAAATAGTTATTTCCATGCCATAAAAGGAGTTTTGAGCTGGGAACGCTGAGTCTAGAGTTGGGTTTGCTCCTTAACTAGCTGGTTATGGGCTCTTTTTT